>NC_087512.1:83864653-84164653 GCF_036417665.1 Passer domesticus | reverse complement strand
TTCCTCCTTATTTCACCAATTATTGAGAATTCTATAGTTTCATGATCACTATGTCCCAAGCGGCCTACAACCTCCACATCACCTACCAGTCCATCTCTATTTGTAAACAATAGGTCTAACATAGCCCCTCCCCTGGTGGGTTTGCCCACCAGTTGTGACAAAAAGTTATCCTCTACACATTCTAAAAACCTTCTAGATTGCTGTTTTTTTGCTGTATTGAGTTCCCAGCAGATGTCTGGTAGGTTGAAGTCACCTACAAGAACAAGGGCAGATGATCCTGAGACTTTGTTCAGTTGTTTATAGAATAAGTTGTCCATCTCTTCATCCTGGTTGGGTGGACGATAGCAGACTCCCAGTAGGATGTCGGCCTTGTTGGCCTTCCCCTTAATTTTTACCCATAGGGACTCAACTTCATCATCATTAGTCTCAATACCTGTGACATCCAAAACCTCCTTAATATAAAGGGCCACCCCTCCACCTCTTCTCCCTTTTCTGTCTTTTCTGAAGAGCTTGTAGCCATCCAGTGCAGTGCTCCAACTATGTGAGTCATCCCACCACGTTTCTGTGATGGCAACTACATCATAGTCCTTCTGATGCACCATGGCCTCCAGCTCTTCTTGTTTGTTACCCATGCTGCGTGCATTGGTATACATGCATCTCAGCTGGGCTGCTGATTTCTCCCCTAACACAGTCTTACCACCCTTGGGCCTGCTTCCAAACAGCCCAGCTGCATCCCCTTCCCCCTTCAGACCTAGTTTAAAGCCCTCTCAATAAGGTCTGCCAGTTCATGAGCTAAAAACCTCCTACCCTTAACAGAGAGATGTACCCCATCTAATTCCAATAGAGCGGGTGCCATAAAGGTTGCTCCATGGTCAAAGAATCCAAAATTTTGCCGATAACACCAACCCTTGAGCCATTTATTAATGATGTAAGTTTTCCTATTCCTTTCATTGTTTTTCTCTGCCACCAAAGGGACTGAGCAGAACACTACCTGTGCACCTGTCCTATCAACCACTTGACCCAGTGCCCTAAACTCCCTTTTAATCACCTTGACACTCCTCTTTTCAATCTCATCACTGCCAGCTTGGAGTATCAGCAGTGGGTAATAATCAGAGGACTGAATCAGCCTAGGAAGTTTCTCAGTGATGTTTCGTACCTGGGCCCCAGGGAGGCAGCAGACCTCCCTGTGGGATGGGTCAGGTCGACATATGGGGCCCTCTGTCCCCCTCAGAAGGGAATCACCCACCACGATTACCCTTCTTTTTTTCTTGACATTAGAGGTGGTAATCCCTTTTTTAGGCAAGTCATAATTGGGAGGCTCACTGGGTGGATGATTTTCCTCTAAATCATCTCTCTGGCTGTCTAGATCCAGTGCCTCATACCTATTCTGGAGTGGCACCTGGCTAGGGGATGGGGGGCAGGAGGGATTTTTGTTATTACCACCCCAAGCAGGGACCCATTTCCACTCCCCTTCATCTACCAGCTGCCCCTCTATTGCCTGAGAGTGAAAGACATATGAGCCCTCTGACTCCTGGTGGGCCTCCTTTAAAGATGTAAGGGCTGAACTCCACCAGTCTATTTCCTTTTCACTATCCCTGATACTCCTTAACCTTTCGACTTCTTCCCTAAGCTCAGCCACTAGCAAAAGGAGGTCATTCACTTGTTCACACCTCAGGCAGGCCTTCTCCATAACATCCCCTGAAGCCACTGATAAGCTCAAACACTCCGGGCAGGAATGAGTCTGTATAGACGCATCCTTTTTGGAGGGCTCTACTTGGTCATGTACACTTGTACCAACCACAGATTTTGACCGGGTTAAAACCATCGCTTAGGAGAAAGCCCAAGATCAATCAACCAATAAAACAATACTTCACCAAGCTAGCTGGAACCTGCAGCCCTATCTGCTTGACCTGCCTGCGCGAACTGCTGTGACCCTGTTTGCCTGCCCCTGTTCGCCGCACTCCGGGTCGCCGCGCTCCCCAGAGGTCTCTTATAATGGGTCACTCCGGAGCAAGGAAGCTCCACCTCCTGCTCCTGAGTGGCTCACAAAGCAAAGCCCCACACCTGTGCAGTATTACCTATAATGGGTCACTCCGGAGCAAGGAAGCTCCACCTCCTGCTCCTGAGTGGCTCACAAAGCATTATGCATGAAATCACCCCAGTTCCAAGCCCCTGTTTCCCAGACAATCCTGCCCAAACCCTCGGAAGCACAGATGGAATTGCTGACCTCCCGACTGACGGCTGCAATCTCTCTTTCAGACATGTGAGTCTCATTGATGACATCGCTCAGGGCACCTCCATCCATGTACTCCATAACCAGCCAGAGTTCATCACCCAGAAGGTAGATGAAAGAAGGAAACAAGGGCATGGATATAAACATGCATGGCTACGTTGCTCTTTGGAAACAACAAGGGTTGTTTCCAGGTGCCTTTGTGATGAGGACAGAATAAAAGGAATGGACATTCCCTCTCAGCTCTGCATTGTTTGCAATCTGTTCAGTCTCAAGAAGAAAGGCACAGCTGTGAAAAAGGAGATGGCTTAGATGGCCAGCAAGCAAAAAGTGCAGTTTAGTAAAAGCCCAGATAAAAAACCTGTCACACATGCTATTTCTGGAAATAAACACCTAGTCTTCCTGGCATGCACTGCAATGGAAAAGGGACAACAATCCAAGGGAAATCCTCTATAGATGGTTTATCAGAACTTAAAAGGTGCTGAAAAAAATTTGAAAAAATTAAGCCTCAAAAGAATGTGGAGGCAGTGAATGTACAGGGTATTGAATTGGTAAAGTAGGGCTGACCCACGTTTTGAAAAATTTTCAAACTGTGTTTGCCAGGGTAGATTAATGCAGACAAAAAGCACTCTCTTTCTATCCACTGGAGATAAGTAGAGCAATAATAATTAACCAATAATTAACAGCTCTATTTTCTGCCAGTGACCAAAGTGGGTTTATAACTGTAAACAAATGTAGTCTGTAAACAAATGTTGCAGGGATAAAACAACAACCACTCACCTCTTTAAATAATTCAAAACGTTTAGGTGCTTATTAATTTTCATGACCATGAGTTCCTTAAAGGTTACTTCCCTTCTGATCAGTTCTTGAAGATTTATTTTCTTTATGGCCACCTAAAATGATGTTGAAAATCAGTAACAGTAAAAATTGGTTTCATGAGAACAACTTCTACGTGGAGTAAGTGATTTTGGATGACTCAGCCAAACTGAACCAAACTGCCTTGTGATTAGACATGTTAGTGGGAACAGACATTCCAACAGCCCACGTCTCTGCTGCCTTGGGGGCCAGTTACAGGACATGTGGGGCCACTGATGTTTTGCCTTGACCAGTTGGTAACAATTATGTCTCAACCATCACCCACAAAGCTCTGACCACACTCTCTGCTACTTTGGATGGGATTCAGAAGAAGTAATCCAGGCCTTGATACTCTGTGGATACATCCTGGGCTATGGGCAGAGCTTAGGTTTTTAGGGACGCCTTGCAGATCTCTCCCTACGTGCAGCTCCCAAGTGCAGCACTGCAGGTGGCTAAGGAACTACCAGGAACTTTCAGATCTATTTGCTGGCAGCCAGAAATGAGAATTCAGGACTCTGAAGCTGTAGTCCCAAAGGGCAGTGAGGTGCTCTAAGGCACCACCTTTGTTTTAGCCATGGAGGGCGAGTGAGCGCGTCCTTCTCTGAAAGGAACCGCTGGCCTCCGTGCCTTCCTTCTGGCAGCTGAGAAGGACAAAGCCCCAAATGTATTTTGCAGGCTGGCACCAGTCTGTGCTTCTTGTGCCTTTTCAGCACAGCTCTATCCAAAGCTCCAGCCCCAGCTCACAGCAGAGGGGAAAGCCCTCGAGTGCAGCAGAGTCTGCGGCAGCTGTTGACATTTACCTCTCCTCCTGTGGCAGTGTCGAGTGCTTTACAAACATCTCCAAAAGTCCTAGAAACAAAATAGCAGCAAAGAAAGGAGAAGTCATTTAGATCTTGCAGTGAAAGCCAACCCACACAGGAGATCTCAGCTGTAAATGCCTAAGACCTGCAGGATGCTGGAAACATGGAGATGTCTTTGACAATGCCTTCTGACCACATTTACAAATTCTGATCAGCACTGACAATCTATGCCCAGTGTCTGAACACGTTGGTAGCTTGTCTGAATTCACACATGATAGCTATTCCACCAGCAAAAAACCTGGTGCATAGTTTTGTAAAATCAACATTGCTTGGACTCACCCACTGCCAATATATTCCAGATTAGTGTATTTCATCATGGGATTTTCCATCTTCACCATTCTCCCTGGGGGAAACAAAATGCAAAATGCTCACTTGAAAGCAGAGATCCTGCTTTCTAGGGGATACAAAATGTAGTCCCACTGCCTGGGGCTCTGAGCCCTCCCTTTTTGGACAGATGGCTAACAAGAACAGGAACAGGAACAACAACAAGAAAGCAGATGTTCTGCAGCACAAGTGGCTGGCACAGACACTGATTTTCTAGCATCCTTTGAAGAGAGAGACCTCTTGACAGTGGACACACAGGGAAGCACAGGGAGACAGATTCAGAGGAGACAGAGACCAGAAGAAAACAAATACCAAGGCAAGAAAGTTTGTCATCTACAAACATTAAGGAGACTTTGAACTAATAGTGCCTTTGTTTGCTTGAGAAAAAGCACTGTGAGGTTCAACAAAAGATTTCCTACTTGCTAAGATTAAATGCACCTTGACATCTAGAATCAATTCCTCTGAACAGATGCCAATTTCAGAAAAGGAGGAATATTGCAAGTGTTCTCATCTTTTCCACCTTGCAGCAGTTTACCAGAAGAATGCCTCTGTGTTTGTAAACCAGAGCAGCTCATGCTATAACCAATCCCGATGGGACTTGCAACATCAGCACCCTCACCCTTTATGAGCAGGCTGAGCTCAAAATCACCCTGGCCTGTGCCCCTGTGAAGAACCACACTGCTTCTCTTCACCCTGACAGCGCGGATCAGTCGCTCCCATTGCACTCCCCCTCTGGGCACTGCACACATCCCCATCTTCCCAACTCGGCACGGCGGGCACGGGCAGAGAGGACAGCAGTGCTCCTGAGGCGCCAGCGTGACACAGACAGCTGCCAGAGGAGATGCTGACCCTCTCCTGAGGCCAGGCCGTGCGATGCAGAAGCCGGCCCAGACGAGGGGCTGCTGCCCCAGGCAGCTCCGTGCTGCAGTGCTGGGCAGCAGCAGGACTCTCCCAGCTGAGGAAGGTTCCAGCCTCTGCAGTCCCACCAGCCCTCAGGGACAGGGCAGCTACCACAAGAAGGCTGGCAAAGCCCAAGCAGGAGCACTGACAAGCAGTGGGAAGAAGCCACAGGCAGCCTGAGCCCTGTACAAGCTGTTGCCCCCATTCAGGACACAACAGGATGGGCTTTGAGATCAGACACAGCGAGGTGCAGATCAATGGCCTTTTTGTCCCAACAGGTGATGGTAGACCCTGAATCCACTGGGCTCTGCTCTCAGCCCCACCAGGTCTTATCTGAGAGCACAGCACTGGCAGCTGTTATGGACAAGAAGCAGATTAAATGCCTTGTGCTGCAGAATCACAAAGGACTTGATGTGTTTTCTGAGAGACTGATGTGAGGTGGGCTTCTGCCCATGGCTAGTCACTCAAGCAGTCACAGCCTTCTGCTGATGCAGGAACAATCCCTGCTTCTGCCTTCAGTCCAGAGGGAAGCCCAGTCTAAGCTGCCCTCAGAGGCAGCAGGAACAGCCAGGCACTCTCTCGCTGCCTCAGAGCACTGTCAGCACTTCCCGTGGGCAGTCCTAAATGTCCTTGTGACACCAAACTGAGGAGGACCCTTTGGTACAGCTATGCTGACACGTGCACACAATACACTGTTGCTCAGACAAGAAAGACAGCAGACGTACTCCATTGCTGCAGGGAGTCATCCTCGATCCGCTGTTGCTGAGCGGCAGCTGGGTCAGCGCAGGAGGTGAACCAAGTGCCCCAGCTCCACTTCTCCAGCTGGAGAGCAAAGGCTCCTTGGGATGGTGCTGCTGCTGCTGCTGCTGAAGCAGCTGCTTCAGTGAGAAGGCCACTGCAGATCTGAGACAAGAAATGAGTTTGTGTCAGGAAAGTGGCTGGCAGAGATTTCCCTGAGATCCCATTTCAAATGCAAGCCCTTAGGAAAGCTGCTGTCAGCCACATGCAGAGCTCTTCAACTGGATTGGTTTGGCTGTCCGCTTGTGAAACCAAATGGTCAAAACCAAAGGCTGGTTTACCTCGAGTTCATGGCCAGTTTCATGTTCGGAAGGATGACTGAAACAATGACCGCTCTACATCCTCCCAAGGACTCCTTTCCCCCTCTCAGGCTGCAGGCACATTGCAGCTCCTCGTTCTAATGTTTTTACCTCCCGGTCTTGATTTGTCTTTTCCTGCACCATCCTGGGGATGTGCTTATCCTGCAGCATCTCTGGTTGGTTTGGTTCCTGGGCCTCACTCCAGTCTTGGGTCTCTTGGTCTCCTGTCATTTGCTGGAACTCTTCAAAGGCTTCCAGGTAGGATGTCAACACATGCACCTCAAGTCAAAGAGAACAAAGCAGTCAGAGACTACAGCTTCTCCCTGTCAGCCAGGAGTCATCCACTGTGAGGAAAGGGAAAGAACAGGAAAGGAGGAGATTCACAAGGGATACAGATAGCCTGTGGCTTGTATTCCAAATCTATCTGAGTGATCATGTACACCTGCAAAAACCCAAGAAACAAGGGGACCTGGAAGAAGTCACCAGGACTTTTTTTGGATGACTTCTGAGCAAGATGTAAAAAGGACTAATCCCACTGTCCAAGTCAACAGCTGAGATTCAGCAGACCAGGAAGTGTCCTTCAGAGCAGCTGTGATAGAGGCCTCAGCAGGGTGGCATTTAAGAGGCATCACCCCACCCCTCCCCTGCTGGGCAGAGGAAAGGCAAGAATGGCAGAAAGCACCAGTTTGGTGACTGCAGAGTTCGCATCTAGAGCCATTTTCTCCTGAAGGAGGAGTTTAAATTTCTTTATGATGATTTCAAGAATTTCTTCTGGCCTCTTCTTCCTTGCCCTGTTCCTAGCCTCAGTTTCCTGCAGCTCTGCCGGCATCTGTTTGTAAATGTTCTGTAGAGAACAAGAGAGAGGATGTCTCATGAGTGGGTGGCTGCCACTATTACTGGTTTTGTTGATCGCTCCTGTGCTGGTGGAGATGAATCTCCTCTTGAATTCTTCTGATCTCATCTTTGTTCCTCCTCTTCAATACCATGATGGCACTCTGAGCTTCGGGCAGCTCTGCTTGGGGCTCTGACTTCATGTTCTATACACACAAATGCACAGCAAGTGACTGGGAGCTGCCATCAGGCTCAGCTTTTTCCTCTTGCAGCTTCAAAAGCACATCTATTCAGTCACTTCTTTCTGCTTCCCTACCCACCTCTGCTTCCACTGCAAACCTCCTGTCCCAGTGCTGATCTCTGCAGATTCCAAGGCTCTGTGCTTTCAGTGCCTGTGGGACTCCTGGCCTCCTCAGGCCCAAGAGCTCTGTTTTATGCCCCTCTTCCTGCCCTTCCCTCTGGCACCTGGCCAGTCAGGCTTACCTGGCCATTCTGCTGTGGCTCTTCCACCTGCTGCCTGAGCTGCTCTTCCTGCTCTCGGGCTGGGAACAGCTCTCCCTGAGCCTGGCATGGCATCTCTGATAAAGAAGCCTCGTCCTGCTCTTTCTCTACAAGGACCTGCACAGAAAGCAAGAGAAGATGGCTTTCAACTTCCCATGTGATATTTGTGAGCCAAGACTCAAAGGCTGATGGGCTCACACATTCCCAAAGCTCTGTGCTGCCGCTCTCCTGGGTCATTCCCTGCCCAAGGAGAGGCACAGATTCCAAAGTGAGCCTGGCACTACAATCAGGGGCCACCTGGCACTGAAGCTCCAACAGCCTGTCAGGCAGCTGACAGGGAAGCTGTGGCATTCCTCAAGGCTCTGGTGAGGGCCTCCCTCTGCTCCTGCCATGTCCTCTTTGTCTTTCAGTAGTGACTGACACCCAGTCCTGTCCCACAGCTCCATCCTGGCTCTGCAGGTGGCTTCCTGGCTGAGCTCAGCCCTTGGGAGAGACACTTCTGCAGTTCACGTTCTCCTCAGGCCTGCACCAGCATTCCTGCCTTTCTGACATCTACACTCTTGTTAGAAATCCTGGTCATTCGGGAGGTAAGGATGCGTGCAAAGATCCTCTGATGGACATCAGAGAGCTTCTATGGTTCTCTGCACCTCAGTATAAGGAAGAGGACCAAGGTGTTTCTTCTCCCTCTTTTGTCAGCTGAGAATTCTGACCAGCAGTAACAGAGACTCTCATAAGGCTCCAATAATGAATGCACTTACACACCCCTGGGGATGCCAGTGAAGGAAACCGTGTGTCATGTAATGCATGTAGGAGCAGAGTCACCAAACACCCCTGAACCATGGAATTGTTCCACCTCTCTCGGACAAGCAGAAATTTAAAGAATTAACTGGGGACTTCAGGGCAGAAGAGGCCAGAGGAGGAAAACAGCTCTGAGGGGAAAAAAACCACCGTATCCGGAGGGGGAAACATCTCTGCCTGCTCGGAACTGGTCAAGAGAACATGTCTCTAATCCTCTCCTGAAAGGGATGCTTTAGGTGAGCTTTGCACCTCCAAATCCTTTGTGCCAGAGCTGGGAAAATTCAGTTATGTAAATGTTACATAGATAGACAGATAGACAGACAGAAACATAGACATATAGATCTCACTGATACAATCTCTCTTTACTGTCCTCTCTGCTGCTGCACACATCAACACTTGGTAGCCAGTGCCCTGCTCAGCAGCAATCCTGAGATTGCTGTTGTGTTGCTTCAATAAACCACACTCTTGGGGAATCTGGAGTGCGTACGTCCTTATGGAAAGTGATCTGATCCAGAGCATTGCACTGGGAGCTGCATTCCCTGTGCATCTGTGCTGGAGCAAGTTCTTCTCTTGGACTCGACCACACTGACAACTCTAAAGTGGCTGTAATAAGACATAAAGCCCAGCCCCTTCCAGCTCCTCTGATCTCTCAGGACCAGCAAAATACAAAGGGATTGATATCCTGCTAAATTCCCAAAAACAACACACACTGATTCACTAGGCTGAACAAAGGCACAGGCACTGATAACCTCAAACTGGTCTGTAATGCCATACTGTCTACCCTGGAACCACAACAGCTTCTTCTGCACCAAGGTGCTGCACCGAAGGATGATGTCACAAGCAAAAACATTATATTCTCCAAAAGTGACACCGAGGAAATCAGAATTCTAACAGACACAGTCCCAGTACAATAAAAGACCAAGAAATAATGAGGAAAAGTGCCTTAGAAGGGAGGAAAAGAAAGTGTGACTGGACTTGCAATCCAAGCACAACAAAAATCAGAAATTAAAAAAAAATAAAAGGCAAAAAGTCACACCTGAAAGTGACTAAAACATTTGGAAGCACTGATGAAAAGCTGAAGGTTCCTCATGAGACTTCCCTTGTCCAGGCTAAAGCTCCCTCAGCACCTCCTCCCTGGCCTTATGCTCCACACCCTTGCCCACCTCCCGTCTCCTTCTGTGCACACGCTCCAGCCCCTCAAGGACTTGCTGCTTCACAGGGGCCCACAACTGCACACAGCACTCACTGCAGCTGCGGCCGCAGCGCTGCCCAGCACAGCCCGAAGCTCACTGCCCTGCTCCTGCTGCCCCTCTGCTGCTGACACAGCCCACCATGCCCTTGGCCTTCTTGGCCGCCTGCCCACACGCTGCCTCACGTGCAGCTGCTCTTCACCACCAGCAGCCCTGCCTCCTTTTGGCTCACGCAGCTCGCCAGACACACTCTTGCCCATCTGACTTCAAATACTGCATCCTCCATTTCAACATCTCCTTCCTCTTCTCTACAACGCAAGACAGCACTCAAGGACTTGCAGCTTCACCCTCACTCCAGGCTCCAGTGCACTTGCCAAAGCTGCAGACTTCACCGCAAAAGGGATCCACAGAAACTCCCCGCTTCTGCCTTTTGCCTCACAAGAAGCCTTCGTAACTACGCGCTTCCTTTCCTTGGCCACACGGCACAAGAATGGCCCCTCACAGCTTCACGCACAGCACACTCATCTCCTTGCAGCTTAGCAAAAGCCAACAGACAGCTGGGCTAAAAGAGGCTGTACAAATGAAGAACTGCTCAAGAAAACTGCAGAACACTTCCACAAGCCAAACACACCTTTCCAATATGGAAAAACAAAGAAACAAACCCTGCGACCGACAGCACCACCACCTGTGCCCTTGGCCAATGCACTGCAGAAGCCCAGACACAGAGCTGCACTCAGCCAGGCAGCCAAAAGCTCACCCAGAGCCCCCAGCTCTTCGGTGCCTCAACATGACAGGCCAAAGGCCAATTGCCAGCTGGCACTGCCTGCACGAAATGACTGCATCCTGCAGGACTCCAGCACTCCGCCTCCTCGGCCAGCAACAGCAAGTGCTGGCTGCTCAGCAGCTTGCACCTCTGCCTTGCACTAAAGACAGCACCACCCACAACTGGCACTTACTCTCTTGCAAGGAGCAGCCTGGGCTGTCAAAACAGAGGGCTGCTTCTGCTTCTCTCGCTCCCTTTGCTTCTCTTTGCCTTCTTCTCCGGGAGCAGAGGGAGCCATGGGAGAGACGGCTGTTCCTTTCGTCACCTGTGGCAAGAGAGAAGCATGAGGGACACGCCGTTACCTTGCATTTCTAAACTAATTTCTCCTGGCACCTACAACCACATCTTCTAAGAAGAACGCATCAGCTCTGTTAGCAATGGCATTCCCAGTCACTCCAACCAGATTAAAATGGGCCATTTCAACACAACTCTATATGGCTATGAATTTCACATTCCTCCTTGCCTGCTATCAGCAAGCAACCTTGTCTCTGCAAAACACAGCTTTTATTTCTTGCAAGCTCTGCAATGGACAAGTAGCAAAGAGCCGGCAAGGCCTTAGCTATTGCTGCTGCAGACAGGGAAAACTACAACTGGATCACAATCCCATCCTGTGCTGGAAAAGGGCAGGAAATGTTGTGCGTAAGCTCCCTTGCTGGCTGCAGAAAGAGAAAACAAACAGGACTTCTCCTCCTAGCATACCAAAAAACGCAGAAGCCACAGGGTGCAAGCGGCAGCTACTCCAGTCTCTGAAGCACTGGCATGCACTGAGGCCATGTTTGAATGGGCAACAGCTTTTGTGCTGAGCGCTGTCACGTCAGCATCTATGGAAGTCTGCCTGAAGGTCCCTCACCAGACTCCCCTTGTCCAGGCTAAAGCTCCCTCAGCACCTCCTCCCTGGCCTTATGCTCCACACCCTTGCCCACCTCCCGTCTCCTTCTGTGCACACGCTCCAGCCCCTCAAGGACTTGCTGCTTCACAGGGCCCACAACTGCACACAGCACTCACTGCAGCTGCGGCCGCAGCGCTGCCCAGCACAGCCCGACGCTCACTGCCCTGCTCCTGCTGCCCCTCTGCTGCTCACACAGCCCACCATGCCCTTGGCCTTCTTGGCCGCCTGCCCACACGCTGCCTCACGTGCAGCTGCTCTTCACCACCAGCAGCCCTGCCTCCTTTTGGCCCACGCAGCTCGCCAGCCACACTCTTGCCCATCTGACTTCAAATACTGCATCCTCCATTTCATCATCTCCTTCCTCTTCTCTACAACGCAAGACAGCACTCAAGGACTTGCAGCTTCACCCCCACTCCAGGCTCCAGTGCACTTGCCAAAGCTGCAGACTTCACCGCAAAAGGGATCCACAGAAACTCCCCGCTTCTGCCTTTTGCCTCACAAGAAGCCTTCGTAACTACGCGCTTCCTTTCTTTGGCCACAGGGGACAAGAATGGCCCCTCACAGCTTCACACACAGCACACTCATCTCCTTGCAGCTTATCCAAAGCCAACAGACAGCTGGGCCAAAAGAGGCTGTACAAATGAAGAACTGCTCAAGAAAACTGCAGAACGCTTCCACAAGCCAAACACACCTTTCCACGAGGCAAAATCAAAGGAACAAAGCCCTGGGACTGCCAGCACCACCACCTGTGCCCTTGGCCAATGCACTGCAGAAGCCCAGACATAGAGTTGCACTCAGCCAGGCAGCCAAAAGCTCACCCAGAGCCCCCAGCTCTTCGGTGCCTCAACATGACAGGCCAAAGGCCAATTGCCAGCTGGCACTGCCTGCAGGAAATGGCTGCGTCCTGCAGGACTCCAGCACTCTGCCTCCTCGGCCAGCAACAGCAAGTGCTGGCTGCTCAGCAGCTTGCACCTCTGCCTTGCACTAAAGACAGCACCACCCACAACTGGCACTTACTCTCTTGGGATGATCAGGCTGGGCTGTGACCACGGCTGGGCGCATGTGGTTATCCTGCTCATTTTGCTCCTTTTTGGCGTCTTCTCCAGGAGCAGAGGGAGCCATGGGAGAGATGGCTGTTACTTTTGTCACCTGTGGCAAGAGAGAAGCATGAGGGACAGGCTGTTATCTACCATTTCTAACCTCATTTCTCCTGGCATTTACAACTACATCTTGTAAGGAGAACTCGTCAACTGTGTTAGCAGTGGGATTCTCAGTCACTCCAACCCCATTAAAATTGGCCAATTCAACACAACACTATATAGCTACAAATTTGATTTTCCTTCTTGTCTGCTATCAGCAAGCAACCTTGTCTCTGCAAAACGGAGCGTTTATTTCTTGCAAGGTGTCTGCAGTGGATGTCCATCTTTCACTCACTTGCTTTTGTAGAGCCCAAGGGAGGCGGTTAAGTTTCTCTCTGATGATTTTCATTTCTTCCTCCAGCCTCCTCACCCTTTCCTTGTTCCTATCCTCAGATTCCTGCAGCTCCGCCTGCACATCTTCCTTGATGGTCTGTAACCAAGAATAAACACGCTGTTTCATGGGTGGAGTGGCTGCCACTCTTTCACTTACATGTTTTTGTTGATTGCCCCTGTGCTGATGGAGATGAATCTCCTCTTGAATTCTTCTCATGTCTTCCTTCTTCCTCCTCTCCACTGCCATGATGGCACTCTGAGCTTCGGGCAGCTCTGCTTGGGGCTCTGACTTGATGTTCTATACACACAAATGCACAGCAAGTGACTGGGAGCTGCCATCAGGCTCAGCTTTTTCCTCTTGCTGCCTCAAAAGCACATCTATTCAGTCACTTCTTTCTGCTTCCCTACCCACCTCTGCTTCCAATGTAACCCTCCTGTCCCTGTGCTGATCTCTGCAGATTCCAAGGTTCTGTGCTTTCAGTGCCTGTGGGACTCCTGGCCTCCTCAGGCCGAAGAGCTCTGTTTTATGCCCCTCTTCCTGCCTTTCCCTCTGGCACCTGGCCAGTCAGGCTTACCTGGCCATTCTGCTGTGGCTCTTCCACCTGCTGCCTGAGCTGCTCTTCCTGCTCTTGGGCTGGGAACAGCTCTCCCTGAGCCTGGCATGGCATCTCTGATAAAGCAGTCTGCTCCTGCTTTTTCTCTACAAGAACCGGCAGAGAAAGCAAGAGAAGATGGGTTTTGACTTGCCATACGATATTTGAGGGCCAAGACTCAAAGGCTGATGGGCTCACACATTCCCAAAGCTCTGTGCTGATCTCCTGGGTCACTCTCTGCCCATGGGGAGGCACAGATTCCACAGTGAGCCTGGCACTACAATCAGGGGCCATCTGGCACTGAAGCTCCAACAGCCTGTCAGGCAGCTGACAGGGAAGCTGTGGCATTCCTCAAGGCTCTGGTGAGGGCCTCCCTCTGCTCCTGCCATGTCCTCTTTGTCTTTCAGTAGTGACTGACACCCAGCCCTGTCCCACAGCTCCATCCTGGCTCTGCAGGTGGCTTCCTGGCTGAGCTCAGCCCTTGGGAGAGACACTTCTGCAGTTCACGTTCTCCTCAGGCCTGCACCAGCATTCCTGCCTTTCTGACATCTACACTCTTGTTAGAAATCCTGGTAATTCGGGAGATAAGAATATGTGCAGAGATCCTCTGACATCAGAGAACATTTATGGTTCTCTGAACCTCAGTATAAGGAAGAGGACCAAGGTGTTTCTTCTCCTGTCTTTTGTCAGCTGAGAATTGTGACCAGCAGTAACAGAGACTCTCATAAGACCCCATTAATGAATGCATTTACACACCCCTGGGGATGCCAGTGAAGGAAACCATGTTGTTAAAAATCGAACGAGCCAATTTTCAGAAAGTGGTTGAAAAAGGCTCTCGTTTATTAAAACAAGCCAGAGAGGACAGAGGACCTGAGATAAGCTCAGAATCCACACACAACAGCTCAAAATCTAGAACAACATGTTAAGCACACATTGTGTTCTTCCGCAAACAAACCACACACGAACAGGAATAAACCCGAAAGCACCCCGAAGAACTCACAGCCCCCCTTTTCATAACAGTCCCTGGTCCAGGATTGGTGGGTTTTGGATCCGCGCACCGATTGGTGGAATTTGGGCGCTTTGATTGGTCCTTACTGATGTTCATTTTGGACCAATCCTTTCCCCAGGGCGTGTTGCCTTGCAGGCAAGGCGTAACGACCTGGTTCCAAGGAAACGCAGCACGACGGCCCAATGCTTTTGGCCGCTCGGGCTAAGGACACGCAGACATCAATGTGATAGACGGTCCAAAGGCCCTTTATTGGTTTTCTCCTCGGTATATATACCCTTGGTCCTTCCCCTACCTTCGGGGTCTGACTTTTACCTTATATGGTTAGTAAGGGGACTGGGTGGAGGCCGTGTTAGTGGGGGGGTTACATTCTTGGCCTTTTGTCCTGCGGCTATCTCTTATCTCTGGGGAATCAGGTGAGGGAGGCCCTATCAGGTTTCCGTGACAGCCCGAAATCTTCCGACCGCCTGTCCCTATTCTCTCTGCCACAAGGGCGTCGAGTGATTGGTCAGTGCCCTGGTCCATTCACTTTCCACCTCCAGCCCCCACCAAGTCCTGGACACTTCCCTTCCCCCAGAACAAACAAACCCCCCATTCTTCCCCAACTTTTTTAAAATGAAACTCATACCAATGTGTCATGTAATGCCTGTATGAGCAAAGTCACCAAACACCACCGAACCATGGAAGTGTTCCACTTTCCTAGGACAGGCAGAAATTTAAACTGTGGACTTCAGGACAGAAGAGGCTGGAGGAGAAAAACAGCTCTGAGGGGAAAAAAACCCATGTCTGAAGGGGGAAACATCTCTGCCTGCTCAGAATCAGTTGACAGACCGTGTCACTAATCCTCTCCTGAAAGGGATGCTTTAGGTGAGCTTTTCACCTCCAACATCATTGGACCAGATCCAGGAAGATTCAATTATGTAAATGTTACAAAGGCAGACAGGCAGACTGACAGATAGATAGATAGATACATCTACTATAATCTGTCTTTACTGTTCTCTCTGTTGCTACACACATCAACACTTGGTAGCCAGTGCCCCCAGTCAGCAGCAATCCTGAGATTGCTGTCTTGTTGCTTCAATAAACCAGACTCTTGGGGAATCTGGAGTGTGTAGGTCCTTACGGAAAGTGATGTGGCCCAGAGCATTGCACTGGAAACCTCACTCTTTGTGCATCTCTGCTGGAGCAAGTTCTTCTCTTGGACTCAACCCCACTGACACTGCTAAAGTGGTTGTGATTAGAAATGCTGCCTACCCCCTCCCAGCTCCTCTGATCTCTGACCATCATAACATCACCCTAGGACATTCCACCCCTTATCCCCATATCGTCAACTTACTACCAAACCTCATGCATTTTATTCAAGTAAAAACTTCCATCTGCTTCCCCCAAAACATTACAAGCAATCCCCATTGTGCCCCTGTCATGTAACCACACCGGAGCACTCAATCCAGGTCCCAGACTACAGAGCTGCAGGATTCCTCACTTCCATTTTGCTGACTCAAAACTCCATCTTTCACTTCCTCAGACCCTTGACAATTACACGTTTTTTTCTGTTTCACATCTGTATGGTTTAATGTACAGACAATGGCAGTAACATCCAGCAAACAGTGATATTTGCATATGATTTTCACCCCACAATCAGATCTCCCTGAGGTACACATTGTGTTGTTCCATCTCTCTGCATTATCCACCATGTGCAACCTGGTCCCTGATCAAAGACAATCCCGCAAATGGGTTTGTCTACTTGAGGCAGAATTGATCCACACCGTCTTCCCTAACAAATCTCTGACATTTACCACTGGGACTTCATCTGTTATATCCAGGGACTCAGACTGGGCAGGACCTGCTCAGTTGTTGGAACCTCGGATATTAACTAACCAGGTGACCTTTGCTAAATGCTGCTCCCAGTTTTTGAAAGATCCCCCACCCAAGGCTTTCCACTGGGTTTTTATAGTCCATTGTACCTCTCCACTTTGCCTGCAGCCTACCTCTACCTGGTGCAAGGTAGAGGATATGGTACACCCACTCAGTGCCATGTTCCCTAGCCCAGGTGTTAATAAGACTGTTCTTGAAATGAGTCCCATTGTCTGACTCAATCCTCTCAGGGGTACCATGCCTCCACAGGACCTGCTTTTCAAGGCCCAGGATGGTGTTACGGGCAGTAGCGTGAGACACAGGGTAGGTTTCCAACCATCCCGTGGTGGCTTCTACCATGGTCAGCACTTGCTTTGGTGTGCCTGGGGCAGTGTGATGTGGTCAATCTGCCAGGCCTCCCCATACTTATACTTGGACCACCGCCCACCATACCACAGGGGCTTCACTCGCTTGCCCTGTTTGATGGCAGCACACGTCACACAGTCGTGGATAACCTGAGACATAACTGTCCATGGTTAAATCCACCCCTCGGTCTCGTGCCCACTTACAGGTGACATCTCTACCCTGATGGCCTGAGGCATCATGGGCCCATCAAGCTAGGAATAACTCTCCCTTGTGTTCCCAATCTAGGTCTGTCTTGGACACCCCTATCTTTGCAGCCTGGTCTACCTGCTCATTGTTTTTGTGCTCCTCATTAGCTCTACTCTTGGGGATATGGGCTGTCGGAACCCAGAGCATCTCTCTGGATGCCCTGGATGTCTCAAAGCCCTGGCAGGGGCTCGGAGACCCTGGCAGGAAGCCAAAGACACCTGAATGTGAGGAAATGAGAGAATTTCAGGCCTGAATGGTGAGGGGTGATATTCACTTGATAAAACTTGAACTATAATGCACTGTACAGGGGGGTTTTATATGTTGTACAGAGGGGTTTGGAATTCTGTACATGGGTCGGGAGTCCCAAGATGGAGGAATTTGGGCGTGCCCTGTCCTTCTTCTTTCTTCTCCTTGGCATCTATGTTCAGGATGATGTTGGCATGTGTGGATTGCTTAATAGGGAAAGTGCACTTGCCAACAAGGGCGAAAAGTATTGGAAATTAAAGGTAAATATCTTATACGAAGTTTTTACTATAAAAGAGACAACCCCCCTGTGGGCGGGAGAGAGTGCCCTTGGCTGTCTTGCTGATCAGACCTCAGCTGGACAGACAGAAAAACTTTGTAGATAAGGAACAATAAACTCAACTGAAGACCAAAAGCAAGAGTCCAGACTCCTTCTTCGAGAGCACGGCCTGCCCAGAACCACCTTTTCCCGTGCTGGGGCAGAGACAACTGACAGGTGACCCCAGCAATGGGCATCTACCTGATGAACTTTCACAGGTATCCTCCCTACCCTGGTAGCAATGTCTTTCCACTCTTCAGCAGCCCAAACTGGTTTTCCTCTATGCTGCCAGTTAGCCTCCTTCCACCTCTCCAGCCATCCTCATGGAGCATTGGCTACCATCCATGAATCATTGTAGAGATAGAGCTTTGGCCACTTCTCTCTTTCTGCAATGTCCAGGGCCAGTTGAACAGCTTTAAGTTCAGCAAGTTGGCTTGATCGACCTTCTCCTTTAGTGGCCTCTGCGACCTGTGGTGTGGGGCTCCATACAGCTGCTTTCCACTTCTGATTCATTCCTACGACGCAACAGGAACCGTCAGTGAAAAGAGCATAGTGTGTTTCCTCTGCTGGCAGTTGGTTGTATGGTGCAGCTTCTTAAGGCCGTGTCACTGGTTCTTTTTCTTCATCTGTGACACCAAAATTTTCACCTTTGGGCCAATTTGTACTTACTTCCAGCATGATTCAATTTACCAATTTGGGCGCACTGTGTGATAAGAACAATCCACTTGCTCCATGTAGCACCGGTGGCATGGTGGGTGGATATAACCTTGCCTTTGAACATCCCCCCCAGCACCGGTAGTCGGGGTGCCAGGAGGAGTTGTGCTTCGGTACCAATCACCTCTGAGGTGGCCTGGACTCTTTCATAGGCAGCCAAGATTTCTTTCTCTATTGGGGTGTAGTTTGCTTCAAACCTTGCTTCAACTCCAAAATCCTAGTGGTCAAGCCCGAGTCTCCCCAAGCACCTTCTGCCAAAGGCTCCAGAACAAGCCACAGTTCCCAGCTGCAGAATAGAATATGTTCTTCTCATCCCGTCCTGTCCTGGGCCAAGACTGGGCCAAGGGCTACCACATGAGCGTTCTCCTGCTTAATCTGATCAAAAGCTTGTTGCTGCTCAGGGCCCCAGTGGAAGTCATTCTTCTTGCAGGTTACCAGGTAAAGAGGGCTCACGATCTGACTGTACTCAGGAATGTGCATTCTCCAAAAGCCCATGGCACCTAGGAAAGCTTGTGTTTCCCTCTTCTTGGTTGGTGGAGACATAGCTGTGATCTTGTTGATGACATCCACAGGAATCTGACACCATCCACCTTGCCATTTTACGCCTAGGAACTGAATCTCACAAGCTGGTCCCTTAAATTTGATCTTTTGGTGGTAAAACCAGCTTCCAGAAGCATTTGGATGATTTTCTCTCCTTTCTCAAACACTTCTGCGGCTGTGTTCCCTCACACAATGATGCCATCAGTATACTGTAGGTGTTCTGGAGCCTCACTCTTTTTTAGTGCAGTCTGGATCAGTCCATGGCAGATGGTAGGACTGTGCTTCCACCCCTGGGGCAGTCGCTTCCAGGTGTACTGCACGCCCCTCCATGTGAAGGCAAACTGAGGCCTGCATTCTGCTGCCAGAGGAATGGAGAAAAATGCATTGGCAATATCGATAGTGGCGTACCACTTCACTGCCTTGGGCTCAAGCTCGTACTGCAGCTCTAACATGTCTGGCACGGCAGTGTTCAGTGGTGGAGTCACTTCATTCAATGCACAGTAGTCCACCGTCAGTCTCCATCCTCCTTCAGATTTACGCACAGGCCAGATGGGGCTGTTGAAGGGCGAGTGGGTTTTGCTGACCACCCCTTGGCTCTCCAGCTCTCGAATCATTTTATGGATGGGAACCACAGCACCTCGAGTGGTTCTGTACTGTCGGTGATACACTGTTGAAGTGGCGCTTGGTACCTGTTGCTCTTTTCCCTTCAGAAGTCCTATTGCAGATGGATTCTCAGACAGTCAAGGCAGGGGGTTCAATTGCTGGATGCCCTGTGTCACTACAGCCACTATCCTGAATGCCCCCGAGTCCATTTGGGTCTTTGAAATACCCACTTTGCAGGTAATCTATGCCCAACATACATGGGGCCTCTGGGCCAGTCATAATAGTCACATTCTTCCACTCATTTCCAGGTAGGCTCACATCAGCTTCCACCAAAGTAAAATCCTGTGATTCCCCTGTCACGCCAGAAATGGAGACAGATTCTATCCCCACATGTCTTGATGGGATTAACGTGCACTGCGCACTAGTGTCAACCAAAGCTTTATATTCTTGTGGTTCAGATGTGCCAGGCCAATGGAATCCATACAGTCCAAAAATCACGTTTTTCTCTAGCCCCTACCTGGCTAGAGGAGGGCCCCTTTAAGCCTGGTTATCCTTCTTTCCTTGGGCATATATCTTGGAGGTTCCTTCAAGGGGATTGGACATGTCATCATCATCATACCTGGCAGTTCAGCTATGGGCAACTGGAGCTGCTTTCCTTTTGGTGCAACTTCCTCTTGGAGTCTTGCCTTCCTTCAATTCACACACCTGTTGGGCCAGAGCAGCAGTAGATTTTGCATCCCATCTCCTCATGTTTTCTCCACAATCACGCAGGAAGAACCACAGCTCAGCTCATGGGGTGTACCTTCTCTCCCTCATCTAGGGAACATCTGTATACCAGAACCTCTGATCTGTACTGCCCAGATTTGGAGAAGGTCTTCCTTAATCTCCTCCCTGAGTTTCTTACTATTCTTCTCTATCTTGCCCTCTAATTTCTGCAGATGTGTTTCCACTGCTGCCATTCTGGCATGTGTTGGACCCTGTACAGCATCTGCATATGCTCAGAGCTTCTTTGCCATATCAAGCACAGTCTCATCCCTGTCATCCCACTTCATTACTGCTAAAGCAGAAACATATTTGTGTGGCCCAAGTCGTACAAGTTTTCGCCACATCACAGATGTACATGGTACCTACCAGGTCTGGATTCCTAGTTGATATGTCATCTGAGAAGACAATCTCTGCCACTGTCTTTCTCTCAGGTGTTGGATCCCTTGTTCTATGGTCTTCCACTGGGTTTGCTACTTACAGAGATCATCTGCACACAGGTGTCTTTGTGCTACACTGTCCAAGAAATGTGCCCAGAGGCTGTGAGGGTTAGCCGCCCTCATCATTCCTTGGTTAATGACAGGATCCTGTGACAGGGATCCCAAATGCCTCGCTTCAGTGCCATCCAGAATTGTAGCCTCGCCTGCAGCATCTCAAAGACGGACTAACCAGCTAATTATGGATTCATCAGATCGTTGGGTGTAATCCTTCCTTAGGCCACAAAGGTCCTTCAGGGAAAAGGACTCAATATTGGCTTCTGATCTTGCGCCTGACTTTATGTCAGGAAGTGTTGAGGGTCCTTCTCCTGCATCATCATCATCACCATCCTCATCATCATCATCCACTGGTCGATCAGCCTTGTCTGTGCACTTTCCAGTTCTAGTGCTAGTAGCAGCAGCCATTGGTTGAGGCTTATTGTGTGGTTTAACTGCTGGCTTCGAGCCTGGGGTGTTGGCTGCAGCCTGAGTGACTGGGATAGCTGCTGATTTATCTCCCTGCTCCCCTTCCTCTGTCTGCTGCCCTAGAGCATCTAGCAGTGTGCGATCAGCATATGCCGGGGCCCAGCTCACTGCAATGATCCTACTGGTACAGGAAGGATTCCTTGGAGAGAAGTGGAAAGAACCTGTTTATTTAACAGGCAAAACACCCCCAGCACACAAATTGAACAATATCGGATGACAGCATTCTTTCACCGATCTGAAAAGGATGACAAATTCAGAGTCTCTCCTGGGAGTGGTCGCTCTGTTATCCTCCCCCCTCCATTTTCTCCACAGAATGAAAGAACACCACAGATTTCCACCCTGTCACCATCTCTCACATAATCAACTTTCAGTCCATCATCACCCCTCAAATAATCAACCCTCAAATCCATCAGGGAGAGAGGAGTCCCCCCTTGCACCATAGGCTTCCCCCAGAAACACAATTG
The DNA here is from genome assembly GCF_036417665.1 of Passer domesticus. Lineage (NCBI taxonomy): Eukaryota > Metazoa > Chordata > Aves > Passeriformes > Passeridae > Passer > Passer domesticus. The sequence continues at coordinate 84,143,211 of NC_087512.1, read as the reverse complement.
AAACCTCTTGTGTTTCCGTGTCACTCGTGGCACTGTTCAGAGAACATCTGCCCTCGTGATTTCTCCCCCCCCATGTCCAGTGCTCTCACCACTGCATGTGGGCCAGGACTGCTTTTAGGGTTCCCCATTTAAGGATGCCCCACCCAGTTCCAAAAAAGCAGCAGTCTCTCAACTTCAGGACACCAATCCCCCCAAATTTCACCCCCCAGGCCGAGGAGCCTCGTGAACAGAGATCTTCCTCTCCACGGAGACAGAGGGCATCCCACACCCTCCTCGGCCGTCTCTGTTCACGCCACTGCTTCACTCTTGACTCCAAGGTATTGCCTCCCCCTAAATACAGTCTCTGGGTCACAGGAAAAAACATGGGTCTGTCCATGGTCATACAAGAAAGAGTCCAGCTCAAGGCCACTCCATTATCTCTTCCCACTTAGGATTCTTCTCACCTCTTCCAAATTTCCTCACACTTGCCCATTTCGTCAGTCCATCATCTCTCTCTCCTCATTCTGATTCAGGAGGATCAGTATTTGTAAGGTTTCCATTATTCTACCAAGGGGTTAAAATCTTCTCTTCTGTCTGCCCAGAACTCCCACAGCTCCCGGGCACCTTGTCTCGCCACATCCCCCACTTCTGGCCGGCTGTGCTGCCAGCACAGTCTCTATCACTCTCTTCTGAGGGGGCTGCCCAACATCCCAGATCTCCTCCACCCCTGCACCTTGCAGGGCTCCTCCACCCTCCCTCCCCACAGGCCACATGGCCTCCCCCTCCCCCACCCAGACGCAGCTGGGCAGGCGAGAGGTCAGACTCCACTCACCGCCAGATCCAAATAAGGAAGTTCTCTGGGAATCTTCTGCTTTGAACCCCTGTGTGTTCTCAGAGGCGTATCCAAATCCTCAGTGGCCACCACAGGTGCAAATTTCAAATCTGGCCACTGATTAGTTTGACCACAACTTTTCCAGAAACACGCTTCCTGGCCAAACCATGACGCCACTGCAGAGCAGCAGGGAGTGGGGCCGTGCCTCTGAGTGCCATCCTGCTCTAGTGTGGATCACAGTCACTCTGAAGGACATTTCCTGCTGTGCTGAATCTCAGCTGCTGCCCTGGACAGTGGGACTTGTCCTTTGGCCTTTTGGCCAGCAGTCATCCAAATTGATTCCTGCTGGCCTGTTGCTGCTCTCCCTGTTTCTTTACAGTGGAACATGGTGACCCAGATGGAGGACTGAATCCCTGTCTGTGTCCCTTGAAAATCAGTTCTTTCCCTTTCTTCACAGTCAATGACTCCTGGCTGACAGGGACAAGCTGTAGTCTCTGACTGCTTTGTTCTCTTTGACTTGAGGTGCAAGTGTCGACATCTCACCTGGCAGCCTGCAAAGACTTCCAGCAAACAATGGGCAATGAAGGGCCCCAAGGTTGGTGTGAGGCACAGGAACTGTCCCCACCAGAAGTGCGACAGGTTCAGCACACCATGGGCTCTGGCATTAAACCTGCTGCTGCAGCAGCATTACCTGGAGGAAGATATACTGTTGAATCTTGGAAGTCAAATTCCAACGGTTCGTTCATCACCAGTTCTGACAGCAGCATGGCTGCTCCAAAACCGGAGATTGAGAAGGGGTACCTGGAGATTGTGGGTATGTCTGGTGTATTTCTTGCCTGAGGGACAGTGCACTCTGTGCAGGTGTCAGCAGAGCTGTACCAAATGCTCCTCCTGACTTTGGTGTCCCACTGGGGACATTCAGGACTCCCCAGAGGAAGTGCTGTGCTCCGAGGCATTAAGAGAGCACTCTGGGTGTTCCTGCTGCCTCTGAGGGCAGCTTGGACTGACTTGGCTTTGCCTGAGCTTCCCTCTCTGCTGAAGGCTGAAGCAGCGATTGTTCTTGAACCAGATGAAGGCTGAGAGCTAGCAAATCATCTGGACAAGTCCTGTGTGCCAGTGGCCGAACTGAACAGAATCTTTAGCTTCCTAGATTCTCCGTAGACTCCTGACTTCCAACTAGCCATCAGAGCAAATAAACCTCACACAAATTCACTGGTTTTGAAGTTTTTTTGTTTTGGTTGAGGATTTCTTTTTTTTGGCGGGGGGTGGGGGAAGGTTTGTTGTTGTTTTATTTTGCTTATTTTTAGTGATTTTTTTAGTTTGGTTTGGTTTGGTGTTTTTTGCTATTGTGGTCATTATTATTGTTACCCAGCTGACCACAAAGGACTCAGAGCCCCAGACAGTGGGGCTGCCTTCTGTATCTCCTGGAAGCTGGCATCTCTGCTTTAAAGTGAGCATCTTGCATTTTGTTTCCCTCAGGGAGAATGGTGAATGTGGAAAATCCCGTCATGAAATACACAGAACTGGAACACATTGGCAGCGGGTGAGTCCAACTGCAGTTACTTCTGCACAGCCATGGGCCAGGAGTTTTTCTGGTGGAATGTCTATCCAGCATGAAGTCAGGCCAGATGGAAATACGTTCACACCCTGGGGATAGATTGTCCCATCTCTCAGTGCTGCTCAGAATTTGGGAGTGTGCTCAGAAGGCTTTGTCAGAGAGATCTCCATGCTGCCGAGGTCTTGCCTGCATCAAGGAACAGAACCTGGAAGATCTCCTTGTCTCTCAAGTGTGGGACAGCTCTGTATTAATTTCTTTAGCATTTTTGTATGTCTGAAAATCATACCGACACACTAATTAAGAAAGAATAATCTCGCTTGCCTGAAAGAGCAACCTACTCGCTATGAAAGCTGTCAGGTAACAGTTCTCAGGAACATTTCTTCCAGATGGTTTGCGGAAGGAAATACTCTGTGGTCAGGAGAGGAACCACACAGTTTAGGAACTGAAACCCAAGATGAAAGAACAACCTCCCTTTAGGAGCTGAGGCAGTGAACCCCAGTGCTTCAGGAACAGGCCCAGTGCCCGTGCACTTGAGAGGAAAATGCATCATCTGCCTTCTGGCAGAGCCCTCCTGCATCCTGCAGGTTTTGGGCATTTACAGGAGACATCTGCTGTGTGGGCTGGCTTTCACTCCAAGAGCTAAACAGCTTCTCCTTTCTCTGCCTCTGTTTTGTTTCTAGGTCTTTTGGAGATGTGGTTAGAGCACTCAACAATACCACAGGAGGAGAGGTAAAAGTCAACAGTCCTGTGTTTTTTTGTCTGTAATTTCATTGTTTTTATGAAAACATGCATTCTCATCTCCATAATTTTGTGTTTCTAATTATTCATATACCAAAGTACTTCTTTTTTAACTCTTAATTTATTGAAGTTGGTAATTTTTATGTAGTGTATTTTAAAATGTCACAAAACAACACCCTTTGGGTAATTTTCTGCATTCTTAAAAAAAACCCAGCAGCCATTTTAGCTTCTGTCTCTCAAAGGTTGTTTCATACCTGTCTGTTTTAAATCAGGGCTACAATTCTTTAATAGGATTGAGACAGGTCTATGAAATGCACACCAGTGATTCCTCTTGTGGAATGTCATGGACCTGTCATAAACCTCTTTTCTTTTTTTTTCCCCCGTCATCAGCACAATGTTTATTGCAAACTTAAACAAGATGAGCAAAGTAAAAACAATGTCATGGGCCTTTGGGAGCATCCTTGTTGATCTTTCTGCTTTTTCTGTTGAGCAAGGCTCTGATCCAGGCAAAGAGATTGCACTTAGTGACACAGAACCATTTGGCTGGAACTCTGCTGATTTCTAGTAACAGCTGGAGGCCTGGATCTCCACAGGATGCTTTGGCTGTCCCAGGCTTTGTTGGCTTTTGGCTGCAAATACCATTGCCCTTGCTTTCTCATCCAGAAGTACCATGGCTGTGCAAAAACTGACAGTGGGCCATATTTCAAAGGCAACTTGGGCTGGAGTTTGTGAAGGAAGGAGACGCTTACCCAATTCCACACCACATTAAAAAATAATAAACGAGAACTTCCCATCCTTAACAAACAACTGACAATTCAGAAGTGGATACAGAGCTTTTTTACAGAATGAAAAATAGGGAATTTTCCAGTGGTGTTGTGATTTCTGGAGTTTTTATTCTGACTCACAGCTAGCACTGGAGAAAGTCATGTCCCTGGAAGTGTCATTGTCTTCTGCCTGCAACCATCAGAGGCATCAGGCTGGAGACAGGCTCAGCTGACGTTAGCAACAGGAGCTGCCCCAAGGAGAAAAAATTGAATGAACTTGTACCTCCCAAACCCATGTCCCCACAGGCTCCAGCAGGATTCCTTTGGTTCTTATAAATACACAGAAATAGGGCTGAGAAGACCATCTGAATCTATGTGTTCATGCCCAAGACCTCGCTGATGCTGTTTGGGTTTTGTAATTTTTCTTTTCTATGTTTTCTGTATTCTTTGCACATATATTTGTAGCTCTATAGCCTATTCTATTAGTGAGTAGTTTTCCCAGTACTTCTCCATGGCCTTTCCCTAAGCAGAAAGACAAACTTCCAGAGCTCCAAGCACCAGGGAGTAGAAGGCCCCAGTGCTATCTTGGTTCTTCCTGGGACAGACCCCTCCAGGCAGCTGGTGGAGTCACCATCCCTGCAAGTGTTTAAGACAAGACTGGATATGGCACTAGGTGCCATGGTTTAGTTGAGCTGTTAGGGCATGGGTTGGACTCCATGATCTTGCAAGTGTCTTCCAGCCCAGTGATTCTGTGATTCTGTGACTGAGGGAGCTTTCCCTGGAGACCAGGAAAGGGCTCCGGGGGCCTTGGCCAAGGACGGGGATCAGGGCTCAGGGAAAAGCAGCAAAGGGCTCAAGGCGAAGGCGAGAGGGCAGAGCTGCCACAGCGTGGCCCAGCAAGAGCCTCATCTGCTCCTCCTCAGGCCGTGCCATCGGCGCTGCCGTTTGCGGCGCCGGCGGCTCCTCTCGCCGCAGGGCTCCAGCGCGTCCCGGGGGCCGGGCCCGACCTCTTCAGGAAGCGCCGGAGCCTCAGAGGCGAGCGGCTGCTGCTGCGGCCGGGCGGGGAGAGCTGCGGCCGCGGCCCCGGGCACGGCGAGCTGCCGCTATGGCCGGCTCCTGCCGCGGCTCCTGCCCGGCGGGCACAGACACGGCCGAGGGCTGCCCGGGAGCTCCCTGTCACTCCGCAGCGGGCCTGGCCGGGCTGCTGCTCTCCGCGGCCTCTGCCCGCCGCTGCCGGCCCCACCGCGCTCCCGCTGCCTCTGCCGCAGCCGGGCCCACACGGGAGGTGGCACATTCCGGCCGGCTCGCAAAAGCCCTGTCCGCAAACCCCCCGCCACGGCCTTGGCTCAGGCACAGGCTGCCAGCGTCCTCGCAGCTGCGAGCTGGGCCTGGCCGCTGCCGGCCTCGGGCAGAGCTCCCGCCTGTGTCTCCATGGCCGCGGCTGCTTGGTGTTATGAATAGAAAGTTGTATTCTTTTTAAGTTTCAGAGTTAAAAAAAAAAAACAAGTCAAACCAGGTCAGACTTCTTTGGGTGTGCTGGCAAAGAAAAAGTCTTTAATCACCCGTTAATGGCCGGTAATTAACTATTGTTTCCCTGATGCTGGCCGCTTGCCAAGAAGACACCAAGAGAAACCCTCCAGGGTAAAGAGAATGGCCAGTGACACCAGAGCCAACATGCAAATGAGAAACGCATTGCACCCTGGCTTTTTTACAGTTTTACAGTTTTTACAAGAAGAACCCCTAAAATCACAAGCCAAAAAGTGACTGAAGTAATGTCTAAGGATGGGATCATAGTCCGATACCTGCTTGAACCTTTTTGCTTCTCACCCTAACCTGAAAAGATACTGATTAAGAAGACATCCTGGAGTGTTAAACAAACAAGTAAGGACTCCACAACTCTCCCGTGAGGACAGAGTCCCCAGCTCTGTCTGCAGACCAGTGGACAAAGCTGCATCATCCTCCTTCTCCGTGCCACGCCTGGGAGCAACGGCGGTGTGGGCGCAACCTGTCGATTTCTCCCCACCTGAGCTGATTCTTCTTAATAAAGGCATTAAAAAAGGAGAAAGATCTCCTGCCCATTTATTTCACTTGGCACAGCGGGCTGAGCACAGCCAGCGCCAGGAGCAGCTCTTCACGGGCCCAGGCTCCGGGCACTCCAAGCTGCAGGCAGCACAGAAAAGGGCTCTTTGTTTCACCTCTTCTTTCAGTGCTGCTAAGAATGTAGCCTGCAGCAAGCTGAGAACACCAGAGCACGGAGCCCTTTGCAGGCAGGGCTGTGTCTGCTGGAGGGGCAGAGGGAGCCCAGCAGGGATCAGACACAAACCAGCAAGGCACTGAGGAGCCCCTGTGGTGGCAGTGAGCAGCTCTGGGCTCCAGGCACTGCTGCTGGCATTTTCTATTGAGCCATCTCCAAGTTCTTCTCTTGTGCTCTCTATTTCTAAGTGTCTTCCCTCTTGGTTTTGGTTGTCTGCTGCACCCTCGTTTCTCCAAATTTTCCTACCCTGTCAGCAGCAACCCCCATCCAGAAATGGCTAAAAAAAATGAGCAAAACAGCTGGGAACAGCAACGTGTGGAACCCTATGGCTCTGGAATTCTTATATCAGGACTCTCTCTGTGCCTTATGCTTGTCAGCACCTCCTTCTCAGTGCAAAAACTAGTAATGAGTGGAGGTTTTTTCCTTAATAGCTCCTGAGAAGCAAATGATGTGCTTGGATTCTCATGAGTGGATCCATTAAGTTCATTGCTGGGAAACAGAAAGTAAGGCCAGAGTAGCACATCAGCTGGGAGCTGGTCACTCCCTGCAAAGGGCTCGTGTATGATGTGGGAACACCACGTTCCAGGATGGGCAAGAAAGGTCAATGTGCTCAATGTGCAGCTGCTGAGGTTTGGGTTCACCTGGAGCACAGTCAGGGGTGGTGAGCACTGGAAGATCCAGCTGCAGTCCCCATCCATGTCCCTTTCAGTGATGGCTTGAGGGTGTCTCAGCCTGGATCCAGAGTGCCCTGGGGGGCTCCTGGGGCTGGCTTTGCACTCAGGGTGAGGATGGCCAAGAGCCGCTGAGGCTGGCAGTGGGGACAAAGGCTGGGGCTCGTGGCCTGCCAGGTGTGGCTCTGGGGGCTGGGACATGCCAGGGCTTGGGTCACAGTGGGAGCTGTGAGCAGGGGCACGGCCAGCTTGGCAGCTGAGTGACATGGTTCTGCTGGCTGTGACATCAGAGAGGAGAGGTCACGCTGACCTCTGTGTCAGGAGCAGCTCTGGGCAGTTGGATTCTGGCAGTCAGTGAGTGCACATGCAGGGAAAATGCTGGGCTGGATGGGAGCTGGGAAAGATACCCTGGGGATTTAAAGCCAGAGTGAGAGCTGGGACCCTCAGGGCAGGGCACTGTCCCCAGGGCTGAGGGAAGTGGGGCTTGGGGCTCTCAATGTGGCAGGTGCCCAGAGAGGCTCTGGGGACATTGCAGGTGTCACCAGGGGGCTGGTCCCTCCCAGCCAGACATGCTGAGCCCCCTTTCTCCCACCAGGCCATGTCTCCAACACTGGCCTTCATCCTGGCCCTGTTATTCACCCCCAGTGGGTTGAAAGCGGACATGAAAATCGATAAGGACGCGGTCAGGCGGATGCGGGAGCGCGAGGAATTTTTTCATCAGGAGATGACTCGACTCCTGCAGGAGGTGGATGACAACAATTCCATCATGGAAAATCTGCTCCTTTCTGTACGACAGCTGCTGTGGCTGCCTTGGCTGACCATAGCTGGGCAGAAGGGGAATCCAGCAATTGAAAAGAATGAAGCTCAAAGGATGCAAGAGCGCGAGGAGTATCTGCTGCAGGAAATGACTCGGCTCCTGCAGGAGATTGATGGCAACAATTCCATCATGGAAAGCTTTTTCCTTTGTCTATGACAGCTGCTGTGGTTGCCTCTGCTCCCTCTGGCCTTCTGGCTGGTCATGAGATGGAAGTGTGGCTCTGCCAGACACAGCACACAGGAGGAATCCAGCAGCAAGACGAATATTGTGAGGTTGATGTTCAGCAGCAAGGAGAAGGTGAGTGAGTGTGAGAAGGACAAGGGTGCAGACAGGGGTAGCAGCATTTTGGCTGTGCCCAAGCCATCACCAATGGGCACATCTGGGATAAGGCTGGAGGGGGCTGTGAGCAACCTGATGTCATTGGAATGTCCCTGCTCATTGCTGTGGGATCACACTGGGTAGTCCCTAAAGGTCACTGCCAAGCCCAGCTGTACTGTGATTCTGTGATTCTGCAGCAGGGCCTGCCCAGCACGAAGGTGCTGCAGGAGCTGGTGGACGAGCTCCTCGGTGTGTGCCGAGTGCTCTCCAAGAGGAGCTTCATGCCGGAGCTGCACCCAGCTGCCGGGACGGACACCAGCCCTGCAGCCTGCAGCATCCAGGAGAGCAGCAGCACCTACCGCACGCTGGTCATCCTGCGGCCACCCCCCGGCCACTCCTTCAGCCCGAAGAGCAGCAAGTGGCCGCCAGCCAGGCGCATCCGTGTGGCGCTGGAGTGCCTGTGCTCCGGGGAGCAGCTGCTGGGGCACACGTGCTTCCTGCACGCCGCTGGTGGCCAGCTGCCCACGGATCAGGAGTGGTACCTGCTGGACACCCTCTGCACGGGCTCCTACTTGGACCTGCAGAAAGTCACCCGCTGGGTGCAGATGTTGGTGCTGGTGGCCTGGCCGCTTCTGCCGCAGTCGCGCCACTGCCAGCTCACGGCGCTGCCCTCCGGCAAGTCCTGCAGCTTCCGGCTGAGCGGCGCCGCTGGCCTGCACTGCAGCATCGAGATGGCTCTGGCCGTGCAGCTCGGCAGCTCAGGGGCCCGCCTGAGCCTTGAGTAGGCAGCAGCTGGCTCTGCCAGCAGCACCGTGTGGGCCAGAGAGCTGCCACCTCTCAGACTCACTGCCGCGATGGCACTGCTGCTGCGGTGACAGCATTGCAGGCAAAAAGGAGTTGGGGAAGGTGAAGGGAACCATTCCTCATGGGACATTTTTTGTTTTCTCTTAGGATTCTTTAGTTCCTTATTATGAAATCTGAAAAATGTAGGCAGATCATAATAATTCTAGAACCTCCCAAGGCAAAGCTGGGAAGGTTAACATGATTTCAAATACGTAGAAGTTTATGTTGAGAAAAATTAGACATCCATAGGAGTTTTCCTACACCACTTGTTTGGGTTTTTTTTTGCATTAAAAAAATAAAATATAGTTCTTTGACTCATATTTGGTCTCTCAACATGTCACTTGTGATGAGAATGCAGACAAGGCACAACCATTAGTAAATTGTCAATAGAAGCAACTATGGTGGCAATTCAAAATTGGCTCTCGCCCAGCTCCATCTCAACTCTAGGAGGATTTCTATAAAAAGGAAAGAGAAAATTTGGCCCACTACATACCCATTATGAAAAGGAAGGAAAGCCTCTTGTATCTAAGCCAAAGGTGACAGAGCCTAAGTGAAAAACGATCATCACATCTCAATTTAAAACTGCAGGCAGCTGTCCTGCTCCCAGACTGGTTCTGCTGATCTTCAGCAGGGAAGTAGAGGTGTTCCTAGAAACAGCAAACAAGACAAACTTCCTGGGCAAAACCAACCTGTGAAACTGCATCAACTCCAGGATCTTTTGGGCTGGGTCCTAATTTGTATTTTGTTAAATGCTCGCTGAACGGCACTTGTTGCTTCCCCCAACTTAATGACTACTATTACACTAATTGCAAGCATAACTTAGCACCAGCAGAGAACCTCCTCTTTGTCTTCCTTCTGGGTTAGAACAAAACAAATTTGAAGAGGAATAGTCCCTGAAAATTTGTTCCTCTCCAACTTCAAGTTGATCCATACCAGTTCTGACTAAGAGACAGCAAGAGACGATAAACTCTTCCAGAAGCTCTTCCGTGGTCATGGCTGAGGGAGCTTTTCCTGCAGCCCTGGAAAGGGCTCCAGGAGCCCTTGGCTGAGGATGGGGATCAAGGCTCAGGGAAAAGAACCAAAGGGCTCAAGGCAAAGGCTGAGAGGGCAGAGTTGCCACAGCGTAGCACAGAAAGAAAAGAGCCTCATCTTTTTTTTTTTTTTCTTTTTTTTTTTTTTTTCTTTTTTCTTTTTTTTTTTTTTTTCTGTGAGGGAATGAAACCAAAGAAATTGGTCTCAGCATGCCTTCTGGAATGGCAGATATCCCCACACATCAAACTCTAAGTGAATCTTTACCTTTACTAATTAGACAAATCTTGCATGTATCCCTCACTTAGGAACTGTCTGAAAACTGAGGCAAAGGCTTAGGGATGCCAGATGAGAGTAATGGCCTCATTGTAGTGACTGCATCTCTGTGCACTTTGCAAACTTGCAGAATTATTCCAGACAACTTAAAGAATGAAACAGATTTTGTCTCTCCTATCTGCTCTCACAAAATCCCTGGTGCTTCAGTTTGTTCAGTGTCTTTTTTTTGTGGTAAGGACAAGAGCATGCCTAATCAACAGCACATTACTATGGCATTTTTCCAACCGGCAAAAATATTCCTGTCTTCTGCTCACAGATTCTAAAGAAGAAAGAAAATCCGAAAAAATAGAGGTTTTCAGAGGTCTTAGGAGGAAAAACAAATTTGTGAGAGTACAAATCTGTCTTATCACATGAGGGGTTTTGCCAGTCCATCTGCTTGGAGAAAGATTCACTTTGGGAGGTAGTTTTCAAAAGTATTCCTTGGAATTGAGGGGCACAATGTCACAATGCATCCCCCTGTGATGTCACAGCCCACTGCTCTCTGACACCAGCCTCCAACCCCTGTGACAGCACAAAAGGCATTGAAACTCCTTGGAACCCCAAGATAAGCAGGGAGAGAAGGTGAGGTCACAATCCAGCAATGCCTGATGTCACCATCTACAGCTTGGTGACATCAGAGTCCTCTACCCTGTTGTCAGCGATGAGGTAATATTTTTTTACCTAATAACCAAAAGGTTATTAGGTAAAAAAATGAAAGTTTTTGGTTCTGTGTGTTGTTACTTCTGGGTTGGATTTGCTCCAGTTAATTTGTTGGGTGTTGCTGTCAGCTGGGAAAGCAGCCAGGTTAAAGACCTGACCAAAAAGGAAGGGGGATCAGAGGAGTGGGGACAGAAAAGTAGGTGGTGAGGAGAGAATAGAAATTCCCAAGTACCCAGGCAATGGGAAAGGGGACAGGGATTGTCCCTGGCCAAGAAAGGGGATAAAATGTAGTCCTTTTTTGGAGAGTGTGTGTGTTTGGCTCTTGAGGGAAAGAAGGCATACCTGCAACTCAGGTGAATTGTTACTAATAAACAGATTTCTTTTGCCTCCACTTCTTTGTCTCTCCATTTAAGTGTATCTAAAAGTTCATTTCTAACACTGTGATGACACAGCAGGCCTTCCATCCGTGCAGGCCCATGTTGTCAGAGAACAAAGGAAATCCTGTTTCCTAGTTTCAATCTCTACATTTCCATGATGCTCTTCCTCAGCCACCTGCATCACATCTCCCTGGCCCTGTCTCTAATGCCTGCTCCTGGCACCTTGCCATGGCTTCCTGGGAACAGTCCTGGTCTCTACTCACAGGGCCTCTGGTCTCTCTCCCTGGGAGAGGCCATCACATCCAGGCCTTCCAGGTCAGGCCCTGTACAAGGTTTTATCCGTTTTGGTTTAAAGCTCAGAGTTTGTCCTCTCTGCAGCCCTGCTGGATCGAGGGTGATGGGCACAAGGACACTTTGCACCTGTGTTTAGGGCTGTGGGGCTGTTCAGCCTTGCTTGCTCAGTAGAATGGGTCCTGTCCAGGGGGCTCCAAACCCAGGAAGGAATTCTCTCTGCCTTTTGTTTTGGCAGCAGTTCTTTCATTTGCACAATGACAAGGCCAGGCCTCCATGCTGGCAGCTGTCACCCCTGAGGTGACAAGGACAGCATGTAGGCCCCTGAAGAAAGGAAATCTGCAAATACACAAATGGTGCCCCAGGGGTGCAGCTCAACTTTTCTCCTCCTGCCTGTGCTGAGTTGTCCTCCCCACCTGAATTCTGAAGCCTGGGAAGGGCACTGTGCCAGCAAGGTACAGTCGCACACTTCACTGCTGACCAAACAAGGGCCCCTTACCATTGTTCAAGCTGCCGAACTGTGGGAAGAAAGGAAAATGTGTCTGAATCAGGGCAGCCAGGCTGCCAGCAGGGTCTTGTGGGCCTCCCTGTGCTGTTGTGGGACACCTCATGGGAACTGACCAAGTGAGGGACAGCTGGAAGCTCGGCTGGAGGAGAAGGTTGGGATTTTTCAAAGATTTGGATGCCCCAATTCAAGGCTGCTGCTGATCTCAAACTGGGAGGGGCTGTTGACTCTCTTGAGGGACAAGATGTTGCGGTGTAGAGGCTATGTGTCCCCAGCCCAGCGACAGAGAGAACAGGGGTGTGACAGATCCCCCTGGCAGACCCCGCAGAATTCCAGCTGCCAGCAGAGGTTCGGCGCAGATGAAAAAAGAGGCAGCAGCACGAGTCCTGGAGTCGGAACAGGCGTAGCTTTATTTGATGGTAAACTCCCCAAGTCCAAGGTCCCAAGACCCTGACCCAAGGGCAGGCAATAACATAAACAGGGATGGTCTTGGGGGAGAATACAATTGTTAACCAATGGAGAGAACTGAGGGTGGAACACAAGGTGGGGAAATACAATCTGTAAACCAATAGAGGATCTTAAGAGAGGGGAAAGGCTTAAGTAAACCAATGGGGTTTCAAAGGATAGAGAACTGACAAGGAAGGTTCTGGAGAAAAAGGCAGGCTTAGGGAAGGATTGACATCTGAGGAGGGAAGGAGCAGGGAAGGTGTTGGGGGAAAAAGAGTAGGGACAAGAGGGATTGAGGATTTGGCAGGGAGTGGCCTGCAACAAACAAGAAGACAGTTAACCAAGCTGAATAACAATGAGGGAGCGAGTCTAAATTTAGCAACATAAGATACAAAATGGGGAACCTGTGCTACTCCAAAGGCGGGGAGAAAAACACGGAATAAAAAAAACACAAATCAAGCAATAAAATATAGCAAATAAAGAAAATGAAAACACACCACAACAACAAGATGTGATGCAGAGAGATGCAGAGAGACTGGAGCCTTGGATTTCCTGTGGGAAAAGGTGCTGCGCCCACGGCCCTGGGCCTAAGGCTGTGCCCCACAGGACATGGGTGCCACCCGTGGTGGGGCACAAGGGGAAGGCTGAGGAAGCAGAGCCCAGAGACTCTGTGGGGGAAACAACAACAATTTCTTTTCTCTAAAATAAGGGTCTGAAGGAGCCTTGCTGGTGCTACTGGCAGGGGGGCCTCTGGCAGGGGTGGGGAGACTCCTCAGGGTCTGGGGCCTTTCTCTTTAGGGCCCGCCGGGGCCGCCCAGGTGAGCAGCGCCCGCCGTGGGTGGGAGCAGAGGGTCTGGGGCTGGTGCCCTGGACAGAGGGACCTGCCTCCTCCTGGGGCTGGTCCTGCTCTGGGGACACCGGCACAGCTGGGGGTGGCTTTGGCCCCTGGTGGCAGTGATCTCAGGAAGGAGCTGGAGTTGCTGTCCCTGCAGAGTGGGGTACGAGGGCCAGAGGAGCCCTGTCATGACTCTGGAGAGCCCAGGACCCATCACCACGTGGGCCATGCTGTGCCATCATCCCCTCTTGCCTCTGGCTGTTGTCATCCCTGAGAGTCATCAGCCCAAGCAGTTCTTTCTTCACTTGGAACTAATTTCTCCTGGTTTGAGGCTTGGCTGGTGTGAGGCAAGGATGCTGCGTGCAACCACCACGTGGCTCTGCCTCAGGGGGCAGAGATCTCTCTTCAAACCTGTGCACATGGAGGGTGTCCACTGACATGCTTTGGTGCTTTACAGTCCACATGGAAAAAGATGGATGTTTGTTCATCAGGAATTTTTCTTTTTATTGGGAGGGATGTTTTTCCTTGCTTGAGGAAGTGCCTCTTAAACTGTGCAGTTATATTCAATTTTATTTGGAATTGGACTTGTACCAGTCTAAATATATACAGGCAGCAGCTGGAATTTCAGAGTACCAAGATATTGTCCTTTTCCTGGGGAAACTAAGGCCACAGATAGTCCAGGAGATGCATTTCATGCTTGAGGAGGACTCCTGCCCAAGGTGCTGATTTCATCTGGAGTTCCTTGCACATCAGTGCCCCAGAACTCCCCCCATTAAGTCACTGCCATGGTCACATTTCATTTCTTTTCCTCTTCTATCCCATGTGCCCTGAAATGATGAAATGATAGAAAGGGTGAGGATGGTGTTGTGAATTCTTTAGACATGTGACAGGTCATGGTCTTATTCCACGAATGTGCATTTACATAGAGCAAACATGAGAGGTTAAAAACTCACTTTGGTCAGTGTCAGAAAGTAGAGCTGTTAATTATTATTTATGAATATTTCTCTACTCATCTCCAATGGATGAGAAGAGATGGCATCATGTTTGCATGAGTCTTCCTAGGCACACATAGTTTAAAAATTATTCAAAATCTGGATCAGCTGGATCGGCTGTATCTTACTAAGTCAATACCCTTGAAGTTCACTGCCTCCACAGTTTTTCAGGATTGATTTTTTAAAGTTTCTTCAATGCTGATCCATCCTAAAGTGGATTTCCCTTAGATCCTTTCCCCTCTTTGCCATTGCTATGTATGCCAGGAAGACTAGGTGCTTATTTCCAGAAGCACCATGCCTGACAGGTTTTTTATCTGGGCTGTTACTAAAGTGCACTTTTTGCTTGCAGGCCATCTAAGCCATGTCCTTTTTCACAGCTGTGCCTTACTCCTTGAGACTGCAGAGACTGCAAACAATGCACAGCCTAGAGGGAATGTCTATTCCTTTGATTCTGTCCTGGTCACAAAGGCACTTGGAAACAAGAAACCTGGAAAGAAAATATCAACGTAGCCATGCATGTTTATCTCCACGCCCTTGTTTCCTTCTTTCAGCTACCTTCTGGGTGAGGAATTCTGGCTGGTTATGGAGTACATGGATGGAGGCACCCTGAGCAATGTCATCAGCAAGAGCTACCTGTCTGAAGAGGAGATGGCAGCCATCAGTCGGGAGGTCAGCAATCCCATCTGTGCTGCCGAGGGCTTGGGCAGGATTGTCTGGGAAACAGGGGCTCAGAACAGGAGAGGTTTTATGTGCCAAGCTTTGTTTGTGTGTTGCTGCTATGCTGTGGGCAAGTAGAAACATCTCAGGTGAAATGGCTGCCAGTGCCCCTGCACTCACTGAACTCAGTTCTTGTACTCTTATCTCCTGCTGTTGTGTTCTTGCTCTGCCTCATGTATTTGCTCTTCTCCATCTTGCTTTCTAAACTTTTGCCTGTCTTCACTGCATTCCTTGTCTGTAAGAGCAAAGGTGCTGCTGGCAGGATTTGAAAGGAACAGCAAAGGAAGAGAGAGAGACTCGTTTCTCTCAGTCCTCAGCTAAAAAGGATAGGAGTGCAGCCAAAGCGCTGTTTGCTTCTGAGCACATCCCCTGCAGCAGCAGTCATCCTGGCTGGGGTGCAGGGGACAGTCTACAACAGCAGGTGCTGTTGCTCTTTCAAAGGCTGACACGCCTTTCCTTAGAAAGGTCCTGCTCTGCAAGTGTTGCAGCAGCAAGCTCTTCCTCTCAAAGGAAGCTGTGTTCTGCCATTATCCCCCATTCCCCTGGGGAAAGGGAATCTTTTTTGATTCTTTCTGTCCTTTCTTTTGTAATAAAATCACATCACTTAGTTTTTGCCATGTTGTTTCTGTTTCCTCTCTCAGTGCCTGCAAGGACTGGATTTTCTTCACTCCAACCATGTGATCCACCGAGATGTGAAGAGCAGCAACATCCTTCTCAGAACCGACGGCTCTGTCAAGCTGGGTCAGTGTATTCTTGGTCAGGTGCAACATTCCAGGGATGTGGGTGTGGGGCTGCTTGGAGTGACTGCCAGCTCCCCAGAAATGGTGCTGGTGGCAGTGCAGGGACACTCCCTGTGAGCTGGTGACATGGCTGCAATGTGTACAGAGGCATGACAAGGAACAAGCAGTCAAGAGTGGTGTTGCTCTGTGTGTGTCCCTTCCAGAGGGAGGGAGCTACAGGTCTAAAGCTTCCAACGAACAAAAGCCGCTGCTGGAGGTAGTGTAAAAAAATGTGAGGATTTTTTAAGTCACCAATGCCATATATCCTTGGCTAAAGACCTGAGAAAACAGAGTAGGCACAGTTGTCCAGGAGATTCAACAGCACATTCTCAAACTTCCACTGGGGAATTCTATTGCTTAGTTTCCTAATTGCACAGAATAAAATAACAACAGTTGTTTTGCTTTCTCCTCAGCCGATTTTGGCCTCCCTACTCAGCTCACCCCTTAGAAGAATACACGGAGATTGTTAGCAGGGACTGCTTGGTGGATGGCGCCTGAAGTGGTGACACGTGAACCATATGGCCCCAAAGTGGACATATGGTCTTTTGGAATTATGGGAATTGAAATGGTGGAACAAGAACCTTTTTACTGGAACCAGAGTCCTACCTCGGTAAGGAGCAAATCCTCACTGATCCCGCTGTCTTTCTCACCTGTCCCATGTTCTGTGTGCCATTGGACAAAATCCCATTGCCATCTGCTGGCATTACTTCCACAACGGTGCCCTTTTAAAAATGTCCCTGCAACACATCAGCATCTGCTGTAGTTTTGGTTGCATGAGTGGGGGAATTCAAGCCTTACCACATGCAAACAAACTCCATTCTCAGGCAACACTTGCCTTTGGGTAATAAGTGGTTCCAGTTCTTTTGTCTGTGTAGATGGCCCCAATAACATGAAACAAGAATCTTAGAACTACTCTTATCCTTCCAGAAATGAAGGAAGAAAACCCAAACCAAACAGAGTTTCTAAAACTGTTGTTTTCAGAGAGGGACTGCATCCCCTGTGCAGTTTCTTCTTGCTGGGAAGGTTGCCTGAAACCTGGGCAGGAGGGTGTAGAGACCACAGAGTCTCTTCTGCTTCTTTGCAGTGCTGCTGAAACACTCAGTGACCATGTTTCTCTCACAGTTCAAGCCACATTCTCCATGTCACCAAGCCAGCAGCTGGTGATGTGGAGAGCCTGCCAAAACCTCCCAGCGTTTCCTGGCACTTTCTGGGATGGGCCTACCATTAATGCATTGACTTGAGTATCCAAATGAGCAGAGAGTGACCATAGGGGTGGCACCTCTCCTTCTTCTGACCATGAAAAGCTTTTCTTTTGCTGCATAAGGGAAGCTGAAATTTTCCGACTGCTGAGCGACAGAGCTGCAGGTGTTTCCTGTGCGTCCAAGCAGGCATTTTCATCCCAACACATTTCTGCAGGCATCTTAATGTGTCTGTGTGGAATATGAGATTGTAGGTGTTAGTTGCCTTACCTGGGGATTGACTGATGAATTTCCTTTCTTTCCTTCCAATTACCATTGTTTCAAGAACAGGAGAAAAATCTTGATGGGTTTTGTTCTATGGCAGCTGTGCTTAAGGGACCAACAAGCACTGCAGTGATGCCTTTCATATACTAATCCTTGGAATTAGTATAGCAAAGTCCCTCTTCCAAAAAGCCTGTCAAGCAGGTGTGAATCCTCAGAGAAGCAGATGTGCTTTTGTTGATGTACTTCCCACTGAGTAGGTCAATGAAATCAGCAGCCATGGCAAGATCTGAGGGATGTTGGAAAAGCTGTGGCTGCGTTGGGGTTTGGGTTTTTTGTAGATGAAGGAAAGGCATCTCTGGGTCTCTGCCAGGGCAAAAACTGCCACTGAAGAACAGGGGTTAAACAGTGGGACCTGGGAGAGCAGTTACAGATGTGAAAGCAGCAGGTGGAGCCTCGTGTTTCCGTTTTCTCCAGGCTAAATTCATGATAGCCTCAACAGGAACCCCGCAGCTGCTGCATCCCAAGCTCCTCTCAGCTTGGCTGCGTGACTTCCTGAGCTGCTGCCTGCAGACAGACGAGGAGCAGCGCTGGTCTGCCAAGGAGCTCCTGCAGGTAAAATGCAAAGGGGCTGCAGGTGAAACAGGGTGTGAGGGATGGGCTCCTCCTCCATGGAAGTCCAAGGCATCAGATGAGCCCCCTTCCTGCTCACCTCCACTCTTGGTGCTCTTCAAATGAAAACGGTGAGGAGTCCTAGACTGGGCTGGGCTGGCAGGGCCCTGTAAAGGTCATCAGGTGCAAGTGTCCTGTAATGAGCAGGGACATCTTTAAAGAGATCACATTGCTCAGAGTCCTTTGCCACCCGAGCTGGAATGGTTCCAGGGATGGGGCAACTACAAGCTCTTGGGGCAACCTGTGCCAGGGTGGCACCATGCCATGAGTAAACAATTTCTTCCTTCGACCTACTCTAACAATCCAAAGTCTTGAAAGGTGGCAACAAGTGGCTCTCTGGGGCCTGTTTTTCACACAGCTGAATAACTCCACCAATCTCCACATTTCCTGAGAGGAGAGGTGCTCTGTCCTCTGACTGCTTCTGCTGCCCTGTTTTGTAATTTGGTGGTGTGCTCCATTTTATCCAATGGCAAAAGAATTGAAGTAGAGCAATGCAGGGTACAGAGACATGCAAAGGTGGTGCAGGAACCCAAGGAAGCCAGGCTGGCTGAGTGGTCAGAGATTGGCTGTGGGCAGGAGGGGCTGTGGGGGGCTCACTGTGAGCCTCTGAGGGGCCCTGGTTTGTGCCCCCAGCCCACCCTTGGAGGTTTCTGGCACGCAAACAGGGAGAGCTGAGAGGGACTTGTCCCAGCCCCATCTGCTGCCTGGCACGCTCAAGCAGATAGAAGCTGCCCCAGGGTTACTGCCAGGTTGTGTGGCAGAGAGGGAAGTGCAGCACCCAGTGCCACTGGGCTGTCCCTGATGGGATGGAAGGTGCCATCCAGCACAGGAGGGGCAGGGCATGGAAAGGTAGACACTGCTCTGTCTCCCTGTGGGAATCAGCCCAGTGCCTGTTGTTCAAAGACAAGGACCAATGTGAGGCTTTGGAGTTTCCTGAAAAGAAGAAACTCCAAGGATTGAAAGCAGCATTTCTAGAGCACTGTCAGTGCAAAAATCCCAGCAAGACAAAGACATGACAATAAACAGATGAGTGGGAGTCTGGGCCAGGTTTGCCGGTGATGGCAAGGTCCTGCACATAAAGATGGAGGTGCAGATGGTCCCATTGTTCTACTTTCTGGGTCTTTGTAGGAACTAGAGGAATCCTCATGGAGCCAGTGAAGCACTGAGCTTGGAAAGTCATGGTTCACCACTCTTCTTTGTTGTTTCTTTTTCTTTTTCCTGTGTACAGCATCCATTTGTAACATCCTCCAAACCAGCCCCCATCCTGGCACCACTCACCATTTCATCGAAGAAGAAGAAAAAGAAGTATTAGGAGACAAGAATTTAACAATAATTTGAAGATGTTATCTTCATAAGAAATTTAGATTAGAAATGTAGAGTAGGATTGTAGAGTAGGATTGTTGAAGAGTTTTGTAGAATAGGATTGTAGATTGGATTGGATTTAAATAAAGTTTCTGGAACATCAACTCATTTAGAAGACTCTTCTCCTTCTGATCTCTTCAGAAAACACAACATTTCCTTGTTTTTTATTGGTGCTGAGTCACGCTTCTGGCTTCTTTTGTATGGTTTGTAAGTGGGGAAGAATCTTCTTCATTCATCCTCTCCAGACCACACTGCCTTTGCAATATGACCCACTGGCCCGTTTTTGCCCAGCTGTGGTATTTCTAGTGCAGGCAGAAAGGGCAATGGCATTTGCAGGAAAACCAAAGGAGTGGGGTAGCCAAAACATCCTGTGCATATTCAGGCCTGCAGCTGTGACTTGAGAACATTTTGTTCCTGCCACTAGGATTTGTATCCCCAAGTGCAATCTCTTTGGCGGAAGGAGAGCCTTGCTCAAGTGAGAAAGCAGAAGGATCAGAGCGGGGGCTCTGAAAGGTCTCCTCTGGTGCAGAGCTGGCAGCGCCTGTGAGGTGAGAGCGGGCCCGGCCTTGGCCGGGGTGCAGCCCCAGCAGAGGCCTGGCAGAGCCCGGAGCAGCCTGAGCCTGGGCAGAGGCAGGCTGGAAGGAGGCCCTTGGAGCTGCAGGAGGCAGCAGCCGGGCCCTGGGTGCCTCTTCCTGGCAGCGGGCGAATCCTCCGCTCTCAGAGCCCAGCTGGCAGCTGGCTGCTCCCGAGGGGAAGCGTAGCCGTGCTGGGCACAGCCCAGACTGGAGGCATTGGCCGTCTGGAGTCTGCCCAGGAGCAGAGAAAGGCCAGGGGCAGCCCAGGGCCGGTGGCCTGGCTGAGGATTCCTACTCTTGTGCCGGCTGCCCTGTGACTCCTGGCAAAGGGCAGCAGTGTGTGCAGCACTCTGGGCAGCGGCGCAGGGAGCCGGGCTGCTGGGCAGGCTGGAGCACAGGGCAGCGTCCTTCAGGCACGGCACTTCTGCCAGGGCAAGCCAGGCCAGCCTGAGGCACTGACAGCTTGGCAGCTCACATCTGCAGGAGCCAGTGCCTCCCACAGCTCTGCCAGGAAGCGCCTGCAGGCCTGCAGTTCTGCCCTGAGCCACAGCAAAGGTGTGAAATGCAGAGTGTTCTGCAGAAATATTCAGGGCCACCAGGCCAGCCTGCTTTGTGCTCTCTGGAGCACAGCAAGCACTGTGCAATGCTGCTCTGAGCTGCTGGGAGAGAGGTGTTAGAAATAAACAAACTCTTATTTACCATTAAATGGAGACAAAGTCATTAAAGTAAAAGAGAACCTTCTTCTTAGTAAGGATTCAACTGAGCCGGCTGTGTATCTCTGTCTCCTGAGAGCTGAACATACACACACACCAACACAATGCTGTTTTTGATTGCTTTTCACAGCCTTGGGTGATCCCTGTCCCCTTCCCCTCTGGCTGGGTGCTAGGCAACTTCTATTCTCTCCTGACAGCCTACTTTTCTGTCCCCTCTCCTCTTCTCCTACTTCTCTTTTGTTCTGGTGTTCACCCCTGCCCCTTTTCCAGCTTCAGCAACACCCAAGAAATTAACTGGAACAAATGCAAACCAGAACTAACACCACCTAGCACCAAAAACTTTCGTACTTTTTTCTAATAACCTTTTGGCTGCAGCAAAATATTACCTCCTATCTCCCTGAGGGAATCACGAGCCTAATTTCAACATGTTTTTGGGATGCATCTTCAATGAATAGGTTTTCTTTTGGGAAGGGTATAAGGACATGAGTTCAAGGTTGCAGGACAAACAATTTTTTGTCAGTTAGAATTTCTCGTGATGACCTTCCCATGCCTAGTTTTTAACCTTTCTGTAATGTCAAATGACCTCAGTTCTGTGATTATTACATCTGCATACTATCTGCAAAAACCCAACATTGAAAGCCATGGTTGTATTTTGGTTAAAAATTAAGAAAACATGCAAATTCATATTTCAATGATAGCAGTGGCAGACATTTTAGGTTTAATCCTATTCGTGCTATTTTCAGAAACCTGCTCTTGACTTCAACAGGAGCTGGCATGAGTGCTTAACCATGAATAAATATGGAAGGTAGTTGTTAGTGATTTTCAGCATGAAAATGATTTTATAGACACTGTAAACAGAAGTGACAGGTGGCAAATAGCCAGAAAACTCTGCAGCTGAAACCTGCTAATGAAGCACTTTTGTGTCTACAGACCTAGCCTTCAAACACCTCTCAAAGATCTGTGGAGTTCATGGGAACCTCTAGGACCTTTATTTATAGTACCTTTATTTATAAAGGTGTAAATTTTAATTTAAAGCTGTGAAGAGAAAGGGAATGTTTAACCACGTGCAATGTCTTTAGACACTGCAATCAAGGTTTTCTTTTGCTCTACCATACTCCAATGTATTTGGGAAAATAATCTTTATGCAAACCTGTGTGTCAGTGTGGTTAATCACAGTGGTATTGTGTGGATGGATGTACATACAAAGTCTTGAGACAGAAAATATAAGTTCAGACCTTGTTAATTCTTACTAATAGATTAGGAGTGCTTTGATTGATCTGATCTGGTGGGGTTCCAGTATCTCTTCTTTTAAGGCAGTCTGTAAGATAGAACTCTCTACCTCACACATAAAGTAGGTTTTCTGTCAAACAAACAAAACAAAACAAAACGCCTTGAGACAATTCTAAGTTTTTTGAGAATTATAGCCCATGCCTTGTTTGTGTATAGTGACTGTTTAGTGAATTAGCACTCCCAAAAGGCAGATTTGGATGCAGCAGTGGGGAACAAAGTGACACAGACCCCCTCATGCATCCAAAGGAGATCCCTTTATTGTAAACATGGCACCCTTTTTATGCCTTTAGTCTCAACCTGACATAACTGAAACCAAACCGAGACCTAACAGAACTGAAGAGAAAGAAGGCACCCATTGGCTGGTGCTTCCAAATGTCAGAGATGAGCTTGCTGCCAAGCCCCGGGATTGACTGCCAGGGGCTTCCCCCAGTCAGATCTCTTAGGAAGCTGCAAGCATTTCAGCGGCCAGATGCCGAGGGGGTGTGGAGTTCAGACCAATGAGAATATGCAGACCAGGTCTTTCAAATGCTCTGTATGAGGGGTAGGCTGGGAAATAAACCCTCTCTGTGCCACACAAACCTCGGGGCTGAGTGATCTCTGTCTCCTGCACCCACAACCCCCAGAAGTGACCTAACACGTGGTGAACCCCAGAGTGATAAGAACTCAGAAGCACAGAGCAAAGGAGACACACGGCGTTAGAGCTGGAAATCGGTGTACAACCGGATTACAAGCAGTGTAAGAGCTGGTAAATGGTGTGGGAACCAGATTACAAGAGCAACAGGCCCAAATTGGTGTTTGGAACTGGAGAAATACAGCCTGGGAGCTGGGAATGGTGACAGAGCTGATATGCTGAAAACCTGGGACTTTGCTAAGTAGCATAAAGTGCTGCGAGGTTTCTAGCCCTGTTTTTGTGGACTGGAATCACTTAGGAGACCATGGGAGCTTGGATGTCAGGATCAGAAAACTCTGTAATGAAGGTACTGATTTTCTTCTTTCAAAGAAGAGAAATAAACCACGATGAGCGAGCTCTACAAGCTTTATTCACATGGTGCGAAAACCATGAGGTGCACGTATCAAAAGGGGATGCTTTAGATTTGCCCTTTTGGGAGAGGGCTGGACAAAATATATTTGAGGCAGTCTCATTTGGCGATGATGCAGCCATCGGTATTATAAAACCATGGACACTTGTTCTGGACTTATTAAAGAGCTGGATTATGAAAGGCAAAGGGGGAAGGGCAGCAGCGCAGCCGCCTCTTCCTTCCACCCTGTGTGCGAGCTGGCATTGCCGCGGGAGCCGGCAGGCCCCGGCTGCTGTGAAAACGTGCTCTGCTACTGGAACTGTGGCTGACCAATGTGGAGCATGTGTGGGAACCAGCACAGCCCCAGGGAGTGGGGGAATCCTGGAAAACGGAGACCATCCGGGGGCTGCCCGAGCCAAGGACACCGATGTCGTCCAGAGGGCCGGTGGCGCCGATTGCACAATCCAGACACGTGGAGAGACGGCGGCCGCCACAGCCCCGGCAGCCGACCTGGGCGGGAACACCACGCCGCCCTGCCCTGGGGGAGCAGACAATGTGGGGAACGCTTCTGTTCCCCCCCGGGGACACCATGCCATGCAGCCGCTCTGAGCCCTCCCGGGTTACAGGGGAATTCCACAGCCATTACACCGTGCCACGTGGCCGCTGAGATCGCCCCCCACCATTCGCACCGGGGCCGCCGCAATTCCCATCACCACAGAAACCGAGTGGGCTGGCTCCAAAATCACCCCTCCCTGGAGCCCAGCGTGTCTGCATCGGGAGTGGCCCTGCCTCGAGCCTGCCTCCAAGGTCGGATCTGAGAAGAGCTGCAGACACCAAAGCCAGAAGCAGAGTGTGGGAAAAGCTCCTGCGGGGGCCCAACCAACAAAATACAGTGGAAAGAAGCGTGCCAGGGTGTGTGGCCGTGTCAGCAATAGCAAGCAAGCCGTCCTGAAAAGATGCTGCTGGCCACATGCCACGGTCATTTCACAGCAGCTGAGAGAGGGCCACTTTCTCACCAAGTCCAACAGAAAGCCAACATTGCCCTACAATGCTTTTCAAATCAAGGCTGTCATGTTTCAAAAACTCTAATAAACACACTGAAGGGTTATCACACAAAAGTTAGAAAAATGTACAACTGTTTGTAAAATATGCCTTAGAGTTCATTGTACAATACTCATTATGACTGTTTGCGATTGTTAGGACCAAAATCAATAGGCCTATGATTGGGAAAATGTGCTATTTCTTCTTCAGGCAATAACTGCTGTTCATCAAGGAAGCCTTAGTGTGTCTATTAATATGTGTTTTCCTAGTACTCCTACTAATTATTATTGCCTTGTTTCAAGAAGGATAGTTAAGCTCCAAGGGATATCCACTAAAATACTCATTTAAAAAAAATATCAATTTGTCATAACCAAATTACTGCTGCAAAGTTCTTTCACTGAAGTTCTACCACTTGTCATCATTTTGTCCTAGATTGCAAGGTAATGTGTGTATTCTATTTGCCATCTGTTAGAGGTGTGGCTCTGTTATCTTCTCTTAATTGGGCAGTTTTCTTTATCTCTTCCATGACCAATCCTCCCTCTGGGGACACATCTGTGTTAATGGGCCATTGAGTGCCACAGCATGACTGATAAAACTACATCATCCCACATTGTGAGAAGCTCTGCCCAGAGGGAGGAGCCAAGCATTCCTAACTGGATATCATCTGAGATTTTGGACACCAGGACAGCCTTTTCCACTGGATTCCCAGAGGAGCAGCTGCCTTTTCCACTGGATTCCCAGAGGAAGACCAGACCCATGTACACCACCACTGGATCTTCAGAGGATGACTACACCTTTCTACAGGATCACTGCTTCAACAGAACCACACCTGACACTCCAGGAGGACGGCAGCCACCATTCCAATTGGACTGCTACCAACCCCTGACCAACAGGTGTCTGTTGGAGTGTTGGAGGACACAAGGCAGAGGATGGACTTTGGACCGGGTTAACATAAGAGATTTGATAACAGGATGCCTTGGCAAAAGCAAATGGAACTTTGAAAGTTAGACTTAGATTGCAAGAAGATTAAATCAAAGAGGTTTACCAGAAAAAGAAAATCCCATTAAACTCTGCAAGCAGGAGATGTTGTTATATGCATAAGTTTGTGTATGTGGTTTTAACCTAATCATTGTAGTACACATTACTAGTCTCCCTGAAGTAGTATATAATATAAAAGTGTTTGTATCCCACAATAAAATTGGATTCTATCACTGAGTCAGTCTTCCGTCTCTCTCAATCGCTGACAGGTGTCAGGTTGTATTCTGACTCTGGCAGTGTTGTTTTGTATTACTGCATTGTTTATTTGACTTTTATTTTCTTCTCTAATAAAGAACTATTGTTCCTGCTCCCGCATCTTTGCCTGAGAGGCCCCCTTAATTTCAAAACTACAACAATTTGTAAGGAGGGGTTTCACATTTTCCATTTCCGTGGAGGTTTCTGCCTTCCTCAGCAGACATCTGTCATTTCAAACCAAGACACATTTTAAAAGTTAAAAGTCATCTATTAAATCACTAACAAAATGTATAACTTTTAACAAGGGGAGAAGGGTGGATTGCTTGCATTGTTATTCATGTCTAAAGTTTTCATGCACTAGATATTAGTAAAAGTTTGTTTTTAAAGTATAAATACAAAAAACTTCCCCCAACCAAGCTCATGATCCTGATCAAGCCATGAACTTGGCTGGTAAAGAAAAAGATATTATTAAACCTAGATTCTCTTTTTCCATTGAGAGAAATGAAAAAAGCCTCATCCAGAAGAGGTTTTTCTCAGGTTCTCATAGTGAAAAAGAGACTCAGGCAGAGCTCAAAACCCATGTTTTGTCCTTATTTTTATTTATTATACAAAGAAAAAAGGGGAAAAAGGGGTTGTTGTGAAGGTGCATCTTTGACTCTTCAGTAAATAATATAACAGTATAATAAACCTATGATATTCAGCTGCCTAAAATACACTTCAGTGGACACTGGAAACCACAGACAAGCATCCTGAAGTCTACCTACCTCATGGACAGTTCATATAAGAACTTGATTTGTTTACAATCTATTCCTTAAAATATTAGACCACATCCTATTGTAACTGGTCCTGTTAAAAAAGCTGTCTCCCACTTTCCTCAAAGCCACCCTGAAGTTTTGGGAAGTGGAGCTAAAGTCTTCCTGGGGCCTGTTCTTCACAAAGCTGAATAACTCCATGTCCCTCCACATTTCCTGAGAGGAGAGCATTGCTGGCCAGGGGTCTGTGTCAATCCATGAACGGGACGGGAATGCTGAGGAACACGCCTCGAGCTGTTTGTTTTCCAGCTGTTTGGTTTCCACTCTCATTACATGGTTATGACAATGGGAAGATGCCAGCAGCTCACATCCCTGGCAGTACACAAAGAACTTAATGTTACCTTACCTTAAAAAAGTAAACTTTTTTGACCAATCCCACAAAGCAAAAGAATATTGACAGTAGTTCTATCCAACCCCTAGAAGCACAGGTACCTTTTGTTCAAAGAGTGCTTGCTTATTTGGAATGAAATACCCATTGTAAGCCTTAAAGCACAATGCACAGAGCTCCATTATTAAGCTCAGAAGTTCCTAATATCTCACTAGATATACTTTTCTGTAGCTTAGGGAATTATTCTAGCCAAGTTTTAATACAAAGACCATTGTTCCATTTGTCCTTACTTTTTTACGTCTTATGTAATTTTGCTGCTGACTTATCTCATGGCTGCTGCTTAGCTCTAATCGCAGTTCTTATGTCTTTAAGCCCTGCCTTTTGCAGCTTTCCCAAAACCTTCTGACTAAAAAAACCCTTCATAACCGTGTCATTTATTAACTGCCTTGCGTTTCATAGCTTTACTATAGTATATCTGCTTTTTACTTGCTTAAAGCATCCTTTTTGCTCACATTAAGCCTTGCTATTTTACAACACAGCAATTTTAATGTTGTGAAAGTCCAGTCAGTTCAAAGGGCATAAGTCATGTCTGATAGCAATTACAAGTCATTGTCAGAAGAAGTCTCACCTGTTCCAAGGTCTTAATTCAAAACCTTCTTCTATGTCAATACCTTCATCCACCACCTCTGTGAGATTTTGAGAACTCTCTGTGAATCCATTTCCTACCTATGTCTCTTATATGCTAAACACTTCTTTGATAGTTTTGTCCATCATTTGTGGCACACACTGAGGTATGCAAGGTATTACTACAGTATCACTGCCAAAACACCCAACACATATAGACCTATCTTCCAAAGTTCCCTTTGTCAAGGTGCAAAGCTCCATCCTTGGAACAAATCATCTAACCAGGATCCAGCATCTTCTTTAATTGGAGCTGTCAAATCTTTCAGCTTTTGTATGTTTTTGTGGATGGATTCAGAATGATCAGACAGGTTCACGCAACACAATCCACAAGTTCCTCACAACCATGTCCATGTGCCAGGAAAAAGAAAAAATCAACAGCTGTTCTATTTCAAAGGGTAGCATGCCCAACAATCTTAACATCTGTTTAACAGTGATATTAAACAGATGTTAACATCTGTTTAATATCACTGTGTTATTGCAGTGATATTGGCATTAGTTTGTTAAATTGTTAAACAATTAAAAACAACCAACATCAGTGTATCATTCAATTTTGCTCCATTCTTTTCGTCAGCTAATTTTTGGCAAAAGATCCTCCCATATCTTCCTCAATTTAAAAACTTTGCTTTTGACCTTTAATAAAAACTTCACCCTTGAAAACCCAATAGAGGGGATCTATAACGTCACAAAACAAAAACCACACTTTTGCCAAAAAAGCTCTACAAAACCAACAACTGACACATTTATAAATAGCATAAAATCAGAGTTTGCAGGTCCCAGCAATGAACAAGAAATGTCAGGTGTGACCCGTGATCCCTCTGTTCAGCTCACGTCTGCGTACTTGCTTCTACAGTCTTGGACTCATCAACACCTTCTGGGGTGTGATATGGTTTGATGTTTTTCACTGGGACCCACTTAATTCCTGCACCTGTAGAGACAGAAGCATACCCTTTGCCCCAAGTGGTTAATCAGAAAGGACCTTCAATTTGTCCTGTCCCAGGGTTTCTAATTAAAACAGGGGGATTTTCTTTTCATTTTGCCTGTGTGTTATTTGAAAAATGCCTAAAAATTGGTGGATCAGGTTCTGCAACAGAGCAATTCAAGAAATTAAAAATATATAAAGCTTTGTTCAACCTCATCTGTGGTGTGATCTCTACTCCCCCCCTCATTCTTGATCAAGAATGTGTTCTAATGTCTGATGTGTCCTCTCAACAATTGCTTGACGTATGGGAGAATGGTGACAAACAGTCCAATCCTTTAAAAATGTGGCAAATTTTTGAGATATATATGCAGGACCATTGCTGACTTTTACTTTTTGGGGCACACCCAATGAAGCAAAAGCTTGCAAAAAATGTTGACAAGCACGATTACCTGTTTCACCTGTGTGAAGAGAAGCAAAAACTGCACCAGAGAATGTGCCCACTGAAACATGAGTATTTTTAAATTTACCAAAGGAAGGGTATTTAGTGATAGCCACAACTGCAGGCTCTGCAAACGCCGCGTGTTGACCGCTCCTGTAGAAACAGAAGGCTCACAAGCTGGCAGTCAGGGCAAGTATTGATGATAGCTTTAGACTGACTTTTAGAAATTGGAAACATTTGCACAAGTGAAAAAAGACATGACTCAGTTTTGCTTGTTCAAAAATGTTTGGCAAAGTGTTTGAAATAACCATTGTCAGTTTGTCTGCTCTCGCATTTTCTTCCACTAAAAATCCAGGAAGTGAAGAATGAGCCCCAATGTGAGAAACAAAATATGGATTAGTTCTATATTGCAACGATGTATAAAGACAGGAAAGCCAACAATATAAAGTGTCGTTACTAACATCCATTAGAACTGATCCTTCTAATCATTTAACCACATTAGCAACAGAATCTCTGATTAAATTAAAAGGTTGTGGGAAGAGCTGAAAAGCCTGAATCACAGCAGCAAGCTCAGCAATCTGAAGAGATCCTTCTGTTATTTGAAAATCTGATTCCCAGGTTTTAGATGTTTGGTTCAACCAAATTACAACTGATTTATGACTTTTCCCAGATCCATCAGGGAAGAGAGTTATTGCATTTAAAGGTTCCTCACTTAACATAGGTTCCTCTCTACAACTCAATTTTGCTTGCAATAATTTGTGAGCCATGTAAGGAACAGAACAAATTCCTGGAAAATTTAACAATGCATATTGTAAATCATCAGAATTTTGCATTGCCCAATCAAGAGAATCTTTTTTTCAGTGGTAAATAGATAACTGCAAATTTTGACTTGCTAAACTGAACAGTCTTGTTCTGGCCTTAATGACAATTTGTGCTATCATCCCTAACAGTGTAAAACTAGTCTTTGGAAACCTGTAGGGAAGAAAAACCCATTCTATTCTCAACAAAGAATATCTCTCAGAAGGGTCCCATTGAAAAATGAGACCATAAAGTCACATTTTTAATGTGACATTTTTAAAGAAAGAAGTCCAGGCTGAAGAGGTCCCATGTCTTCAGTCATTCCATTCATCTTCCTCAGGTCATGAAGCAACCTCCAGGAGCCCGATGTCTTCTTGTGGATGAGGAATATTGGTGAATTCCAGGGACTATTCATGGGTGTGATGTGATCTTGGACCTATAATTGCTCTGTTACCAATCTCTTAAGGATATTTAATTTTTCTCTGTTAAAGGCCATTGATCAATCCTTATAGGATTATTGTGTGGCAGGGGGCCCTCGAACGGGTGAAATAATGTGCTTTGACTCCATGATTGCAGAAGGCTGAGCAATTGCTTTATTGAGCTATAGAATATTATGGTATAGTACAGGCTGAAGAATTGCTTTATTGAGCTATGCTATATTATATTACACTACTACACTATACTACTAGGAAAAACCCATCTCCATTGCCAGGCAGTCGAACACACTGGATCCAATTGGGCAAGGAATCCAACACCAGCACCAGAGTCCAATTAGGAAACTACCTTTTGGTAAACAACCTCCAGAACACATTCCACATGTGCACAACAACAGGTGCAGAGATTAAGAGAAGAATTGTTTTCTCTGATCTTTCTCACAGCTTCTCAGGAAAATCCTGGCAGAGAATGAAGTCTCTTTCTGTCCAGAGAATATGTGAATACCACAAGAGGATGATCGGATTTCCAGTTCAGGTTTAAAGTGGTAGGTTTTGATGTGGTTTCCATCACAGGCCAACTTTCAGTTTTGCTCCCTTCCCTGATGGTGAGAAGCTTCTGAACAACAAAAGGACACACTGTGGCTGTCCCTTCTTCAGGAGCTCTGCTTTAGACTGTGTTTTATTATTTTCTCTCATCACTCCTGTATCTGATACAGAAGAACAGGCAGTGTTGTCACAGTAACCAGCTGCCCCAGGAGCCCTGCCAAGAAAGGCGCAGGAGCAGAGCTCCAAGTTCTTGGCAGTAGGGTTATAAATAAAGTTAGCTTTTGTAGGCGGGGTCATGAATTGTTAATTAATGCAATCAATTGTTATACTTAATTTAGGTAATAAGTTATAGAGTAATAAGTTACGGAATTAAATGTGCTGAAATAGGAATGCATGCCCAGTAGAGGAAGGGTGGTGAGATCTGGGTGAGGGAATTTGCTAGAAAACTGCCTCAGGAGATGATGACATTAATATGAAACATGATTGCAAGAGCAGGCAGCCAATGAAGCCTCGGAACTCTGGAATGATTGGCCAGAGATGCACCATTCTATGGAGCAACCAACAACCAAGACAAGGAGCAAGCAACAGGTGGATTGAGAGTGCATCACTCCTGTGGCTTTAAGAGACTTTAAAAGCCCCGGGTGCTGAGCACCTGGGTCCTTCTGTCCAGCCCGTGTCCAAGGAAACACCCTGTGCAGCACGCAGCATTGTTAGCTTGGAACTCGGACTTGCAGCCCAGGTCCCAGGCTCACCCTGGGCTCTCCTCTGCACTTGTCTTGACTTTCAATAAACAGGCCCGAGCCTTTGGAAAGATCTTGGCTTCATTTTGCCAATTTCACTCAGGAGTGAGGCTCTTCAGACAGGGTGGCCAAACAAACTTTCTGCTTGTGTTGGGTTTTCACCAGCTATCGGTCATGCGCGTTTTTCAACTAGAAAATATTTTCTGCTGAATCATGATTCCCATCACAAAGTGTTAACTATCCAAATCTAGCACACAAATTCCACACTGAGAGGAGCTAGAAATAAATTTATACTTCTCGTATTAGAGGAATTACTTTCATCTATACTACAACACTTATCTTTCAGCCAAAGGACGCTGCCACATAAAGGAAGGAGGTCAAGGGCTTCTCTTTTCTTGGCTACTTTTTTCCTATTCTTTTTGCTTTGTTTTGCCCTGTGGCCTCATCACAAACCAATATAGAATGAGACTGGTTTCCCAGACAGCAAGCTGGCACCTGATGAAAATAAATTGAATAAATGTGGAAAGCAGAAAATGGAGTGAAATTTCTTACATGGAGAAATAATTCAACTGTGTTAACAGTGCTATTAGAACTCTTAA
This sequence comes from Passer domesticus, assembly GCF_036417665.1. Taxonomy (NCBI): domain Eukaryota; kingdom Metazoa; phylum Chordata; class Aves; order Passeriformes; family Passeridae; genus Passer; species Passer domesticus. The sequence continues at coordinate 84,111,826 of NC_087512.1, read as the reverse complement.
AAAAAAAATAAAACCCAGCAGATGAAGAAGTCACTATGGCTTTCAGAATCCATTATGATACAGAGTTGGATATATAGAAACAAATAATGTAAAGAAAAAAACCTTTTCTTTGATTTCATTAAACAAATGTTAGTGGTGGAACATCAGTTACTGCATTCACCTACTACATGAAGAGAGCTGTCACATGCATGTGATATAGAAAACACCCACCCACTCAGCCTGAAATAGCCACAGGCCCACTTTTGAGCAACTAGTGACATGTGCTCTGTATGCATGACCACTCTGCAGTCAGGTTTCTTGTGTGCCATCAGGATGCCTATTAAAGATGGAGATCAAAGAAGGATTAAGGAGTCTGTCACATGCATTGTTTTCTGCTCTATTTCCTAGCCTGAGGGATTAGTCGGTGTAAACAGCTCAGGATCTCCACATTTTCCAGATGAGCCCGTGAAAAGAAAACAGTCATGAGAGCATCCAATATTAAACTTGGAAAGAAACGTGATTGAAGGCTGTCCTGACTTGCAAAATGATTGGTGCTGGTTTGCACTGTTGGAAACTCCTTGCTCTATGCAACCTCTTGTTTTCCTGACAATGAAGTCTGTCATTCATATCTATGCAGCCATTTGTAAAGAAAAAAATAATTTATGTTCAATAAAAAAAATTCATTTATTCATTATTTATAAGTCATCCTAATTTTACAGAACAATGAAAGTAAAATCAGAACAACATGCTTTTATTTACAATGAAATCTTTATAAATCCTTTCCCTGCTAAATTATATTTGATGGGATTTTTTAGCTGTTTCATGTGTACTTTCAGAATGCAGTCTGCTCAGAATGGTGAGTGACTTTCACCTAATTCAAGAAGCTGTTCAACCACAGAGCATTGACAACTGCCTTTGTGAAAGCCAGTATGAATTGACTTGTGAAAGTCAATTAGAATTCAGTATTTGGTTAGAGATTCTTACACAACAGCCAGATACCTCGCCAGTCAGACTGTCTCAACGTGGATGTGTGTATAATTATTCTACCCACAATTTGTTTCTTTACCTTATCACAGAATGAGATCCCTACCAACTTGGGGACAAAGTAAATCCGTTGTCTTTCATGAAGAGGGCTAACTTATTCAGCCCTCTGCTGCCATTTTTTAACAGCCTGCTGAGTTCCTGCTTGTAAATAACTGTATTACAATGTGCCATAAACCCATAGCAGCAGAAGTAGTGTCAACTCATCTCAGTACTTCTGTTTCCTTTCTTCCTAAGGAATGAAGGATTGATTCCTCCACCCCTCCTTGCAATCCCTTGACACTGGCTACAGCTTCTCCCTGTAACATCTTATGGGCACATAACAAGCATGAGACAGCTGGCACAGGTACCAGCACTGCAACAAAAAGTGCATAGGAATTTTTGTTGCCTGGCAAGGAAGTTACACAGTCAGTCATAATGTCGATTACACAAGAAAAAACAAAAAAAAACCAGAGGAGAGATTCTAGATTTCTATAGATCACAAAAACAGGACACCAAAACAAACAAATGAAAAAAAAAAAAAATACACTGTACCTTTTAGTTATAAAAACATAGGGTAAAAAAGAAAAAAAACAAAAACCAAAACAACAAAAAAAAAAAAAACCCCAAAAAAACCCCACAAGAACTCCAATGCAGGATTCCTGCCTACTAAGCTTTGAGACATTATAGTTACAGAGTAGTCCGCCCTTCTTTTATTCTCTCAACTGCCCTGAGAGCCAATGCAGTGTTTCCCAACTCTCCATTTCACTGCTCCAACTTTTCAAAGCAATATGGCAGAAGAAATAGCAGCAGGGCATCAAATCATCCCAGTTATTATTCTTCTCACCTTTGCTTTTCTGTTTTGGAAACTGAGGATAAGTGCATACCATCACTGCAACAAACCCGACCTAGCTGGAGAACCCTGCATGGATTGCTCATGTGACGGAGACCGGCAGCGCCAGCAGCAGGCTGGAGAAGCCCCCTGGCCCCAGTGCTCAGCGTGGGGGGCTGGCAGCTGTGCCCCTGCCCAGCGCCGCACCCGGGGCCGCCAGCCTGCGCCCCGCACGCCGCTCCCTGCCCTGGGACGTGCGAGCCGGCTGGGCCGGTGCCCGGCTCGGGCAGCACCCGGCCGAGGGGCAGAGCCCGCGCCGGGCCTTCCCTCCCAGCGCTCCCCGCAGCTGTTTCAGGAGCAGAGCCCAGCGGCCGAGCACCTGCGCTGCACCCTGCCGCGCCTGCAGAGCCCGCAGAGGTCCCTGCGAGAGACGGCCGTCAGCATCATGGGTGAGCCACGAGCCCGGCGTCCCTCCCCGCCTCCCGGCCCGGCTGCTGCCCCGGCAGCCGGAGCCGAGCCCTGGCCGCTGCCGCAGCCCTCCCGCAGCCGAGCCCTCCCCGGGGCGGCAGCGTGCGGCAGGGGCCCGGCCCGAGCCCTGCCCGGGGAGGAGGGCGTGCGGCCCCGGGGCTGGCAGCGCCCGTGTTGGGCAGCTTTGCCGCCTGGGGCCGCCACCTGTGCCTCTGTCTTGCCAGGGGTGGCCGGAGCGCTCATGACGGGGCAGAAGGAGGAGCTCCAGGTCCTCGCTGAGGGTGAGTGAGGGCAGCCGCGGGCCAGCGGGGACCGCCGGGGGCAGCTGCACATGCCGGCCCCGCAGCTACATTCCGTGCCCGGGCTGCCCAGGGCTCTGCTCCCTGTGCGGACCAGGGGCGGCGGGGGCAGAGCCTGGAGGGCTTTCAGGGGCACGTGGGGGATCCGTGGCCAGCACCTTCTGGCCCAAGGCCGTGTCTGCCGCTCCCTCCTGGCCATGGCAACAGCCGGCTGGGATGGCCCTGGCAGGAGGCTTTCCTTGCATTCCCTCAATCTGGCCTCTGGCCGTCACTCTGCTCCTCTCTCTTTCAGCTCTTCACGCCCTCAGGGGAGAGCCCATCCTGCACCAGCATAGGGATCCAGCTGACATTCCAGAGCAGATCTTCGCCACTTCCTTTGTCAGCTGGATCGGATGGAGCGGCCTCCTTCAGCCATTTTCAGTTCCCCTTGGAGATGGAACCAGCTGCACGGCAGAAGGAACCAGCTGGAGCTCCAGGCACAGCTCTAGCTGCTCACAGCTGAGCCTGTGGAAAGCTCCAGTAGCTCCTGCCATCCCTCTCCCTGCTGGCATCTCCCTCCCTGCAGCCCTCAGGCCCTGCCCATCCCCGTTTTTTACCTCCCAGCTCACCCCTTCCCTTCACTTTTGCTTAATAAAGACTTTGGCTTTTCCACGTTACCCGCGTCTCCATGGAGCTGAAGCAGCCCAAAACCTGAGCCCGGGGACACGCGGAACCCTGCTGCCCTTCTCTTCCGTGCTGCCTTCTGTGCACGGACAGAGAGGAAGAAGGGCAGCTCAGGCTGCAAAGCTCCCTATCCTGCTGCTCCAGTTGCACAGCGCCGTGGAGTTCAAGGTGTTGCTGAGCACGCTGAGGGGGACAGTGACCCTGGGTTTTAGAAGAGCCGGCTTGGGGTGTGCTCTGAAGCCAGCCGTCAGGGATTCCATGGCAGGCATCCAGCGAGGGCAAAGGAGCTTGCAATGCTGGAAGTCTTCACAGAAAGCTTCCTGAAAGCACAGCAATGCTCCAGCCCTACACAGGGACAGGAAGAGGGCAGAACCAGAGACCAGCGTGGCCTAGCAGTGAGCTCTGGCTGTGCCAAAAAGCAAATGAAGCTGCACCAGCAGCGGCAGCAGCAGCAGAGTGGCAGAGGCTCAGAGGCGCGAGCATTCCAGTGGAGGCAGTGCTGTCAGGCAGTGCCTGCACGCTGCATGTGGTTGCGGCGCCTCTGCTCTCCCCACAAGCGAGGAAGCGCTGCCCCTGCCTCAGAGCCAGTCAGAAAGGCAAGCAAGTGAGCCCAGGGGCAGGGGATCCTTGCCATCTCTCTGGGGCATGGATGCAAAACAGCTGCTGCTTTGTGTTTGGGGTGCGCCTGTGTTTGGGCTGTGCTGAGCCCAGAGCCGGCCAGCTTGTGCTCTGCTCTGCCAGGAACGTTCTGGGCAGGCAGGAGAACTGCTGCGTGCACAGTGGGGAAGGGGCTGACCAGAGCCTCCTGCGGGAACAGGGCTCCGCTCCCTGGCTGGCAACAGCCTGCTTTTGCTGCCCTGAGCGCAGGCAGGAGTTCAGGCACATGAGGAGGCAGCGGGCAGCTCCTGTTTATAGGGGGCCCGGGGCTGCGTGCCGGAAAGGACCCATGGAAACAGACTTGGGGGAAGGAAGAGGAGCTGGAGCTGGAGTGCCATGGCTGCAAGGAGCAGAAGGAATTCAGCCTTGCCAGAGTTTCTGAAGTGTGTGTTGGTGCTCCCCGGGAAATGTGCGCATTTGTGGAAATGCCTTTGGAAGAGAGGGGCTTGCTTCTCAAGCAAAGTGCTTCCCCAGGAGCCCCCGCAGTGATGTAGGTGCAGCTGTCTCCCTTTGCTTCCCTGCGCTCCTTTCTGTCCCTGAGGCCCCTTGCACTTGGCAGTGGGGCGTGGGAAGGGAGAAGGCTGTCAAGAGCAGCTTTGGCACCTGCCTGGGCCTGCGGAGACCAAACCAAGCACCTGTGGTAGGGTGTGTTCCCCGCTTTGAGCACAGGACAGAGCCGGATCATCTCTGTCCAGCTGAGAACCCCAAATGTCTCTCAGAGAGCTGTGAATTCCAAGGCCTTTATTAATGCCATCTTCCCTAGCTGGTGTGTTTTAGCTCTTGGCAAGATGCGTTTGCTTCTTGCTTGCTGGAAGCCGCTCTGCTGCAGGGCCACACCGAGTTGGGCTGTGCGGGCCGGGCACAGACATGGAGAGGCCTTCCCTGAGCACTTGGCCGGCCTTGGTGTGTCCAGGGCTGTGTTAGACACTCGGGGCAACGGATTCCTTCCAACCAGGGGCGCCTTGCCTGGGGAGGGGGTGGCCCCGGGGCACGTGGCAGTGTCACCAAGGGCCCCTTGTGACACGGTGCAGCAGGGTCACCGTGCGGTGCAGTGGAACAGGCTGTGGCAGCAGCCCTTTGTGACACGCGCTGACATAGGTGCTGGCAGCGTCACGGCCACGCCAGAGTGCTCGGTGCACGCGACGGGACAGGACGTGACAGAGTGGTGCTGTGTGGATCCCTCGCACAGCCAGCTCGTTCATTGCCCACCCGGAGCTTTTCCGACGCGCTACTCCTGCGGCTGGCCTCACGGCCAGACCTAAGGACTCATTGACTCGGAGTCTTTCCGAGGCATCTCCCATCCCTGCGGCCGGTGCACTTGTGGCCAGGCCGTGGGAGTTGGTGAACTCCATCATTCACGAGGAGTCTCCTGTCATTGTGGCAGGAGCCCTCGAGAACACAGGGCAGGACTTGCTGTCCTGTCATCCTCCTGAGGCCTCCCTGTCGCAGGTGCCTGCAAGGCACGACTGCGGCACCGCTGACTCGGACCTCTGCCGAGGCATCTGTCCCTCCAGGTCGGGCAGCGGGATGGCGAGCAAAGTGCTCAGCCTGTTCAGGAGCCTTCGGGGGAAGAAAAAGAACGGCCCTGCAGCTGCCCCAGTGCAGCAGCCTGCAGAGACGGAGCAGTTGCAGCCGCTGCAGGACGGTGAGTGGTGCAGCTGGGCCACAGGCCTGGTGCCTGCAGCCAGCCTAGGCCCCATCCCGCCCCATCCCATCCCATCCCATCCCATCCCATCCCATCCCATCCCATCCCATCCCATCCCATCCCTATGGACATGCCCACGGACAGGATGGGACAGGGGCAGGGACTGCCCCCCCGATGGCAGTCGTGCTCCATCCCTCGGGCACGCAGGGGGCTGTCCCTGCCTGGGGAGCGCAGGGCTGGCCTGTGTTCTCCGGCCTCTCCCACAGCCCCTCAGCTCTGGCTGCTCTCCCTCTTTGCCAGGTGCAGCCAAGGACGCCACTCAAGAGCAGGAGACCACCCGCGGCTGCTTCCGTAGAGCGGCGCAGGTACCTGCGGCCATCCCCACCTGGGCCGGGCCTGCTGGCCCTGCTCGGCCCAGCCCCGTCCTTGCAGCAGACCATGGAACGTCCCTCTCTTCCCGCCCTTCCTTCTGCTGCAGGCACTGCGGAGGTTCCTGCGTCTCCGGCGCAGAAAGACCAGCGCCACCGTGACCGGAGGCACGGCCCAGCCCGACTCCGTGCCCAGCCAGCTGCGGGCAGAGCCTGCTGCCAGCACTGCGCCCGCTGAGCTCGCTGCAAGCCGTGAGCGGGCAGCGGCCGAGGGCCGGGCGGAGGCTGACATGGCCCTGACGGAGGGGATGGCCACCTCAAACACCCGCAATCAGGCCATCCCGGAGGCGGACGCTGTGACTGCCCTGACTGTGAGTCCTGCACCCAGTCTGGGGTTTTGCCAGAAGGGTGTTTCTTCACCGCAGCAGGCAAGCAGCCTGGGGCCGGGGCTGAAGGCCTCCCAGGATCACGTGGCCCCTCAAGCCATGTCTGCTGGTCCAGCTCAGCCTTTGGGGCCATCACAGTGGGCTGGGAAGGCAAGCACTTCCTGGGCGAAGCTGGGCAAGTTGCTGCCTTGGATAGCACACCAAGTCTCCCTCATGCCGTTCCCTCCAGGTGCTAGCCACGGTCAGGGCCATCCTGGAGAGACTGGCGTCCTGCGACACCGTGGACGCCGGGCTGCAAATGTCCATCGTGAGCCTGACCGAAGAACATCCCGCTCACGTGGTCATGAGCCTCCTGCACTGCGCCCCACTATGTGACAGGTACGGGGCACCACTGCCTCAAGAGCTCGGTGCTCACCGGCCCGTAGGGCCCCTCGGGCACCTCTGTTTCCCAAGCCTGCTGCCATGCTCCCTCCCGGCCCCTCAGGGCACCGGGGCTCTGTCACCCGGCCCCACGCAGCTGCACGGGGCAGGGTGCTGACACACAGCTCTGGTCCCACAGAGCTGCCACACTGATGTGGAGGGCCATGGCCACCTCAGAAGTCGCCATGGAGGAGGTCCTTCCGGCGCTGCTCTCCGTGCTAGAGCAGCAGCCACCGCACGGCCCGATCTTCTGCAGCGGGAATGAGGCCGCCTTTGCCCTGGCTGTGAGTTTCTGGAGCTGGCCTTTGCTCGCCCTCCAGGTCACCCTCTCCAGCAGCTCTCCATGCTCTCCCCACGCTGCAGCTCCCGGCCTGGGCTGAAAGCTGGGCTCAGGGCAGGCTCAGGGACAGCAGGCCGGGTGCCCGCCCTGCCTCTCCCCTCGGGCCCTGCCTCATGGGCACCTCGGCACTGAGCTCTGCCTCGGGGTGCTTTGTCTCTTGCAGGCAACTCTGGTGCTGCGCAGGATTGTCCCCACGTCTGAGTGGCACTACGGGATGCACATTTATTCTCCCCAGCTGCTCGTGGATCTGCTCTTGCAAATGTTTTCCACCACAGAGCAGATGCCAGAGGACGTTGAGACCAGGAGCTTCTGGAGAGTGTGCCGGGAGGAACACGGCCTTCCCAGCGACCCCAACAGGTGCCAGTCGCCCTGTCCTTCCCATGCCCCCTGTGGCCAGGGCCAGTGCTCCCAGCGTGACCCGGCCTTTGCTCGGCACACAGGTTTGCAGCGCACACCATGAAGGCTCTGCTCTCCCGACTGGGCTTCGACAAGAAGCTGGTGGCTCTGGAGCACACACAGGTCTGGGACGCCCTGCTCTGTGCCAACACCCAGCACGAGGCAGCGGGCCTGCTGGCCAGGTGAGACCCCCTTCTCCTCTCCGCCACTGCCAGCATTTGTGCCCCGTGCCCGGAGTGCCCCACACAGTCCCCGCGGCCGTAAGCCAGAGGGCCTTGCCACCGAGGCACGGCCGAGCAGACTGCAGAAGCCTGGCAGAGGAGGATGCCCAGGAGCAGCCGCTTCCCAAGGGGCCCGTGTCCCCTTGCAGAGTGCTGGGGAATGATCAGACCTCTGTCAGTCACTCCTGGGAGAGGTTTGCCTGCCGGCTCAGGGCCTTGGTGCCTTTTTCCCCTGCCAGGGAGATGCGCCGTGGCTTGAGCCCCCTGTGTCCCCACATGGCCTCGCACCTGCTCAGCCTGCTCATCCGCAAGCAGCCACGCCGGGATCTGCCTGCTCTGGCGTTCTTTGTGGAGGTGAGCCTGACGGCCAGCACTGCCTGCCTGAGCTGCCTCCCAGCTCTGGGGCCTCTGCTAGCCGCAGCCGCCTGGGACGCTGCCCGCGCCCGCTGCCGCTGCTGCAGGGGCCCGGCCCTGTGCGGCTCCGGGCTCCTGCCGGCCGGCTCCCCCGTCACTGCCCTGTGCCTTTCAGCTCCTGGACTGTCTGGACTTGAGCCGACACGGTCCCAGTGCCCTCTGGCTCCTATCCAGGCACCTGCCCAGCCAGTGCAGGGACAGGCTGCGCCTGCAGCTCAGAGGCCTGGTGCTGCTCAGCAAGGAGCCCTCGCTGGTGAGAAGGGGACAGTGGCTGAAGCCGCGCTGGCAGCGTGGGGCGGGGGAACACACACCTTTGGCCTTGGCTGGCCTCTGCCAGCAGAGGCAGCTGCTCCCAGCTCTCCTGCCTCCCGCTTCAGCTGCCCCAGTGCCCCGAGCAGCTGCTGCTGCTGCAGCCGTTCACGGCTTCACAGCACAGCCCCGTCTTGCACACAGGGCAGAGGAATACGCGGCCTCTATCAACACCTGCTGGAGCAGCTGCGTGATCCCAATGCGGAGATGCTCTGGACGAGCCTCTCCGTGCTCACGCACGTGCTGCAGGACAAACACCTCAAGATACCCAGCATCACCGCCCTGAAGCTAGCTGAGCCCCTGCTGCCACACTTTGACAACGTAAGGCTCTGTGCCCCCTGCCCAGGGCACTGGCCCCTTCCTGGAAACTCTGTGCTCTCTGCAGTTTTCGGCCGTTGCCCCAGTGGGCCTGGAGCATTTGGTGCTTAGGACTTTTCCTTTCCTTCCAGGACAAGAGCCAGCTGCAGCTGCTCTCCATTCAGCTCTTCAGCCAGGTGATGGAGCTGGGAGTGGAAGAGGGGGAAGAGCCTCTCACGAGAATCCTGAGCCAGTGCCTGCTGCCTCTATTCCTGTGCTTGGCACGTGGCCAAGGTGAGGTTCTGTGGGATGCTGCCCCATCCATGGCAGGGGGCTCGGCCCCCTCCTGCCCTGGCGCCTGGCAGGCTCCAGCCTCCCCCTGGCCTTGGCACAGGGACACGGGTCCTGTGCCCTGGGCTCCGGTGCCACCTGCGGCTCTCTGCTGCTCTCCAGGACTCTGGCGAAGCCCTGCTTTGTGCGGCACGCTGCCCGAGGAGGACGGACCTGGAGGAGCGGCGGATGAAGTTCGCCCAGAGCCTGGTAAGGACAGCCCGGCAGCCCCAGCCGCAGGCTGGAGAAGCCCCCTGGCCCCAGTGCTCAGCGTGGGGGGCTGGCAGCTGTGCCCCTGCCCAGCGCCGCACCCGGGGCCGCCAGCCTGCGCCCCGCACGCCACTCCCTGCCCTGGGACGTGCGGGCCGGCTCGGCCGGTACCGGGCTCGGGCAGCGCCCGGCCGAGGGGCAGAGCCCGCGCCGGGACTTCCCTGCCAGCGCTCCCCACAGCTGTTGCAGGACCTGAGCCCAGCGGCCGAGCACCTGCGCTGCGCCCTGCCGCGCCTGCAGAGCCCGCAGAGGCCCCCTGCGAGAGACGGCCGTCAGCATCATCGGTGAGCCACAAGCCCGGCGTCCCTCCCCGCCTCCCGGCCCGGCTGCTGCCCCGGCAGCCGGAGCCCAGCCCTCCCCGGGGCGGCAGCGTGCGGCAGGGGCCCGGCCCGAGCCCTGCCCGGGGAGGAGGGCGTGCGGCCCCGGGGCTGGCAGCGCCCGTGTCGGGCAGCTGTGCCGCCCGGGGCCGCCACCTGTGCCTCTGTCTTGCCAGGGGTGGCCGCAGCGCTCATGACGGGGCAGAAGGAGGAGCTCCAGGTCCTCGCTGAGGGTGAGTGAGGGCAGCCGCGGGCCAGCGGGGACCGCCGGGGGCAGCTGCACATGCCGGCCCCGCAGCTACATTCCGTGCCCGGGCTGCCCAGGGCTCTGCTCCCTGTGCGGACCAGGGGCGGCGGGGGCAGAGCCCGGAGAGCTTTCAGGGACACGTGGGGGATCCGTGGCCAGCACCCTCCGGCCCAAGCCCGTGGCTGCCTCTCCCTCCTGGCCATGGCAACAGCCGGCTGGGATGGCCCTGGCAGGAGGCTTTCCTTGCATTCCCTCAATCCGGCCTCTGGCCGTGGCTCTGTTCCTCTCTCTTCCAGCTCTTCAAGCCATCGGGGAAGATCAGAGCCCATCCTGCAGGAGCACACTGATGCAGCTGGCATTCAAAACCAGATCTCTGCGACTTCGTTTGTCAGCTGAATCAGATGGACCGGAGTCTGGCAATTTCCAGCTCCCACTGGAGATGGGAGCACCTGCAGAACAGAAGAGACCAGCTGGAGCTCCAGGCACAGCTCTAGCTGCTCACAGCTGAGCCTGTGGGAAGCTCCAGGAGCTCCTGCCATCCCTCTCCCTGCTGGCATCTCCCTCCCTGCAGCCCTCAGGCCCTGCTCATCCCCTTTTTTACCTACCAGCTCACCCCTTCCCTTCGCTTTCCTTTAATAAACAGTTTAGCTTTTGCACGTTACCCGCGTCTCCGTGGAGCTGAAGCGGCGCAAACCCTGAGCCCGGGGACACGCGGAACCCTGCTGCCCTTCTCTTCTGCGCTGCATTCTCTGCACGGACAGAGAGGAACAAGGCCAGCTCAGGCTGCAAAGCTCCCTGTCCTGCAGCAGCGGAGTGGCAGAGGCTCAGAGGCGTCCCAGTGGCCGCAGCGCTGTCAGGCAGTGCCTGCACGCTGCGTGCGGTTCCGGCGCCTCTGCTCTCCCCACAAGCGAGGAAGCGCTGCCCCTGCCTCAGAGCCAGTCAGAAACCCAACCAAGTGAGACCAGGGCCAGGGGATCCTTCCCATCTCTCTGGGGCATGGATGCAAAACAGCTGCTGCGTCTCCCTGCACCTGTGTTTGGGGTGTGCTGAGCCCAGAGCCGGCCAGCTTGTGCTCTGCTCTGCCAGGAGCGTTCTGGGCGGGCAGGAGAAGTGCTGCGTGCACAGTGGGAAGGGGCTGACCAGAGCCTCCTGCGGGAACAGGGCTCCGCTCCCTGGCTGGCAACAGCCTGCTTTTGCTGCCCTGAGCGCAGGCAGGAGTTCAGGCATGTGAAGAGGCAGCGGGCAGCTCCTGTTTATAGGGGGCCCGGGGCTGCGTGCCAGAAAGGACCCATGGAAACAGACTCGGGGGAAGGAAGAGGAGCTCCAGCTGGAGTGCCATGGCTGCAAGGAGCAGAAGGAATTCAGCCTTGCCAGAGTTTCTTAAGTGTGTGTTGGTGCTCCCTGGGAAATGTGCGCATTTGGGGAAATGCCTTTGGAAGAGAGGGGCTTGCTTCTCAAGCAAAGTGCTTCCCCAGGAGCCCCCAGTGAGGTAGGTGCAGCTGTCTCCCTTTGCTTCCCTGCGCTCCTTTCTGTCCCTGAGGCCCCTTGCACTTGGCAGTGGGGCGTGGGAAGGGAGAAGGCTGTCAAGAGCAGCTTTGGCACCTGCCTGGGCCTGCGGAGACCAAACCAAGCACCTGTGGTAGGGTGTGTTCCCCGCTTTGAGTACAGGACAGAGCCGGATCATCTCTGTCCAGCTGAGAACCCCAAATGTCTCTCAGAGAGCTGTGAATTCCAAGGCCTTTATTAATGCCATCTTCCCTAGCTGGTGTGTTTTAGCTCTTGGCAAGATGCGTTTGCTTCTTGCTTGCTGGAAGCCGCTCTGCTGCAGGGCCAGCACCGAGCTGGGCTGTGCGGGCCGGGCACAGACCTGGAGAGCACTTGGCCGGCCTTGGTGTGTCCAGGGCTGTGTTAGACACTCGGGGCAACGGATTCCTTCCAACCAGGGGCGCCTTGCCTGGGGAGGGGGTGGCCCTGGGGCACGTGGCAGTGTCACCAAGGGCCCCTTGTGACACGGTGCAGCAGGGTCACCGTGCGGCGCAGTGGAACAGGGTGTGGCAGCAGCCCTTTGTGACACGCGCTGACATAGGTGCTGGCAGCGTCGCGGCCACGCCAGAGTGCTCGGTGCACGCGACGGGACAGGACGTGACAGAGCGGTGCTGTGTGGATCCCCCGCACAGCCAGCTCCTTCATTGCCCACCCGAAGCTTTTCCGAAGCTCTACTCCTGCGGCTGGCCTCACGGCCAGACCTCGGGACACGTTGACTCGGAGTCTTTCCGAGGCATCTCCCATCCCTGCGGCCGGTGCCCCTGTGGCCAGGCCGTGGGAGTTGGTGACCTCCATCCTTCACGAGGAGTCTCCTGTCATTGTGGCAGGAGCCCTCGAGAACACAGGGCAGGACTTGCTGTCCTGTCATCCTCCTGAGGCCTCCCTGTCGCAGGTGCCTGCAAGGCACGACTGCGGCACCGCTGACTCGGACATCTGCCGAGGCATCTGTCCCTCCAGGTCGGGCAGCGGGATGGCGAGCAAAGTGCTCAGCCTGTTCAGGAGCCTTCGGGGGAAGAAAAAGAACGGCCCTGCAGCTGCCCCAGTGCAGCAGCCTGCAGAGCCAGAGCAGTTGCAGCCGCTGCAGGACGGTGAGTGGTGCAGCTGGGCCACAGGCCTGGTGCCTGCAGCCAGCCTAGGCCCCATCCCGCCCCATCCCGCCCCATCCCGCCCCATCCCGCCCCATCCCGCCCCATCCCATCCCATCCCATCCCATCCCATCCCATCCCTATGGACATGCCCACGGACAGGATGGAACAGGGGCAGGGACTGCCCCCCCGATGGCAGTCGTGCTCCGTCCCTCGGGCACGCAGGGGGCTGTCCCTGCCTGGGGAGCGCAGGGCTGGCCTGTGTTCTCCGGCCTCTCCCACAGCCCCTCAGCTCTGGCTGCTCTCCCTCTTTGCCAGATGCAGCCAAGGACGCCACTCAAGAGCAGGAGACCACCCGCTGCTGCTTCCGTAGAGCGGCGCAGGTACCTGCGGCCATCCCCACCTGGGCCGGGCCTGCTGGCCCTGCTCGGCCCAGCCCCGTCCTTGCAGCAGACCATGGAACGTCCCTCTCTTCCCGCCCTTCCTTCTGCTGCAGGCACTGCGGAGGTTCCTGCGCCTTCGGCGCAGAAAGAACAGGGCCACCGTGACCGGAGGCACGGCCCAGCCCGACTCCGTGCCCAGCCAGCTGCGGGCAGAGCCTGCTGCCAGCACTGCGCCCGCTGAGCTCGCTGCAAGCTGTGAGCGGGCAGCGGCCGAGGGCCGGGCGGAGGCTGACATGGCCCTGACTGAGGGGATGGCCACCTCAAACACCCGCAGTCAGGCCATCCCGGAGGCGGACGCTGTGACTGCCCTGACTGTGAGTCCTGCACCCAGTCTGGGGTTTTGCCAGAAGGGTGTTTCTTCACCGCAGCAGGCAATCAGCCTGGGGCCGGGGCTGAAGGCCTCCCAGGATCACGTGGCCCCTCAAGCCATGTCTGCTGGTCCAGCTCAGCCTTTGGGGCCATCACAGTGGGCTGGGAAGGCAAGCACTTCCTGGGGGAAGCTGGGCAAGTTGCTGCCTTGGATAGCACACCAAGTCTCCCTCATGCCGTTCCCTCCAGGTGCTAGCCACGGTCAGGGCCATCCTGGAGAGACTGGCGTCCTGCGACACCGTGGACGCCGGGCTGCAAATGGCCATCGTCAGCCTGACCGAAGAACATCCCACTCACGTGGTCATGAGCCTCCTGCACTGCGCCCCACTATGTGACAGGTACGGGGCACCACTGCCTCAAGAGCTCGGTGCTCACCGGCCCGTAGGGCCCCTCGGGCACCTCTGTTTCCCAAGCCTGCTGCCATGCTCCCTCCCGGCCCCTCAGGGCACCGGGGCTCTGTCACCCGGCCCCACGCAGCTGACACACAGCTCTGGTCCCACAGAGCTGCCACACTGATGTGGAGGGCCATGGCCACCTCAGAAGTCGCCATGGAGGAGGTCCTTCCGGCGCTGCTCTCCGTGCTAGAGCAGCAGCCACCGCACGGCCCGATCTTCTGCAGCGGGAATGAGGCCGCCTTTGCCCTGGCTGTGAGTTTCTGGAGCTGGCCTTTGCTCGCCCTCCAGGTCACCCTCTCCAGCAGCTCTCCATGCTCTCCCCACGCTGCAGCTCCCGGCCTGGGCTGAAAGCTGGGCTCAGGGCAGGCTCAGGGACAGCAGGCCGGGTGCCCGCCCTGCCTCTCCCCTCGGGCCCTGCCTCATGGGCACCTCGGCACTGAGCTCTGCCTCGGGGTGCTTTGTCTCTTGCAGGCAACTCTGGTGCTGCGGAGGATTGTCCCCACGTCTGAGTGGCACTACGGGATGCTCATTTATTCTCCCCAGCTGCTCGTGGATCTGCTCTTGCAAATGTTTTCCACCACAGAGCAGATGCCAGAGGACGTTGAGACCCGGAGCTTCTGGAGAGTGTGCCGGGAGGAACACGGCCTTCCCAGCGACCCCAACAGGTGCCAGTCGCCCTGTCCTTCCCATGCCCCCTGTGGCCAGGGCCAGTGCTCCCAGCGTGACCCGGCCTTTGCTCGGCACACAGGTTTGCAGCGCACACCATGAAGGCTCTGCTCTCCCGACTGGGCTTCGACAAGAAGCTGGTGGCTCTGGAGCACACACAGGTCTGGGACGCCCTGCTCTGTGCCAACACCCAGCACGAGGCAGCGGGCCTGCTGGCCAGGTGAGACCCCCTTCTCCCCTCCGCCACTGCCAGCATTTGTGCCCCGTGCCCGGAGTGCCCCACACAGTCCCCGCGGCCGTAAGCCAGAGGGCCTTGCCAGCGAGGCACGGCCGAGCAGACTGCACAAGCCTGGCAGAGGAGGATGCCCAGGAGCAGCCGCTTCCCAAGGGGCCCGTGTCCCCTTGCAGAGTGCTGGGGAATGATCAGACCTCTGTCAGTCACTCCTGGGAGAGGTTTGCCCGCCGGCTCAGGGCCTTGGTGCCTTTTTCCCCTGCCAGGGAGATGCGCCGTGGCTTGAGCCCCCTGTGTCCCCACATGGCCTCGCACCTGCTCAGCCTGCTCATCCGCAAGCAGCCACGCCGGGATCTGCCTGCTCTGGCCTTCTTTGTGGAGGTGAGCCTGACGGCCAGCGCTGCCTGCCTGAGCTGCCTCCCAGCTCTGGGGCCTCTGCTAGCCGCAGCCGCCTGGGACGCTGCCCGCGCCCGCTGCCGCTGCTGCAGGGGCCCGGCACTGTGCGGCTCCGGGCTCCTGCCGGCCGGCTCCCCCGTCACTGCCCTGTGCCTTTCAGCTCCTGGACTGTCTGGACTTGAGCCGATACGGTCCCAGTGCCCTCTGGCTCCTATCCAGGCACCTGCCGAGCCAGTGCAGGGACAGGCTGCGCCTGCAGCTCAGAGGCCTCATGCTGCTCAGCAAGGAGCCCTCGCTGGTGAGAAGGGGGCAGTGGCTGAAGCCGCGCTGGCAGCGTGGGGCGGGGGAACACACACCTTTGGCCTTGGCTGGGCTCTGCCAGCAGAGGCAGCTGCTCCCAGCTCTCCTGCCTCCCGCTTCAGCTGCCCCAGTGCCACCAGCAGCTGCTGCTGCTGCAGCCGTTCACGGCTTCACAGCACAGCCCCGTCTTGCACACAGGGCAGAGGAATACGCGGCCTCTATCAACACCTGCTGGAGCAGCTGCGTGATCCCAATGCGGAGATGCTCTGGACCAGCCTCTCCGTGCTCACGCACGTGCTGCAGGACAAACACCTCAAGATACCCAGCATCACCGCCCTGAAGCTAGCTGAGCCCCTGCTGCCACACTTTGACAACGTAAGGCTCTGTGCCCCCTGCCCAGGGCACTGGCCCCTGCCTGCAAACTCTGTGCTCTCTGCAGTTTTCGGCCGTTGCCCCAGTGGGCCTGGAGCATTTGGTGCTTAGGACTTTTCCTTTCCTTCCAGGACAACAGCCAGCTGCAGCTGCTCTCCATTCAGCTCTTCAGCCAGGTGATGGAGCTGGGAGTGGAAGAGGGGGAAGAGCCTCTCACGAGAATCCTGAGCCAGTGCCTGCTGCCTCTATTCCTGTGCTTGGCACGTGGCCAAGGTGAGGTTCTGTGGGATGCTGCCCCATCCATGGCAGGGGGATCGGCCCCCTCCTGCCCTGGCGCCTGGCGGGCTCCAGCCTCCCCCTGGCCTTGGCACAGGGACACGGGTCCTGTGCCCTGGGCTCCAGTGCCACCTGCGGCTCTCTGCTGCTCTCCAGGACTCTCGCGAAGCCCTGCTTTGTGCGGCACACTGCCCGAGGACGACAGACCTGGAGGAGCTGCGGATGAAGTTCGCCCAGAGCCTGGTAAGGACAGCCCGGCAGCCCCAGCCGCAGGCTGGAGAAGCCCCCTGGCCCCAGTGCTCAGCGTGGGGGGCTGGCAGCTGTGCCCCTGCCGAGCCGCACCCGGGGCTGCCAGCCTGCGCCCCGCACACCACTCCCTGCCCTGGGACGTGCGGGCCGGCTCGGCCGGTACCGGGCTCGGGCAGCGCCCGGCCGAGGGGCAGAGCCCGCGCCGGGCCTTCCCTGCCAGCGCTCCCCGCAGCTGTTGCAGGACCTGAGCCCAGCGGCCGAGCACCTGCGCTGCGCCCTGCCGCGCCTGCAGAGCCCGCAGAGCCCCCTGCGAGAGACGGCCATCAGCATCATCGGTGAGCCACAAGCCCGGCGTCCCTCCCCGCCTCCCGGCCCGGCTGCTGCCCCGGCAGCCGGAGCCGAGCCCTCCCCGGGGCGGCAGCGTGCGGCAGGGGCCCGGCCCGAGCCCTGCCCGGGGAGGAGGGCGTGCGGCCCCGGGGCTGGCAGCGCCCGTGTCGGGCAGCTGTGCCGCCCGGGGCCGCCACCTGTGCCTCTGTCTTGCCAGGGGTGGCCGCAGCGCTGATGACGGGGCAGAAGGAGGAGCTCCAGGTCCTCGCTGAGGGTGAGTGAGGGCAGCCGCGGGCCAGCGGGGACCGCCGGGGGCAGCTGCACATGCCGGCCCTGCAGCTACAGTCCGTGCCCGGGCTGCCGAGGGCTCTGCTCCCTGTGCGGACCAGGGGCGGCGGGGGCAGAGCCCGGAGAGCTTTCAGGGACACGTGGGGGATCCGTGGCCAGCACCCTCTGGCCCAAGCCCGTGGCTGCCTCTCCCTCCTGGCCATGGCAACAGCCGGCTGGGATGGCCCTGGCAGGAGGCTTTCCTTGCATTCCCTCAATCTGGCCTCTGGCCGTGACTCTGCTCCTCTCTCTTTCAGCTCTTCACGCCCTCAGGGGAGAGCCCATCCTGCACCAGCATAGGGATCCAGCTGACATTCCAGAGCAGATCTTCGCCACTTCCTTTGTCAGCTGGATCGGATGGAGCGGCTTCCTTCAGCCATTTTCAGTTCCCCTTGGAGATGGAACCAGCTGCACGGCAGAAGGAACCAGCTGGAGCTCCAGGCACAGCTCTAGCTGCTCACAGCTGAGCCTGGGGAAAGCTCCAGTAGCTCCTGCCATCCCTCTCCCTGGTGCCATCTCCCTCCCTGCAGCCCTCAGGCCCTGCCCATCCCCGTTTTTTACCTCCCAGCTCACCCCTTCCCTTCGGTTTTGCTTAATAAAGACTTTGGCTTTTCCACGTTACCCGCGTCTCCATGGAGCTGAAGCAGCCCAAAACCTGAGCCCGGGGACACGCAGAACCCTGCTGCCCTTCTCTTCCCTGCTGCCTTCTGTGCACGGACAGAGAGGAAGAAGGGCAGCTCAGGCTGCAAAGCTCCCTATCCTGCTGCTCCAGTTGCACAGCGCCGTGGAGTTCAAGGTGGTGCTGAGCACGCTGAGGGGGACAGTGACCCTGGGTTTTAGAAGAGCTGGCTTGGGGTGTGCTCTGAAGCCAGCCGTCAGGGATTCCATGGCAGGCATCCAGCGAGGGCAAAGGAGCTTGCAATGCTGGAAGTCTTCACAGAAAGCTTCCTGAAAGCACAGCAATGCTCCAGCCCTACACAGGGACAGGAAGAGGGCAGAACCAGAGACCACCGTGGCCTAGCAGTGAGCTCTGGCTGTGCCAAAAAGCAAATGAAGCTGCACCAGCAGCGGCAGCAGCAGCGGAGTGGCAGAGGCTCAGAGGCGTCCCAGTGGCCGCAGCGCTGTCAGGCAGTGCCTGCACGCTGCGTGTGGTTCCGGCGCCTCTGCTCTCCCCACAAGCCAGGAAGCGCTGCCCCTGCCTCAGAGCCAGTCAGAAAGGCAAGCAAGTGAGCCCAGGGGCAGGGGATCCTTGCCATCTCTCTGGGGCATGGCTGCAAAACAGCTGCTGCTTTGTGTTTGGGGTGCGCCTGTGTTTGGGCTGTGCTGAGCCCAGAGCCGGCCAGCTTGTGCTCTGCTCTGCCAGGAGCGTTCTGGGCAGGCAGGAGAAGTGCTGCGTGCACAGTGGGAAGGGGCTGACCAGAGCCTCCTGCGGGAACAGGGCTCCGCTCCCTGGCTGGCAACAGCCTGCTTTTGCTGCCCTGAGCGCAGGCAGGAGTTCAGGCACATGAGGAGGCAGCGGGCAGCTCCTGTTTATAGGGGGCCCGGGGCTGCGTGCCAGAAAGGACCCATGGAAACATACTCGGGAGAAGAAAGAGGAGCTGGAGCTGGAGTGCCATGGCTGCAAGGAGCAGAAGGAATTCAGCCTTGCCAGAGTTTCTGAAGTGTGTGTTGGTGCTCCCCGGGAAATGTGCACATTTGTGGAAATGCCTTTGGAAGAGAGGGGCTTGCTTCTCAAGCAAAGTGATTCCCCAGGAGCCCCCCCAATGATGTAGGTGCAGCTGTCTGCCTCTGCCTCTATGCTCTCCTTTCTGTCCCTGAGGCCCCTTGCACTTGGCAGTGGGGCATGGGAAGGGAGAAGGCTGTCAAGAGCAGCTTTGGCACCTGCCTGGGCCTGCGGAGAGCAAGCCAAGCACCTGTGGTAGGGTGTGTTCCCCGCTTTGAGCACAGGACAGAGGCGGATCACCTCTGCCCAGCAAGAACCCCAAATGTCTCTCAGAGAGCTGTGAATTCCAAGGCCTTTATTAATGCCATCTTCCCTAGCTGGTGTGTTTTAGCTCTTGGCAAGATGCGTTTGCTTCTTGCTTGCTGGAAGCCGCTCTGCTCCAGGGCCACACCGAGTTGGGCTGTGCGGGCCGGGCACAGACGTGGAGTGGCCTTCCCTGAGCACTTGGCCGGCCTTGGTGTGTCCAGGGCTGTGTTAGACACTCGGGGCAACGGATTCCTTCCAAGCAGGGGCGCCATACCTGGGGAGGGGGTGGCCCGGGGCACGTGGCAGCGTCACCAAGGGCCCCTTGTGACACGGTGCAGCAGGGTCACCGTGCGGCGCAGTGGAACAGGGTGTGGCAGCAGCCCTTTGTGACACGCGCTGACATAGGTGCTGGCAGCGTCATGGCCACGCCAGAGTGCTCGGTGCACGCGACGGGACAGGACGTGACAGAGTGGTGCTGTGTGGATCCGCCGCACAGCCAGCTCGTTCATTGCTCACCCGAAGCTTTTCCGAAGCGCTACTCCTGCGGCTGGCCTCACGGCCAGACCTCAGGACACGTTGACTCGGAGTCTTTCCGAGGCATCTCCCATCCCTGTGGCCGGTGCCCCTGTGGCCAGGCCGTGGGAGTTGGTGACCTCCATTGTTCACGAGGAGTCTCCTGTCATTGTGGCAGGAGCCCTCGAGAACACAGGGCAGGACTTGCTGTCCTGTCATCCTCCTGAGGCCTCCCTGTCGCAGGTGCCTGCAAGGCACGACTGCGGCACCGCTGACTCGGACCTCTGCCGAGGCATCTGTCCCTCGAGGTCGGGCAGCGGGATGGCGAGCAAAGTGCTCAGCCTGTTCAGGAGCCTTCGGGGGAAGAAAAAGAACGGCCCTGCAGCTGCCCCAGTGCAGCAGCCTGCAGAGCCGGAGCAGTTGCAGCCGCTGCAGGACGGTGAGTGGTGCAGCTGGGCCACAGGCCTGGTGCCTGCAGCCAGCCTAGGCCCCATCCCGCCCCATCCCATCCCATCCCATCCCATCCCATCCCATCCCATCCCATCCCATCCCATCCCATCCCATCCCATCCCATCCCATCCCATCCCATCCCATCCCATCCCTATGGACATGCCCACGGACAGGATGGGACAGGGGCAGGGACTGCCCCCCCGATGGCAGTCGTGCTCCGTCCCTCGGGCACGCAGGGGGCTGTCCCTGCCTGGGGAGCGCAGGGCTGGCCTGTGTTCTCCGGCCTCTCCCACAGCCCCTCAGCTCTGGCTGCTCTCCCTCTTTGCCAGATGCAGCCAAGGACGCCACTCAAGAGCAGGAGACCACCCGCGGCTGCTTCCGTAGAGCGGCGCAGGTACCTGCAGCCATCCCCACCTGGGCCGGGCCTGCTGGCCCTGCTCGGCCCAGCCCCGTCCTTGCAGCAGACCATGGAACGTCCCTCTCTTCCCGCCCTTCCTTCTGCTGCAGGCACTGCGGAGGTTCCTGCGCCTTCGGCGCAGAAAGAACAGGGCCACCGTGACCAGAGGCACGGCCCAGCCCGACTCCGTGCCCAGCCAGCTGCGGGCAGAGCCTGCTGCCAGCACTGTGCCCGCTGAGCTCGCTGCAAGCTGTGAGCGGGCAGCGGCCGAGGGCAGGGCGGAGGCTGACATGGCCCTGACGGAGGGGATGGCCACCTCAAACACCCTCAATCAGGCCATCCCGGAGGCGGACGCTGTGACTGCCCTGACTGTGAGTCCTGCACCCAGTCTGGGGTTTTGCCAGAAGGGTGTTTCTTCACCGCAGCAGGCAAGCAGCCTGGGGCCGGGGCTGAAGGCCTCCCAGGATCACGTGGCCCCTCAAGCCATGTCTGCTGGTCCAGCTCAGCCTTTGGGGCCATCACAGTGGGGTGGGAAGGCAAGCACTTCCTGGGCGAAGCTGGGCAAGTTGCTGCCTTGGATAGCACACCAAGTCTCCCTCATGCCGTTCCCTCCAGGTGCTAGCCACGGTCAGGGCCATCCTGGAGAGACTGGCGTCCTGCGACACCGTGGACGCCGGGCTGCAAATGGCCATCGTGAGCCTGACCGAAGAACATCCCGCTCACGTGGTCATGAGCCTCCTGCACTGCGCCCCACTATGTGACAGGTACGGGGCACCACTGCCTCAAGAGCTCGGTGCTCACCGGCCCGTAGGGCCCCTCGGGCACCTCTGTTTCCCAAGCCTGCTGCCATGCTCCCTCCCGGCCCCTCAGGGCACCGGGGCTCTGTCACCCGGCCCCACGCAGCTGCACGGGGCAGGGTGCTGACACACAGCTCTGGTCCCACAGAGCTGCCACACTGATGTGGAGGGCCATGGCCACCTCAGAAGTCGCCATGGAGGAGGTCCTTCCGGCGCTGCTCTCCGTGCTAGAGCAGCAGCCACCGCACGGCAGGATCTTCTGCAGCGGGAATGAGGCCGCCTTTGCCCTGGCTGTGAGTTTCTGGAGCTGGCCTTTGCTCGCCCTCCAGGTCACCCTCTCCAGCAGCTCTCCATGCTCTCCCCACGCTGCAGCTCCCGGCCTGGGCTGAAAGCTGGGCTCAGGGCAGGCTCAGGGACAGCAGGCCGGGTGCCCGCCCTGCCTCTCCCCTCGGGCCCTGCCTCATGGGCACCTCGGCACTGAGCTCTGCCTCGGGGTGCTTTGTCTCTTGCAGGCAACTCTGGTGCTGCGGAGGATTGTCCCCACGTCTGAGTGGCACTACGGGATGCACATTTATTCTCCCCAGCTGCTCGTGGATCTGCTCTTGCAAATGTTTTCCACCACAGAGCAGATGCCAGAGGACGTTGAGACCAGGAGCTTCTGGAGAGTGTGCCGGGAGGAACACGGCCTTCCCAGCGACCCCAACAGGTGCCAGTCGCCCTGTCCTTCCCATGCCCCCTGTGGCCAGGGCCAGTGCTCCCAGCGTGACCCGGCCTTTGCTCGGCACACAGGTTTGCAGCGCACACCATGAAGGCTCTGCTCTCCCGACTGGGCTTCGACAAGAAGCTGGTGGCTCTGGAGCACACACAGGTCTGGGACGCCCTGCTCTGTGCCAACACCCAGCACGAGGCAGCGGGCCTGCTGGCCAGGTGAGACCCCCTTCTCCCCTCCGCCACTGCCAGCATTTGTGCCCCGTGCCCGGAGTGCCCCACACAGTCCCCGCGGCCGTAAGCCAGAGGGCCTTGCCAGCGAGGCACGGCCGAGCAGACTGCACAAGCCTGGCACAGGAGGATGCCCAGGAGCAGCCGCTTCCCAAGGGGCCCGTGTCCCCTTGCAGAGTGCTGGGGAATGATCAGACCTCTGTCAGTCACTCCTGGGAGAGGTTTGCCTGCCGGCTCAGGGCCTTGGTGCCTTTTTCCCCTGCCAGGGAGATGCGCCGTGGCTTGAGCCCCCTGTGTCCCCACATGGCCTCGCACCTGCTCAGCCTGCTCATCCGCAAGCAGCCACGCCGGGATCTGCCTGCTCTGGCGTTCTTTGTGGAGGTGAGCCTGACGGCCAGCGCTGCCTGCCTGAGCTGCCTCCCAGCTCTGGGGCCTCTGCTAGCCGCAGCCGCCTGGGACGCTGCCCGCGCCCGCTGCCGCTGCTGCAGGGGCCCGGCCCTGTGCGGCTCCGGGCTCCTGCCGGCCGGCTCCCCCGTCACTGCCCTGTGCCTTTCAGCTCCTGGACTGTCTGGACTTGAGCCGACACGGTCCCAGTGCCCTCTGGCTCCTATCCAGGCACCTGCCCAGCCAGTGCAGGGACAGGCTGCGCCTGCAGCTCAGAGGCCTGGTGCTGCTCAGCAAGGAGCCCTCGCTGGTGAGAAGGGGGCAGTGGCTGAAGCCGCGCTGGCAGCGTGGGGCGGGGGAACACACACCTTTGGCCTTGGCTGGCCTCTGCCAGCAGAGGCAGCTGCTCCCAGCTCTCCTGCCTCCCGCTTCAGCTGCCCCAGTGCCCCGAGCAGCTGCTGGTGCTGCAGCCGTTCACGGCTTCACAGCACAGCCCCGTCTTGCACACAGGGCAGAGGAATACGCGGCCTCTATCAACACCTGCTGGAGCAGCTGCGTGATCCCAATGCGGAGATGCTCTGGACGAGCCTCTCCGTGCTCACGCACGGGCTGCAGGACAAACACCTCAAGATACCCAGCATCACCGCCCTGAAGCTAGCTGAGCCCCTGCTGCCACACTTTGACAACGTAAGGCTCTGTGCCCCCTGCCCAGGGCACTGGCCCCTGCCTGGAAACTCTGTGCTCTCTGCAGTTTTCGGCCGTTGCCCCAGTGGGCCTGGAGCATTTGGTGCTTAGGACTTTTCCTTTCCTTCCAGGACAACAGCCAGCTGCAGCTGCTCTCCATTCAGCTCTTCAGCCAGGTGATGGAGCTGGGAGTGGAAGAGGGGGAAGAGCCTCTCACGAGAATCCTGAGCCAGTGCCTGCTGCCTCTATTCCTGTGCTTGGCACGTGGCCAAGGTGAGGTTCTGTGGGATGCTGCCCCATCCATGGCAGGGGGCTCGGCCCCCTCCTGCCCTGGCGCCTGGCGGGCTCCAGCCTCCCCCTGGCCTTGGCACAGGGACACGGGTCCTGTGCCCTGGGCTCCAGTGCCACCTGCGGCTCTCTGCTGCTCTCCAGGACTCTCGCGAAGCCCTGCTTTGTGCGGCACACTGCCCGAGGACGACAGACCTGGAGGAGCTGCGGATGAAGTTCGCCCAGAGCCTGGTAAGGACAGCCCGGCAGCCCCAGCCGCAGGCTGGAGAAGCCCCCTGGCCCCAGTGCTCAGCGTGGGGGGCTGGCAGCTGTGCCCCTGCCGAGCCGCACCCGGGGCTGCCAGCCTGCGCCCCGCACACCACTCCCTGCCCTGGGACGTGCGGGCCGGCTCGGCCGGTACCGGGCTCGGGCAGCGCCCGGCCGAGGGGCAGAGCCCGCGCCGGGCCTTCCCTGCCAGCGCTCCCCGCAGCTGTTGCAGGACCTGAGCCCAGCGGCCGAGCACCTGCGCTGCGCCCTGCCGCGCCTGCAGAGCCCGCAGAGCCCCCTGCGAGAGACGGCCATCAGCATCATCGGTGAGCCACAAGCCCGGCGTCCCTCCCCGCCTCCCGGCCCGGCTGCTGCCCCGGCAGCCGGAGCCGAGCCCTCCCCGGGGCGGCAGCGTGCGGCAGGGGCCCGGCCCGAGCCCTGCCCGGGGAGGAGGGCGTGCGGCCCCGGGGCTGGCAGCGCCCGTGTCGGGCAGCTGTGCCGCCCGGGGCCGCCACCTGTGCCTCTGTCTTGCCAGGGGTGGCCGCAGCGCTGATGACGGGGCAGAAGGAGGAGCTCCAGGTCCTCGCTGAGGGTGAGTGAGGGCAGCCGCGGGCCAGCGGGGACCGCCGGGGGCAGCTGCACATGCCGGCCCTGCAGCTACAGTCCGTGCCCGGGCTGCCGAGGGCTCTGCTCCCTGTGCGGACCAGGGGCGGCGGGGGCAGAGCCCGGAGAGCTTTCAGGGACACGTGGGGGATCCGTGGCCAGCACCCTCTGGCCCAAGCCCGTGGCTGCCTCTCCCTCCTGGCCATGGCAACAGCCGGCTGGGATGGCCCTGGCAGGAGGCTTTCCTTGCATTCCCTCAATCTGGCCTCTGGCCGTGACTCTGCTCCTCTCTCTTTCAGCTCTTCACGCCCTCAGGGGAGAGCCCATCCTGCACCAGCATAGGGATCCAGCTGACATTCCAGAGCAGATCTTCGCCACTTCCTTTGTCAGCTGGATCGGATGGAGCGGCTTCCTTCAGCCATTTTCAGTTCCCCTTGGAGATGGAACCAGCTGCACGGCAGAAGGAACCAGCTGGAGCTCCAGGCACAGCTCTAGCTGCTCACAGCTGAGCCTGGGGAAAGCTCCAGTAGCTCCTGCCATCCCTCTCCCTGGTGCCATCTCCCTCCCTGCAGCCCTCAGGCCCTGCCCATCCCCGTTTTTTACCTCCCAGCTCACCCCTTCCCTTCGGTTTTGCTTAATAAAGACTTTGGCTTTTCCACGTTACCCGCGTCTCCATGGAGCTGAAGCAGCCCAAAACCTGAGCCCGGGGACACGCAGAACCCTGCTGCCCTTCTCTTCCCTGCTGCCTTCTGTGCACGGACAGAGAGGAAGAAGGGCAGCTCAGGCTGCAAAGCTCCCTATCCTGCTGCTCCAGTTGCACAGCGCCGTGGAGTTCAAGGTGGTGCTGAGCACGCTGAGGGGGACAGTGACCCTGGGTTTTAGAAGAGCTGGCTTGGGGTGTGCTCTGAAGCCAGCCGTCAGGGATTCCATGGCAGGCATCCAGCGAGGGCAAAGGAGCTTGCAATGCTGGAAGTCTTCACAGAAAGCTTCCTGAAAGCACAGCAATGCTCCAGCCCTACACAGGGACAGGAAGAGGGCAGAACCAGAGACCAGCGTGGCCTAGCAGTGAGCTCTGGCTGTGCCAAAAAGCAAATGAAGCTGCACCAGCAGCGGCAGCAGCAGCGGAGTGGCAGAGGCTCAGAGGCGTCCCAGTGGCCGCAGCGCTGTCAGGCAGTGCCTGCAGGCTGCGTGTGGTTGCGGCGCCTCTGCTCTCCCCACAAGCCAGGAAGCGCTGCCCCTGCCTCAGAGCCAGTCAGAAAGGCAAGCAAGTGAGCCCAGGGGCAGGGGATCCTTGCCATCTCTCTGGGGCATGGCTGCAAAACAGCTGCTGCTTTGTGTTTGGGGTGCGCCTGTGTTTGGGCTGTGCTGAGCCCAGAGCCGGCCAGCTTGTGCTCTGCTCTGCCAGGAGCGTTCTGGGCAGGCAGGAGAAGTGCTGCGTGCACAGTGGGAAGGGGCTCACCAGAGCCTCCTGCGGGAACAGGGCTCCGCTCCCTGGCTGGCAACAGCCTGCTTTTGCTGCCCTGAGCGCAGGCAGGAGTTCAGGCACATGAGGAGGCAGCGGGCAGCTCCTGTTTATAGGGGGCCCGGGGCTGCGTGCCAGAAAGGACCCATGGAAACATACTCGGGAGAAGAAAGAGGAGCTGGAGCTGGAGTGCCATGGCTGCAAGGAGCAGAAGGAATTCAGCCTTGCCAGAGTTTCTGAAGTGTGTGTTGGTGCTCCCCGGGAAATGTGCACATTTGTGGAAATGCCTTTGGAAGAGAGGGGCTTGCTTCTCAAGCAAAGTGATTCCCCAGGAGCCCCCCCAATGATGTAGGTGCAGCTGTCTGCCTCTGCCTCTATGCTCTCCTTTCTGTCCCTGAGGCCCCTTGCACTTGGCAGTGGGGCATGGGAAGGGAGAAGGCTGTCAAGAGCAGCTTTGGCACCTGCCTGGGCCTGCGGAGAGCAAGCCAAGCACCTGTGGTAGGGTGTGTTCCCCGCTTTGAGCACAGGACAGAGGCGGATCACCTCTGCCCAGCAAGAACCCCAAATGTCTCTCAGAGAGCTGTGAATTCCAAGGCCTTTATTAATGCCATCTTCCCTAGCTGGTGTGTTTTAGCTCTTGGCAAGATGCGTTTGCTTCTTGCTTGCTGGAAGCCGCTCTGCTCCAGGGCCACACCGAGTTGGGCTGTGCGGGCCGGGCACAGACGTGGAGTGGCCTTCCCTGAGCACTTGGCCGGCCTTGGTGTGTCCAGGGCTGTGTTAGACACTCGGGGCAACGGATTCCTTCCAAGCAGGGGCGCCATACCTGGGGAGGGGGTGGCCCGGGGCACGTGGCAGCGTCACCAAGGGCCCCTTGTGACACGGTGCAGCAGGGTCACCGTGCGGCGCAGTGGAACAGGGGGTGGCAGCAGCCCTTTGTGACACGCGCTGACATAGGTGCTGGCAGCGTCATGGCCACGCCAGAGTGCTCGGTGCACGCGACGGGACAGGACGTGACAGAGTGGTGCTGTGTGGATCCCCCGCACAGCCAGCTCGTTCATTGCCCACCCGAAGCTTTTCCGAAGCGCTACTCCTGCGGCTGGCCTCACGGCCAGACCTCAGGACACGTTGACTCGGAGTCTTTCCGAGGCATCTCCCATCCCTGTGGCCGGTGCCCCTGTGGCCAGGCCGTGGGAGTTGGTGACCTCCATTGTTCACGAGGAGTCTCCTGTCATTGTGGCAGGAGCCCTCGAGAACACAGGGCAGGACTTGCTGTCCTGTCATCCTCCTGAGGCCTCCCTGTCGCAGGTGCCTGCAAGGCACGACTGCGGCACCGCTGACTCGGACCTCTGCCGAGGCATCTGTCCCTCGAGGTCGGGCAGCGGGATGGCGAGCAAAGTGCTCAGCCTGTTCAGGAGCCTTCGGGGGAAGAAAAAGAACGGCCCTGCAGCTGCCCCAGTGCAGCAGCCTGCAGAGCCGGAGCAGTTGCAGCCGCTGCAGGACGGTGAGTGGTGCAGCTGGGCCACAGGCCTGGTGCCTGCAGCCAGCCTAGGCCCCATCCCGCCCCATCCCATCCCATCCCATCCCATCCCATCCCATCCCATCCCATCCCATCCCATCCCATCCCATCCCATCCCATCCCATCCCATCCCTATGGACATGCCCACGGACAGGATGGGACAGGGGCAGGGACTGCCCCCCCGATGGCAGTCGTGCTCCGTCCCTCGGGCACGCAGGGGGCTGTCCCTGCCTGGGGAGCGCAGGGCTGGCCTGTGTTCTCCGGCCTCTCCCACAGCCCCTCAGCTCTGGCTGCTCTCCCTCTTTGCCAGATGCAGCCAAGGACGCCACTCAAGAGCAGGAGACCACCCGCGGCTGCTTCCGTAGAGCGGCGCAGGTACCTGCGGCCATCCCCACCTGGGCCGGGCCTGCTGGCCCTGCTCGGCCCAGCCCCGTCCTTGCAGCAGACCATGGAACGTCCCTCTCTTCCCGCCCTTCCTTCTGCTGCAGGCACTGCGGAGGTTCCTGCGCCTTCGGCGCAGAAAGAACAGGGCCACCGTGACCAGAGGCACGGCCCAGCCCGACTCCGTGCCCAGCCAGCTGCGGGCAGAGCCTGCTGCCAGCACTGTGCCCGCTGAGCTCGCTGCAAGCTGTGAGCGGGCAGCGGCCGAGGGCCGGGCGGAGGCTGACATGGCCCTGACGGAGGGGATGGCCACCTCAAACACCCGCAATCAGGCCATCCCGGAGGCGGACGCTGTGACTGCCCTGACTGTGAGTCCTGCACCCAGTCTGGGGTTTTGCCAGAAGGGTGTTTCTTCACCACAGCAGGCAATCAGCCTGGGGCCGGGGCTGAAGGCCTCCCAGGATCACGTGGCCCCTCAAGCCATGTCTGCTGGTCCAGCTCAGCCTTTGGGGCCATCACAGTGGGGTGGGAAGGCAAGCACTTCCTGGGCGAAGCTGGGCAAGTTGCTGCCTTGGATAGCACACCAAGTCTCCCTCATGCCGTTCCCTCCAGGTGCTAGCCACGGTCAGGGCCATCCTGGAGAGACTGGCGTCCTGCGACACCGTGGACGCCGGGCTGCAAATGGCCATCGTGAGCCTGACCGAAGAACATCCCGCTCACGTGGTCATGAGCCTCCTGCACTGCGCCCCATTATGTGACAGGTACGGGGCACCACTGCCTCAAGAGCTCGGTGCTCACCGGCCCGTAGGGCCCCTCGGGCACCTCTGTTTCCCAAGCCTGCTGCCATGCTCCCTCCCGGCCCCTCAGGGCACCGGGGCTCTGTCACCCGGCCCCACGCAGCTGCACGGGGCAGGGTGCTGACACACAGCTCTGGTCCCACAGAGCTGCCACACTGATGTGGAGGGCCATGGCCACCTCAGAAGTCGCCATGGAGGAGGTCCTTCCGGCGCTGCTCTCCGTGCTAGAGCAGCAGCCACCGCACGGCAGGATCTTCTGCAGCGGGAATGAGGCCGCCTTTGCCCTGGCTGTGAGTTTCTGGAGCTGGCCTTTGCTCGCCCTCCAGGTCACCCTCTCCAGCAGCTCTCCATGCTCTCCCCACGCTGCAGCTCCCGGCCTGGGCTGAAAGCTGGGCTCAGGGCAGGCTCAGGGACAGCAGGCCGGGTGCCCGCCCTGCCTCTCCCCTCGGGCCCTGCCTCATGGGCACCTCGGCACTGAGCTCTGCCTCGGGGTGCTTTGTCTCTTGCAGGCAACTCTGGTGCTGCGGAGGATTGTCCCCACGTCTGAGTGGCACTACGGGATGCACATTTATTCTCCCCAGCTGCTCGTGGATCTGCTCTTGCAAATGTTTTCCACCACAGAGCAGATGCCAGAGGACGTTGAGACCAGGAGCTTCTGGAGAGTGTGCCGGGAGGAACACGGCCTTCCCAGCGACCCCAACAGGTGCCAGTCGCCCTGTCCTTCCCATGCCCCCTGTGGCCAGGGCCAGTGCTCCCAGCGTGACCCGGCCTTTGCTCGGCACACAGGTTTGCAGCGCACACCATGAAGGCTCTGCTCTCCCGACTGGGCTTCGACAAGAAGCTGGTGGCTCTGGAGCACACACAGGTCTGGGACGCCCTGCTCTGTGCCAACACCCAGCACGAGGCAGCGGGCCTGCTGGCCAGGTGAGACCCCCTTCTCCCCTCCGCCACTGCCAGCATTTGTGCCCCGTGCGCGGAGTGCCCCACACAGTCCCCGCGGCCGTAAGCCAGAGGGCCTTGCCACCGAGGCACGGCCGAGCAGACTGCACAAGCCTGGCACAGGAGGATGCCCAGGAGCAGCCGCTTCCCAAGGGGCCCGTGTCCCCTTGCAGAGTGCTGGGGAATGATCAGACCTCTGTCAGTCACTCCTGGGAGAGGTTTGCCTGCCGGCTCAGGGCCTTGGTGCCTTTTTCCCCTGCCAGGGAGATGCGCCGTGGCTTGAGCCCCCTGTGTCCCCACATGGCCTCGCACCTGCTCAGCCTGCTCATCCGCAAGCAGCCACGCCGGGATCTGCCTGCTCTGGCGTTCTTTGTGGAGGTGAGCCTGACGGCCAGCGCTGCCTGCCTGAGCTGCCTCCCAGCTCTGGGGCCTCTGCTAGCCGCAGCCGCCTGGGACGCTGCCCGCGCCCGCTGCCGCTGCTGCAGGGGCCCGGCCCTGTGCGGCTCCGGGCTCCTGCCGGCCGGCTCCCCCGTCACTGCCCTGTGCCTTTCAGCTCCTGGACTGTCTGGACTTGAGCCGATACGGTCCCAGTGCCCTCTGGCTCCTATCCAGGCACCTGCCCAGCCAGTGCAGGGACAGGCTGCGCCTGCAGCTCAGAGGCCTCATGCTGCTCAGCAAGGAGCCCTCGCTGGTGAGAAGGGGGCAGTGGCTGAAGCCGCGCTGGCAGCGTGGGGCGGGGGAACACACACCTTTGGCCTTGGCTGGCCTCTGCCAGCAGAGGCAGCTGCTCCCAGCTCTCCTGCCTCCCGCTTCAGCTGCCCCAGTGCCACCAGCAGCTGCTGGTGCTGCAGCCGTTCACGGCTTCACAGCACAGCCCCGTCTTGCACACAGGGCAGAGGAATACGCGGCCTCTATCAACACCTGCTGGAGCAGCTGCGTGATCCCAATGCGGAGATGCTCTGGACCAGCCTCTCCGTGCTCACGCACGTGCTGCAGGACAAACACCTCAAGATACCCAGCATCACCGCCCTGAAGCTAGCTGAGCTCCTGCTGCCACACTTTGACAACGTAAGGCTCTGTGCCCCCTGCCCAGGGCACTGGCCCCTGCCTGGAAACTCTGTGCTCTCTGCAGTTTTCGGCCGTTGCCCCAGTGGGCCTGGAGCATTTGGTGCTTAGGACTTTTCCTTTCCTTCCAGGACAAGAGCCAGCTGCAGCTGCTCTCCATTCAGCTCTTCAGCCAGGTGATGGAGCTGGGAGTGGAAGAGGGGGAAGAGCCTCTCACGAGAATCCTGAGCCAGTGCCTGCTGCCTCTATTCCTGTGCTTGGCACGTGGCCAAGGTGAGGTTCTGTGGGATGCTGCCCCATCCATGGCAGGGGGCTCGGCCCCCTCCTGCCCTGGCGCCTGGCGGGCTCCAGCCTCCCCCTGGCCTTGGCACAGGGACACGGGTCCTGTGCCCTGGGCTCCAGTGCCACCTGCGGCTCTCTGCTGCTCTCCAGGACTCTCGCGAAGCCCTGCTTTGTGCGGCACGCTGCCCGAGGAGGACGGACCTGGAGGAGCTGCGGATGAAGTTCGCCCAGAGCCTGGTAAGGACAGCCCGGCAGCCCCAGCCGCAGGCTGGAGAAGCCCCCTGGCCCCAGTGCTCAGTGTGGGGGGCTGGCAGCTGTGCCCCTGCCCAGCGCCGCACCCGGGGCCGCCAGCCTGCGCCCCGCACGCCACTCCCTGCCCTGGGACGTGCGGGCCGGCTCGGCCGGTACCGGGCTCGGGCAGCGCCCGGCCGAGGGGCAGAGCCCGCGCCGGGACTTCCCTGCCAGCGCTCCCCGCAGCTGTTGCAGGACCTGAGCCCAGCGGCCGAGCACCTGCGCTGCGCCCTGCCGCGCCTGCAGAGCCCGCAGAGCCCCCTGCGAGAGACGGCCGTCAGCATCATCGGTGAGCCACAAGCCCGGCGTCCCTCCCCGCCTCCCGGCCCGGCTGCTGCCCCGGCAGCCGGAGCCGAGCCCTCCCCGGGGCGGCAGCGTGCGGCAGGGGCCCGGCCCGAGCCCTGCCCGGGGAGGAGGGCGTGCGGCCCCGGGGCTGGCAGCGCCCGTGTCGGGCAGCTTTGCCGCCTGGGGCCGCCACCTGTGCCTCTGTCTTGCCAGGGGTGGCCGCAGCGCTCATGACGGGGCAGAAGGAGGAGCTCCAGGTCCTCACTGAGGGTGAGTGAGGGCAGCCGCGGGCCAGCGGGGACCGCCGGGGGCAGCTGCACATGCCGGCCCCGCAGCTACAGTCCGTGCCCGGGCTGCCGAGGGCTCTGCTCCCTGTGCGGACCAGGGGCGGCGGGGGCAGAGCCCGGAGAGCTTTCAGGGGCACGTGGGGGATCCGTGGCCAGCACCCTCCGGCCCAAGCCCGTGGCTGCCTCTCCCTCCTGGCCATGGCAACAGCCGGCTGGGATGGCCCTGGCAGGAGGCTTTCCTTGCATTCCTTCAATCCAGCCTCTGGCCGTGGCTCTGTTCCTCTCTCTTCCAGCTCTTCAAGCCTTCGGGGAAGATCAGAGCCCATCCTGCAGGAGCACACTGATGCAGCTGGCATTCAAAACCAGATCTCTGCGACTTCGTTTGTCAGCTGAATCAGATGGACCGGAGTCTGGCAATTTCCAGCTCCCACTGGAGATGGGAGCACCTGCAGAACAGAAGAGACCAGCTGGAGCTCCAGGCACAGCTCTAGCTGCTCACAGCTGAGCCTGTGGGAAGCTCCAGGAGCTCCTGCCATCCCTCTCCCTGCTGGCATCTCCCTCCCTGCAGCCCTCAGGCCCTGCTCATCCCCTTTTTTACCTACCAGCTCACCCCTTCCCTTCGCTTTCCTTTAATAAACAGTTTAGCTTTTGCACGTTACCCGCGTCTCCGTGGAGCTGAAGCGGCGCAAACCCTGAGCCCGGGGACACGCGGAACCCTGCTGCCCTTCTCTTCTGCGCTGCATTCTCTGCACCGACAGAGAGGAACAAGGCCAGCTCAGGCTGCAAAGCTCCCTGTCCTGCAGCAGCGGAGTGGCAGAGGCTCAGAGGCGTCCCAGTGGCCGCAGCGCTGTCAGGCAGTGCCTGCACGCTGCGTGCGTTTCCGGCGCCTCTGCTCTCCCCACAAGCCAGGAAGCGCTGCCCCTGCCTCAGAGCCAGTCAGAAAGGCAAGCAAGTGAGCCCAGGGGCAGGGGATCCTTCCCATCTCTCTGGGGCATGGATGCAAAACAGCTGCTGCGTCTCCCTGCGCCTGTGTTTGGGCTGTGCTGAGCCCAGAGCCGGCCAGCTTGTGCTCTGCTCTGCCAGGAGCGTTCTGGGCGGGCAGGAGAAGTGCTGCGTGCACAGTGGGAAGGGGCTCACCAGAGCCTCCTGCGGGAACAGGGCTCCGCTCCCTGGCTGGCAACAGCCTGCTTTTGCTGCCCTGAGCGCAGGCAGGAGTTCAGGCATGTGAAGAGGCAGCGGGCAGCTCCTGTTTATAGGGGGCCCGGGGCTGCGTGCCAGAAAGGACCCGTGGAAACAGACTCGGGGGAAGAAAGAGGAGCTCGAGCTGGAGTGCCATGGCTGCAAGGAGCAGAAGGAATTCAGCCTTGCCAGAGTTTCTGAAGTGTGTGTTGGTGCTCCCCGGGAAATGTGCGCATTTGTGGAAATGCCTTTGGAAGAGAGGGGCTTGCTTCTCAAGCAAAGTGCTTCCCCAGGAGCCCCCAGTGATGTAGGTGCAGCTGTCTGCCTCTGCCTCCCTGCTCTCCTTTCTGTCCCTGAGGCCCCTGGCACTTGGCAGTGGGGCGTGGGAAGGGAGAAGGCTGTCAAGAGCAGCTTTGGCACCTGCCTGGGCCTGCGGAGACCAAGCCAAGCACCTGTGGTAGGGTGTCTTCCCCCGCTTTGAGCACAGGACAGAGGCGGATCACCTCTGCCCAGCAAGAACCCCAAATGTCTCTCAGAGAGCTGTGAATTCCAAGGCCTTTATTAATGCCATCTTCCCTATCTGGTGTGTTTTAGCTCTTGGCAAGATGCGTTTGCTTCTTGCTTGCTGGAAGCCGCTCTGCTCCAGGGCCACACCGAGTTGGGCTGTGCGGGCCTGGCACAGACGTGGAGAGGCCTTCCCTGAGCACTTGGCCGGCCTTGGTGTGTCCAGGGCTGTGTTAGACACTCGGGGTAATGGATTCCTTCCAAGCAGGGGCGCCTTGCCTGGGGAGGGGGTGGCCCGGGGCACGTGGCAGCGTCACCAAGGGCCCCTTGTGACACGGTGCAGCAGGGTCACCGTGCGGCGCAGTGGAACAGGGTGTGGCAGCAGCCCTTTGTGACACGCGCTGACATAGGTGCTGGCAGCGTCACGGCCACACCAGAGTGCTCGGTGCACGCGACGGGACAGGACGTGACAGAGTGGTGCTGTGTGGATCCCCCGCACAGCCAGCTCGTTCATTGCCCACCCGGAGCTTTCCCGACGCGCTACTCCTGCGGCTGGCCTCACGGCCAGACCTAAGGACTCGTTGACTCGGAGTCTTTCCGAGGCATCTCCCATCCCTGCGGCCGGTGCCCCTGTGGCCAGGCCGTGGGAGTTGGTGAACTCCATCGTTCACGAGGAGTCTCCTGTCATTGTGGCAGGAGCCCTTGAGAACACAGGGCAGGACTTGCTGTCCTGTCATCCTCCTGAGGCCTCCCTGTTGCAGGTGCCTGCAAGGCACGACTGCGGCACCGCTGACTCCGACCTTTGCCGAGGCATCTGCCCCTCGAGGTCGGGCAGCTGGATGGCGAGCAAAGTGCTCAGCCTATTCCGGAGGCTTCGGGGGAAGAAAAAGAACGGCCCTGCAGCTGCCCCAGTGCAGCAGCCTGCAGAGCCGGAGCAGTTGCAGCCGCTGCAGGACGGTGAGTGGTGCAGCTGGGCCACAGGCCTGGTGCCTGCAGCCAGCCTAGGCCCCATCCCGCCCCATCCCATCCCATCCCATCCCATCCCATCCCATCCCATCCCATCCCATCCCATCCCATCCCATCCCATTCCATCCCATCCCATCCCATCCCATCCCTATGGACATGCCCACGGACAGGATGGGACAGGGGCAGGGACTGCCCCCCCGATGGCAGTCGTGCTCCGTCCCTCGGGCACGCAGGGGGCTGTCCCTGCCTGGGGAGCGCAGGGCTGGCCTGTGTTCTCCGGCCTCTCCCACAGCCCCTCAGCTCTGGCTGCTCTCCCTCTTTGCCAGATGCAGCCAAGGACGCCACTCAAGAGCAGGAGACCACCCGCGGCTGCTTCTGTAGAGCGGCGCAGGTACCTGCGGCCATCCCCACCTGGGCCGGGCCTGCTGGCCCTGCTCGGCCCAGCCCCGTCCTTGCAGCAGACCATGCAACGTCCCTCTCTTCCCGCCCTTCCTTCTGCTGCAGGCACTGCGGAGGTTCCTGCGCCTTCGGCGCAGAAAGAACAGGGCCACCGTGACCGGAGGCACGGCCCAGCCCGACTCCGTGCCCAGCGAGCTGCAGGCAGAGCCTGCTGCCAGCACTGCGCCCGCTGAGCTGGCTGCAAGCTGTGAGCGGGCAGCGGCCGAGGGCCGGGCGGAGGCTGACATGGCCCTGACGGAGGGGATGGCCATCTCAAACACCCGCAATCAGGCCATCCCGGAGGCGGACGCTGTGACTGCCCTGACTGTGAGTCCTGCACCCAGTCTGGGGTTTTGCCAGAAGGGTGTTTCTTCACCACAGCAGGCAATCAGCCTGGGGCCGGGGCTGAAGGCCTCCCAGGATCACGTGGCCCCTCAAGCCATGTCTGCTGGTCCAGCTCAGCCTTTGGGGCCATCACAGTGGGCTGGGAAGGCAAGCACTTCCTGGGCGAAGCTGGGCAAGTTGCTGCCTTGGATAGCACACCAAGTCTCCCTCATGCCGTTCCCTCCAGGTGCTAGCCACGGTCAGGGCCATCCTGGAGAGACTGGCGTCCTGCGACACCGTGGACGCCGGGCTGCAAATGGCCATCGTGAGCCTGACCGAAGAACATCCCGCTCACGTGGTCATGAGCCTCCTGCACTGTGCCCCACTATGTGACAGGTACGGGGCACAAGTGCCTCCAGAGCTCGGTGCTCACCGGCCCGTAGGGCCCCTCGGGCACCTCTGTTTCCCAAGCCTGCTGCCATGCTCCCTCCCGGCCCCTCAGGGCACCGGGGCTCTGTCACCCGGCCCCACGCAGCTGCACGGGGCAGGGTGCTGACACACAGCTCTGGTCCCACAGAGCTGCCACACTGATGTGGAGGGCCATGGCCACCTCAGAAGTCGCCATGGAGGAGGTCCTTCCGACGCTGCTCTCCGTGCTAGAGCAGCAGCCACCGCACGGCCCGATCTTCTGCAGCGGGAATGAGGCCGCCTTTGCCCTGGCTGTGAGTTTCTGGAGCTGGCCTTTGCTGGCCCTCCAGGTCACCCTCTCCAGCAGCTCTCCATGCTCTCCCCACGCTGCAGCTCCCGGCCTGGGCTGAAAGCTGGGCTCAGGGCAGGCTCAGGGGCAGCAGGCCGGGTGCCCGCCCTGCCTCTCCCCTCGGGCCCTGCCTCATGGGCACCTCGGCACTGAGCTCTGCCTCGGGGTGCTTTGTCTCTTGCAGGCAACTCTGGTGCTGCGGAGGATTGTCCCCACGTCTGAGTGGCACTACGGGATGCACATTTATTCTCCCCAGCTGCTCGTGGATCTGCTCTTGGAAATTTTCTCTACCACAGAGCAGATGCCAGAGGACGTTGAGACCAGGAGCTTCTGGAGAGTGTGCCGGGAGGAACACGGCCTTCCCAGCGACCCCAACAGGTGCCAGTCACCCTGTCCTTCCCATGCCCCCTGTGGCCAGGGCCAGTGCTCCCAGCGTGACCTGGCCCTTGCTGGGCACACAGGTTTGCAGCGCACACCATGAAGGCTCTGCTCTCCCGACTGGGCTTTGACAAGAAGCTGGTGGCTCTGGAGCACACACAGGTCTGGGACGCCCTGCTCTGTGCCAACACCCAGCACGAGGCAGCGGGCCTGCTGGCCAGGTGAGACCTCCTTCTCCCCTCCGCCACTGCCAGCATTTGTGCCCCGTGCCCGGAGTGCCCCACGCAGTCCCCGCGGCTGTAAGCGAGAGGGCCTTGCCACCGAGGCACGGCCGAGCAGACTGCACAAGCCTGGCACAGGAGGATGCCCAGGAGCAGCCGCTTCCCATGGGGCCCGTGTCCCCTTGCAGAGTGCTGGGGAAAGATCAGACCTCTGTCAGTCACTCCTGGGAGAGGTTTGCCTGCCGGCTCAGGGCCTTGGTGCCTTTTTCCCCTGCCAGGGAGATGCGCCGTGGCTTGAGCCCCCTGTGTCCCCACATGGCCTCGCACCTGCTCAGCCTGCTCATCCGCAAGCAGCCACGCCGGGATCTGCCTGCTCTGGCCTTCTTTGTGGAGGTGAGCCTGACGGCCAGCGCTGCCTGCCTGAGCTGCCTCCCAGCTCTCGGGCCTCTGCTAGCCGCAGCCGCCTGGGACGCTGCCCGCGCCCGCTGCCGCTGCTGCAGGGGCCCGGCCCTGTGCGGCTCCAGGCTCCTGCCGGCCGGCTCCCCCGTCACTGCCCTGTGCCTTTCAGCTCCTGGACTGTCTGGACTTGAGCCGACACGGTCCCAGTGCCCTCTGGCTCCTATCCAGGCACCTGCCCAGCCAGTGCAGGGACAGGCTGCGCCTGCAGCTCAGAGGCCTGGTGCTGCTCAGCAAGGAGCCCTCGCTGGTGAGAAGGGGGCAGTGGCTGAAGCCGCGCTGGCAGCGTGGGGCGGGGGAACACACACCTTTGGCCTTGGCTGGCCTCTGCCAGCAGAGGCAGCTGCTCCCAGCTCTCCTGCCTCCCGCTTCAGCTGCCCCAGTGCCACCAGCAGCTGCTGGTGCTGCAGCCGTTCACGGCTTCACAGCACAGCCCCGTCTTGCACACAGGGCAGAGGAATACGCGGCCTCTATCAACACCTGCTGGAGCAGCTGCGTGATCCCAATGCGGAGATGCTCTGGACCAGCCTCTCCGTGCTCACGCACGTGCTGCAGGACAAACACCTCAAGATACCCAGCATCACCGCCCTGAAGCTAGCTGAGCCCCTGCTGCCACACTTTGACAACGTAAGGCTCTGTGCCCCCTGCCCAGGGCACTGGCCCCTGCCTGGAAACTCTGTGCTCTCTGCAGTTTTCGGCCGTTGCCCCAGTGGGCCTGGAGCATTTGGTGCTTAGGACTTTTCCTTTCCTTCCAGGACAACAGCCAGCTGCAGCTGCTCTCCATTCAGCTCTTCAGCCAGGTGATGGAGCTGGGAGTGGAAGAGGGGGAAGAGGCTCTCACGAGAATCCTGAGCCAGTGCCTGCTGCCTCTATTCCTGTGCTTGGCACGTGGCCAAGGTGAGGTTCTGTGGGATGCTGCCCCATCCATGGCAGGGGGCTCGGCCCCCTCCTGCCCTGGCGCCTGGCGGGCTCCAGCCTCCCCCTGGCCTTGGCACAGGGACACGGGTCCTGTGCCCTGGGCTCCAGTGCCACCTGCGGCTCTCTGCTGCTCTCCAGGACTCTCGCGAAGCCCTGCTTTGTGCGGCACGCTGCCCGAGGAGGACGGACCTGGAGGAGCTGCGGATGAAGTTCGCCCAGAGCCTGGTAAGGACAGCCCGGCAGCCCCAGCCGCAGGCTGGAGAAGCCCCCTGGCCCCAGTGCTCAGCGTGGGGGGCTGGCAGCTGTGCCCCTGCCCAGCGCCGCACCCGGGGCCGCCAGCCTGCGCCCCGCACACCACTCCCTGCCCTGGGACGTGCGGGCCGGCTCGGCCGGTACCGGGCTCGGGCAGCGCCCGGCCGAGGGGCAGAGCCCGCGCCGGGCCTTACCTGCCAGCGCTCCCCGCAGCTGTTGCAGGACCTGAGCCCAGCGGCCGAGCACCTGCGCTGCGCCCTGCCGCGCCTGCAGAGCCCGCAGAGCCCCCTGCGAGAGACGGCCGTCAGCATCATCGGTGAGCCACAAGCCCGGCGTCCCTCCCTGCCTCCCGGCCCGGCTGCTGCCCCGGCAGCCGGAGCCGAGCCCTCCCCGGGGCGGCAGCGTGCGGCAGGGGCCCGGCCCGAGCCCTGCCCGGGGAGGAGGGCGTGCGGCCCCGGGGTTGGCAGCGCCCGTGTCGGGCAGCTGTGCCGCCCGGGGCCGCCACCTGTGCCTCTGTGTTGCCAGGGGTGGCCGGAGCGCTCATGACGGGGCAGAAGGAAGAGCTCCAGGTCCTCGCTGAGGGTGAGTGAGGGCAGCCGCGGGCCAGCGGGGACCGCCGGGGGCAGCTGCACATGCCGGCCCCGCAGCTACAGTCCGTGCCCGGGCTGCCCAGGGCTCTGCTCCCTGTGCGGACCAGGGGCGGCGGGGGCAGAGCCCGGAGAGCTTTCAGGGACACGTGGGGGATCCGTGGCCAGCACCTTCTGGCCCAAGCCCATGTCTGCCTCTCCCTCCTGGCCATGGCAACAGCCGGCTGGGATGGCCCTGGCAGGAGGCTTTCCTTGCATTCCCTCAATCTGGCCTCTGGCCGTGGCTCTGTTCCTCTCTCTTCCAGCTCTTCAAGCCATCGGGGAAGATCAGAGCCCATCCTGCAGGAGCACACTGATGCAGCTGGCATTCAAAACCAGATCTCTGCGACTTCGTTTGTCAGCTGAATCAGATGGACCGGAGTCTGGCAATTTCCAGCTCCCACTGGAGATGGGAGCACCTGCAGAACAGAAGAGACCAGCTGGAGCTCCAGGCACAGCTCTAGCTGCTCACAGCTGAGCCTGTGGGAAGCTCCAGGAGCTCCTGCCATCCCTCTCCCTGCTGGCATCTCCCTCCCTGCAGCCCTCAGGCCCTGCTCATCCCCTTTTTTACCTACCAGCTCACCCCTTCCCTTCGCTTTCCTTTAATAAACAGTTTAGCTTTTGCACGTTACCCGCGTCTCCGTGGAGCTGAAGCGGCGCAAACCCTGAGCCCGGGGACACGCGGAACCCTGCTGCCCTTCTCTTCTGCGCTGCATTCTCTGCACCGACAGAGAGGAACAAGGCCAGCTCAGGCTGCAAAGCTCCCTGTCCTGCAGCAGCGGAGTGGCAGAGGCTCAGAGGCGTCCCAGTGGCCGCAGCGCTGTCAGGCAGTGCCTGCACGCTGCGTGCGGTTCCGGCGCCTCTGCTCTCCCCACAAGCCAGGAAGCGCTGCCCCTGCCTCAGAGCCAGTCAGAAAGGCAAGCAAGTGAGCCCAGGGGCAGGGGATCCTTCCCATCTCTCTGGGGCATGGATGCAAAACAGCTGCTGCGTCTCCCTGCGCCTGTGTTTGGGCTGTGCTGAGCCCAGAGCCGGCCAGCTTGTGCTCTGCTCTGCCAGGAGCGTTCTGGGCGGGCAGGAGAAGTGCTGCGTGCACAGTGGGAAGGGGCTCACCAGAGCCTCCTGCGGGAACAGGGCTCCGCTCCCTGGCTGGCAACAGCCTGCTTTTGCTGCCCTGAGCGCAGGCAGGAGTTCAGGCATGTGAAGAGGCAGCGGGCAGCTCCTGTTTATAGGGGGCCCGGGGCTGCGTGCCAGAAAGGACCCGTGGAAACAGACTCGGGGGAAGAAAGAGGAGCTCGAGCTGGAGTGCCATGGCTGCAAGGAGCAGAAGGAATTCAGCCTTGCCAGAGTTTCTGAAGTGTGTGTTGGTGCTCCCCGGGAAATGTGCGCATTTGTGGAAATGCCTTTGGAAGAGAGGGGCTTGCTTCTCAAGCAAAGTGCTTCCCCAGGAGCCCCCAGTGATGTAGGTGCAGCTGTCTGCCTCTGCCTCCCTGCTCTCCTTTCTGTCCCTGAGGCCCCTGGCACTTGGCAGTGGGGCGTGGGAAGGGAGAAGGCTGTCAAGAGCAGCTTTGGCACCTGCCTGGGCCTGCGGAGACCAAGCCAAGCACCTGTGGTAGGGTGTCTTCCCCCGCTTTGAGCACAGGACAGAGGCGGATCACCTCTGCCCAGCAAGAACCCCAAATGTCTCTCAGAGAGCTGTGAATTCCAAGGCCTTTATTAATGCCATCTTCCCTATCTGGTGTGTTTTAGCTCTTGGCAAGATGCGTTTGCTTCTTGCTTGCCGGAAGCCGCTCTGCTCCAGGGCCACACCGAGTTGGGCTGTGCAGGCCTGGCACAGACGTGGAGAGGCCTTCCCTGAGCACTTGGCCGGCCTTGGTGTGTCCAGGGCTGTGTTAGACACTCGGGGTAATGGATTCCTTCCAAGCAGGGGCGCCTTGCCTGGGGAGGGGGTGGCCCGGGGCACGTGGCAGCGTCACCAAGGGCCCCTTGTGACACGGTGCAGCAGGGTCACCGTGCGGCGCAGTGGAACAGGGTGTGGCAGCAGCCCTTTGTGACACGCGCTGACATAGGTGCTGGCAGCGTCACGGCCACGCCAGAGTGCTCGGTGCACGCGACGGGACAGGACGTGACAGAGCGGTGCTGTGTGGATCCCCCGCACAGCCAGCTCGTTCATTGCCCACCCGGAGCTTTCCCGACGCGCTACTCCTGCGGCTGGCCTCACGGCCAGACCTAAGGACTCGTTGACTCGGAGTCTTTCCGAGGCATCTCCCATCCCTGCGGCCGGTGCCCCTGTGGCCAGGCCGTGGGAGTTGGTGAACTCCATCGTTCACGAGGAGTCTCCTGTCATTGTGGCAGGAGCCCTTGAGAACACAGGGCAGGACTTGCTGTCCTGTCATCCTCCTGAGGCCTCCCTGTCGCAGGTGCCTGCAAGGCACGACTGCGGCACCGCTGACTCAGACCTTTGCCGAGGCATCTGTCCCTCGAGGTCGGGCAGCTGGATGGCGAGCAAAGTGCTCAGCCTATTCCGGAGGCTTCGGGGGAAGAAAAAGAACGGCCCTGCAGCTGCCCCAGTGCAGCAGCCTGCAGAGCCGGAGCAGTTGCAGCCGCTGCAGGACGGTGAGTGGTGCAGCTGGGCCACAGGCCTGGTGCCTGCAGCCAGCCTAGGCCCCATCCCGCCCCATCCCATCCCATCCCATCCCATCCCATCCCATCCCATCCCATCCCATCCCATCCCATCCCATCCCATCCCATCCCTATGGACATGCCCACGGACAGGATGG
This sequence comes from Passer domesticus, assembly GCF_036417665.1. Lineage (NCBI taxonomy): Eukaryota > Metazoa > Chordata > Aves > Passeriformes > Passeridae > Passer > Passer domesticus. Next base: position 84,070,595 of record NC_087512.1, on the reverse strand, counting down.
GACAGGGGCAGGGACTGCCCCCCCGATGGCAGTCGTGCTCCGTCCCTCGGGCACGCAGGGGGCTGTCCCTGCCTGGGGAGCGCAGGGCTGGCCTGTGTTCTCCGGCCTCTCCCACAGCCCCTCAGCTCTGGCTGCTCTCCCTCTTTGCCAGATGCAGCCAAGGACGCCACTCAAGAGCAGGAGACCACCCGCGGCTGCTTCTGTAGAGCGGCGCAGGTACCTGCGGCCATCCCCAGCTGGGCCGGGCCTGCTGGCCCTGCTCGGCCCAGCCCCGTCCTTGCAGCAGACCATGCAACGTCCCTCTCTTCCCGCCCTTCCTTCTGCTGCAGGCACTGCGGAGGTTCCTGCGCCTTCGGCGCAGAAAGAACAGGGCCACCGTGACCGGAGGCACGACCCAGCCCGACTCCGTGCCCAGCGAGCTGCAGGCAGAGCCTGCTGCCAGCACTGCGCCCGCTGAGCTGGCTGCAAGCTGTGAGCGGGCAGCGGCCGAGGGCCGGGCGGAGGCTGACATGGCCCTGACGGAGGGGATGGCCACCTCAAACACCCGCAATCAGGCCATCCCGGAGGCGGACGCTGTGACTGCCCTGACTGTGAGTCCTGCACCCAGTCTGGGGTTTTGCCAGAAGGGTGTTTCTTCTGCGCAGCAGGCAATCAGCCTGGGGCCGGGGCTGAAGGCCTCCCAGGATCACGTGGCCCCTCAAGCCATGTCTGCTGGTCCAGCTCAGCCTTTGGGGCCATCACAGTGGGCTGGGAAGGCAAGCACTTCCTGGGCGAAGCTGGGCAAGTTGCTGCCTTGGATAGCACACCAAGTCTCCCTCATGCCGTTCCCTCCAGGTGCTAGCCACGGTCAGGGCCATCCTGGAGAGACTGGCGTCCTGCGACACCGTGGACGCCGGGCTGCAAATGGCCATCGTGAGCCTGACCGAAGAACATCCCGCTCACGTGGTCATGAGCCTCCTGCACTGTGCCCCATTATGTGACAGGTACGGGGCACAAGTGCCTCCAGAGCTCGGTGCTCACCGGCCCGTAGGGCCCCTCGGGCACCTCTGTTTCCCAAGCCTGCTGCCATGCTCCCTCCCGGCCCCTCAGGGCACCGGGGCTCTGTCACCCGGCCCCACGCAGCTGCACGGGGCAGGGTGCTGACACACAGCTCTGGTCCCACAGAGCTGCCACACTGATGTGGAGGGCCATGGCCACCTCAGAAGTCGCCATGGAGGAGGTCCTTCCGGCGCTGCTCTCCGTGCTAGAGCAGCAGCCACCGCACGGCCCGATCTTCTGCAGCGGGAATGAGGCCGCCTTTGCCCTGGCTGTGAGTTTCTGGAGCTGGCCTTTGCTCGCCCTCCAGGTCACCCTCTCCAGCAGCTCTCCATGCTCTCCCCACGCTGCAGCTCCCGGCCTGGGCTGAAAGCTGGGCTCAGGGCAGGCTCAGGGACAGCAGGCCGGGTGCCCGCCCTGCCTCTCCCCTCGGGCCCTGCCTCATGGGCACCTCGGCACTGAGCTCTGCCTCGGGGTGCTTTGTCTCTTGCAGGCAACTCTGGTGCTGCGGAGGATTGTCCCCACGTCTGAGTGGCACTACGGGATGCTCATTTATTCTCCCCAGCTGCTCGTGGATCTGCTCTTGCAAATGTTTTCCACCACAGAGCAGATGCCAGAGGACGTTGAGACCAGGAGCTTCTGGAGAGTGTGCCGGGAGGAACACGGCCTTCCCAGCCACCCCAACAGGTGCCAGTCGCCCTGTCCTTCCCATGCCCCCTGTGGCCAGGGCCAGTGCTCCCAGCGTGACCCGGCCTTTGCTCGGCACACAGGTTTGCAGCGCACACCATGAAGGCTCTGCTCTCCCGACTGGGCTTCGACAAGAAGCTGGTGGCTCTGGAGCACACACAGGTCTGGGACGCCCTGCTCTGTGCCAACACCCAGCACGAGGCAGCGGGCCTGCTGGCCAGGTGAGACCCCCTTCTCCCCTCCGCCACTGCCAGCATTTGTGCCCCGTGCCCGGAGTGCCCCACACAGTCCCTGCGGCCGTAAGCCAGAGGGCCTTGCCAGCGAGGCACGGCCGAGCAGACTGCAGAAGCCTGGCAGAGGAGGATGCCCAGGAGCAGCCGCTTCCCAAGGGGCCCGTGTCCCCTTGCAGAGTGCTGGGGAATGATCAGACCTCTGTCACTCACTCCTGGGAGAGGTTTGCCTGCCGGCTCAGGGCCTTGGTGCCTTTTTCCCCTGCCAGGGAGATGCGCCGTGGCTTGAGCCCCCTGTGTCCCCACATGGCCTCGCACCTGCTCAGCCTGCTCATCCGCAAGCAGCCACGCCGGGATCTGCCTGCTCTGGCGTTCTTTGTGGAGGTGAGCCTGACGGCCAGCGCTGCCTGCCTGAGCTGCCTCCCAGCTCTGGGGCCTCTGCTAGCCGCAGCCGCCTGGGACGCTGCCCGCGCCCGCTGCCGCTGCTGCAGGGGCCCGGCCCTGTGCGGCTGCGGGCTCCTGCCGGCCGGCTCCCCCGTCACTGCCCTGTGCCTTTCAGCTCCTGGACTGTCTGGACCTGAGCCGATACGGTCCCAGTGCCCTCTGGCTCCTATCCAGGCACCTGCCCAGCCAGTGCAGGGACAGGCTGCGCCTGCAGCTCAGAGGCCTCATGCTGCTCAGCAAGGAGCCCTCGCTGGTGAGAAGGGGGCAGTGGCTGAAGCCGCGCTGGCAGCGTGGGGCGGGGGAACACACACCTTTGGCCTTGGCTGGCCTCTGCCAGCAGAGGCAGCTGCTCCCAGCTCTCCTGCCTCCCGCTTCAGCTGCCCCAGTGCCCCGAGCAGCTGCTGGTGCTGCAGCCGTTCACGGCTTCACTGCACAGCCCCGTCTTGCACACAGGGCAGAGGAATACGTGGCCTCTATCAACACCTGCTGGAGCAGCTGCGTGATCCCAATGCGGAGATGCTCTGGACGAGCCTCTCCGTGCTCACGCACGTGCTGCAGGACAAACACCTCAAGATACCCAGCATCACCGCCCTGAAGCTAGCTGAGCCCCTGCTGCCACACTTTGACAACGTAAGGCTCTGTGCCCCCTGCCCAGGGCACTGGCCCCTGCCTGGAAACTCTGTGCTCTCTGCAGTTTTCGGCCGTTGCCCCAGTGGGCCTGGAGCATTTGGTGCTTAGGACTTTTCCTTTCCTTCCAGGACAAGAGCCAGCTGCAGCTGCTCTCCATTCAGCTCTTCAGCCAGGTGATGGAGCTGGGAGTGGAAGAGGGGGAAGAGGCTCTCACGAGAATCCTGAGCCAGTGCCTGCTGCCTCTATTCCTGTGCTTGGCACGTGGCCAAGGTGAGGTTCTGTGGGATGCTGCCCCATCCATGGCAGGGGGCTCGGCCCCCTCCTGCCCTGGCGCCTGGCGGGCTCCAGCCTCCCCCTGGCCTTGGCACAGGGACACGGGTCCTGTGCCCTGGGCTCCAGTGCCACCTGCGGCTCTCTGCTGCTCTCCAGGACTCTCGCGAAGCCCTGCTTTGTGCGGCACGCTGCCCGAGGAGGACAGACCTGGAGGAGCTGCGGATGAAGTTCGTCCAGAGCCTGGTAAGGACAGCCCGGCAGCCCCAGCCGCAGGCTGGAGAAGCCCCCTGGCCCCAGTGCTCAGCGTGGGGGGCTGGCAGCTGTGCCCCTGCCGAGCCGCACCCGGGGCCGCCAGCCTGCGCCCCGCACACCACTCCCTGCCCTGGGACGTGCGGGCCGGCTCGGCCGGTACCGGGCTCGGGCAGCGCCCGGCCGAGGGGCAGAGCCCGCGCCGGGCCTTCCCTGCCAGCGCTCCCCGCAGCTGTTGCAGGACCTGAGCCCAGCGGCCGAGCACCTGCGCTGCGCCCTGCCGCGCCTGCAGAGCCCGCAGAGGTCCCTGCGAGAGACGGCCGTCAGCATCATTGGTGAGCCACAAGCCCGGCGTCCCTCCCCGCCTCCCGGCCCGGCTGCTGCCCCGGCAGCCGGAGCCGAGCCCTCCCCGGGGCGGCAGCGTGCGGCAGGGGCCCGGCCCGAGCCCTGCCCGGGGAGGAGGGCGTGCGGCCCCGGGGCTGGCAGCGCCCGTGTCGGGCAGCTGTGCCGCCCGGGGCCGCCACCTGTGCCTCTGTCTTGCCAGGGGTGGCCGCAGCGCTCATGACGGGGCAGAAGGAGGAGCTCCAGGTCCTCACTGAGGGTGAGTGAGGGCAGCCGCGGGCCAGCGGGGACCGCCGGGGGCAGCTGCACATGCCGGCCCTGCAGCTACAGTCCGTGCCCGGGCTGCCGAGGGCTCTGCTCCCTGTGCGGACCAGGGGCGGCGGGGGCAGAGCCCGGAGAGCTTTCAGGGACACGTGGGGGATCCGTGGCCAGCACCCTCCGGCCCAAGCCCGTGGCTGCCTCTCCCTCCTGGCCATGGCAACAGCCGGCTGGGATGGCCCTGGCAGGAGGCTTTCCTTGCATTCCCTCAATCCGGCCTCTGGCCGTGGCTCTGTTCCTCTCTCTTCCAGCTCTTCAAGCCATCGGGGAAGATCAGAGCCCATCCTGCAGGAGCACACTGATGCAGCTGGCATTCAAAACCAGATCTCTGCGACTTCGTTTGTCAGCTGAATCAGATGGACCGGAGTCTGGCAATTTCCAGCTCCCACTGGAGATGGGAGCACCTGCAGAACAGAAGAGACCAGCTGGAGCTCCAGGCACAGCTCTAGCTGCTCACAGCTGAGCCTGTGGGAAGCTCCAGGAGCTCCTGCCATCCCTCTCCCTGCTGGCATCTCCCTCCCTGCAGCCCTCAGGCCCTGCTCATCCCCTTTTTTACCTACCAGCTCACCCCTTCCCTTCGCTTTCCTTTAATAAACAGTTTAGCTTTTGCACGTTACCCGCGTCTCCGTGGAGCTGAAGCGGCGCAAACCCTGAGCCCGGGGACACGCGGAACCCTGCTGCCCTTCTCTTCTGCGCTGCATTCTCTGCACGGACAGAGAGGAACAAGGCCAGCTCAGGCTGCAAAGCTCCCTGTCCTGCAGCAGCGGAGTGGCAGAGGCTCAGAGGCGTCCCAGTGGCCGCAGCGCTGTCAGGCAGTGCCTGCACGCTGCGTGCGGTTCCGGCGCCTCTGCTCTCCCCACAAGCGAGGAAGCGCTGCCCCTGCCTCAGAGCCAGTCAGAAACCCAACCAAGTGAGACCAGGGCCAGGGGATCCTTCCCATCTCTCTGGGGCATGGATGCAAAACAGCTGCTGCGTCTCCCTGCGCCTGTGTTTGGGGTGTGCTGAGCCCAGAGCCGGCCAGCTTGTGCTCTGCTCTGCCAGGAGCATTCTGGGCGGGCAGGAGAAGTGCTGCGTGCACAGTGGGAAGGGGCTGACCAGAGCCTCCTGCGGGAACAGGGCTCCGCTCCCTGGCTGGCAACAGCCTGCTTTTGCTGCCCTGAGCGCAGGCAGGAGTTCAGGCATGTGAAGAGGCAGCGGGCAGCTCCTGTTTATAGGGGGCCCGGGGCTGCGTGCCAGAAAGGACCCATGGAAACAGACTCGGGGGAAGGAAGAGGAGCTCCAGCTGGAGTGCCATGGCTGCAAGGAGCAGAAGGAATTCAGCCTTGCCAGAGTTTCTTAAGTGTGTGTTGGTGCTCCCTGGGAAATGTGCGCATTTGGGGAAATGCCTTTGGAAGAGAGGGGCTTGCTTCTCAAGCAAAGTGCTTCCCCAGGAGCCCCCAGTGAGGTAGGTGCAGCTGTCTCCCTTTGCTTCCCTGCGCTCCTTTCTGTCCCTGAGGCCCCTTGCACTTGGCAGTGGGGCGTGGGAAGGGAGAAGGCTGTCAAGAGCAGCTTTGGCACCTGCCTGGGCCTGCGGAGACCAAACCAAGCACCTGTGGTAGGGTGTGTTCCCCGCTTTGAGCACAGGACAGAGCCGGATCATCTCTGTCCAGCTGAGAACCCCAAATGTCTCTCAGAGAGCTGTGAATTCCAAGGCCTTTATTAATGCCATCTTCCCTAGCTGGTGTGTTTTAGCTCTTGGCAAGATGCGTTTGCTTCTTGCTTGCTGGAAGCCGCTCTGCTCCAGGGCCAGCACCGAGCTGGGCTGTGCGGGCCGGGCACAGACCTGGAGAGCACTTGGCCGGCCTTGGTGTGTCCAGGGCTGTGTTAGACACTCGGGGCAACGGATTCCTTCCAAGCAGGGGCGCCTTGCCTGGGGAGGGGGTGGCCCTGGGGCACGTGGCAGCGTCACCAAGGGCCCCTTGTGACACGGTGCAGCAGGGTCACCGTGCGGCGCAGTGGAACAGGGTGTGGCAGCAGCCCTTTGTGACACGCGCTGACATAGGTGCTGGCAGCGTCACGGCCACGCCAGAGTGCTCGGTGCACGCGACGGGACAGGACGTGACAGAGTGGTGCTGTGTGGATCCCCCTGCACAGCCAGCTCCTTCATTGCCCACCCGAAGCTTTTCCGAAGCGCTACTCCTGCGGCTGGCCTCACGGCCAGACCTCGGGACACGTTGACTCGGAGTCTTTCCGAGGCATCTCCCATCCCTGCGGCCGGTGCCCCTGTGGCCAAGCCGTGGGAGTTGGTGACCTCCATCCTTCACGAGGAGTCTCCTGTCATTGTGGCAGGAGCCCTCGAGAACACAGGGCAGGACTTGCTGTCCTGTCATCCTCCTGAGGCCTCCCTGTCGCAGGTGCCTGCAAGGCACGACTGCGGCACCGCTGACTCCGACCTTTGCCGAGGCATCTGTCCCTCGAGGTCGGGCAGCGGGATGGCGAGCAAAGTGCTCAGCCTGTTCAGGAGCCTTCGGGGGAAGAAAAAGAACGGCCCTGCAGCTGCCCCAGTGCAGCAGCCTGCAGAGCCGGAGCAGTTGCAGCCGCTGCAGGACGGTGAGTGGCGCAGCTGGGCCGCAGCACTGGTGCCTGCAGCCAGCCTAGGCCCCATCCTGCCCCATCCCATCCCATCCCATCCCATCCCATCCCATCCCATCCCATCCCATCCCATCCCATCCCTATGGACATGCCCACGGACAGGATGGGACAGGGACTGCCCCCCCGATGGCAGTCGTGCTCCATCCCTCGGGCACGCAGGGGGCTGTCCCTGCCTGGGGAGCGCAGGGCTGGCCTGTGTTCTCCGGCCTCTCCCACAGCCCCTCAGCTCTGGCTGCTCTCCCTCTTTGCCAGATGCAGCCAAGGACGCCACTCAAGAGCAGGAGACCACCGGCGGCTGCTTCCGTAGAGCGGCGCAGGTACCTGCGGCCATCCCCACCTGGGCCGGGCCTGCTGGCCCTGCTCGGCCCAGCCCCGTCCTTGCAGCAGACCATGGAACGTCCCTCTCTTCCCGCCCTTCCTTCTGCTGCAGGCACTGCGGAGGTTCCTGCGCCTTCGGCGCAGAAAGAACAGGGCCACCGTGACCGGAGGCACGGCCCAGCCCGACTCCGTGCCCAGCCAGCTGCGGGCAGAGCCTGCTGCCAGCACTGCGCCCGCTGAGCTGGCTGCAAGCTGTGAGCGGGCAGCGGCCGAGGGCCGGGCGGAGGCTGACATGGCCCTGACGGAGGGGATGGCCACCTCAAACACCCGCAATCAGGCCATCCCGGAGGCGGACGCTGTGACTGCCCTGACTGTGAGTCCTGCACCCAGTCTGGGGTTTTGCCAGAAGGGTGTTTCTTCACCACAGCAGGCAATCAGCCTGGGGCCGGGGCTGAAGGCCTCCCAGGATCACGTGGCCCCTCAAGCCATGTCTGCTGGTCCAGCTCAGCCTTTGGGGCCATCACAGTGGGCTGGGAAGGCAAGCACTTCCTGGGCGAAGCTGGGCAAGTTGCTGCCTTGGATAGCACACCAAGTCTCCCTCATGCCGTTCCCTCCAGGTGCTAGCCACGGTCAGGGCCATCCTGGAGAGACTGGCGTCCTGCGACACCGTGGACGCCGGGCTGCAAATGGCCATCGTGAGCCTGACCGAAGACCATCCCGCTCACGTGGTCATGAGCCTCCTGCACTGCGCCCCACTATGTGACAGGTACGGGGCACCACTGCCTCAAGAGCTCGGTGCTCACCGGCCCGTAGGGCCCCTCGGGCACCTCTGTTTCCCAAGCCTGCTGCCATGCTCCCTCCCGGCCCCTCAGGGCACCGGGGCTCTGTCACCCGGCCCCACGCAGCTGCACGGGGCAGGGTGCTGACACACAGCTCTGGTCCCACAGAGCTGCCACACTGATGTGGAGGGCCATGGCCACCTCAGAAGTCGCCATGGAGGAGGTCCTTCCGGCGCTGCTCTCCGTGCTAGAGCAGCAGCCACCGCACGGCCCGATCTTCTGCAGCGGGAATGAGGCCGCCTTTGCCCTGGCTGTGAGTTTCTGGAGCTGGCCTTTGCTGGCCCTCCAGGTCACCCTCTCCAGCAGCTCTCCATGCTCTCCCCACGCTGCAGCTCCCGGCCTGGGCTGAAAGCTGGGCTCAGGGCAGGCTCAGGGACAGCAGGCCGGGTGCCCGCCCTGCCTCTCCCCTCGGGCCCTGCCTCATGGGCACCTCGGCACTGAGCTCTGCCTCGGGGTGCTTTGTCTCTTGCAGGCAACTCTGGTGCTGCGGAGGATTGTCCCCACGTCTGAGTGGCACTACGGGATGCACATTTATTCTCCCCAGCTGCTCGTGGATCTGCTCTTGCAAATGTTTTCCACCACAGAGCAGATGCCAGAGGACGTTGAGACCAGGAGCTTCTGGAGAGTGTGCCGGGAGGAACACGGCCTTCCCAGCGACCCCAACAGGTGCCAGTCGCCCTGTCCTTCCCATGCCCCCTGTGGCCAGGGCCAGTGCTCCCAGCGTGACCCGGCCTTTGCTCGGCACACAGGTTTGCAGCGAACACCATGAAGGCTCTGCTCTCCCGACTGGGCTTCCACAAGAAGCTGGTGGCTCTGGAGCACACACAGGTCTGGGACGCCCTGCTCTGTGCCAACACCCAGCACGAGGCAGCGGGCCTGCTGGCCAGGTGAGACCCCCTTCTCCCCTCCGCCACTGCCAGCATTTGTGCCCCGTGCCCGGAGTGCCCCACACAGTCCCCGCGGCCGTAAGCCAGTGGGCCTTGCCAGCGAGGCACGGCCGAGCAGACTGCACAAGCCTGGCAGAGGAGGATGCCCAGGAGCAGCCGCTTCCCAAGGGGCCCGTGTCCCCTTGCAGAGTGCTGGGGAATGATCAGACCTCTGTCAGTCACTCCTGGGAGAGGTTTGCCTGCCGGCTCAGGGCCTTGGTGCCTTTTTCCCCTGCCAGGGAGATGCGCCGTGGCTTGAGCCCCCTGTGTCCCCACATGGCCTCGCACCTGCTCAGCCTGCTCATCCGCAAGCAGCCACGCCGGGATCTGCCTGCTCTGGCGTTCTTTGTGGAGGTGAGCCTGACGGCCAGCGCTGCCTGCCTGAGCTGCCTCCCAGCTCTGGGGCCTCTGCTAGCCGCAGCCGCCTGGGACGCTGCCCGCGCCCGCTGCCGCTGCTGCAGGGGCCCGGCCCTGTGCGGCTCCGGGCTCCTGCCGGCCGGCTCCCCCGTCACTGCCCTGTGCCTTTCAGCTCCTGGACTGTCTGGACTTGAGCCGATACGGTCCCAGTGCCCTCTGGCTCCTATCCAGGCACCTGCCGAGCCAGTGCAGGGACAGGCTGCGCCTGCAGCTCAGAGGCCTCATGCTGCTCAGCAAGGAGCCCTCGCTGGTGAGAAGGGGGCAGTGGCTGAGGCCGCGCTGGCAGCGTGGGGCGGGGGAACACACACCTTTGGCCTTGGCTGGCCTCTGCCAGCAGAGGCAGCTGCTCCCAGCTCTCCTGCCTCCCGCTTCAGCTGCCCCAGTGCCCCGAGCAGCTGCTGGTGCTGCAGCCGTTCACGGCTTCACAGCACAGCCCCGTCTTGCACACAGGGCAGAGGAATACGCGGCCTCTATCAACACCTGCTGGAGCAGCTGCGTGATCCCAATGCGGAGATGCTCTGGACGAGCCTCTCCGTGCTCACGCACGTGCTGCAGGACAAACACCTCAAGATACCCAGCATCACCGCCCTGAAGCTAGCTGAGCCCCTGCTGCCACACTTTGACAACGTAAGGCTCTGTGCCCCCTGCCCAGGGCACTGGCCCCTGCCTGGAAACTCTGTGCTCTCTGCAGTTTTCGGCCGTTGCTCCAGTGGGCCTGGAGCATTTGGTGCTTAGGACTTTTCCTTTCCTTCCAGGACAAGAGCCAGCTGCAGCTGCTCTCCATTCAGCTCTTCAGCCAGGTGATGGAGCTGGGAGTGGAAGAGGGGGAAGAGGCTCTCACGAGAATCCTGAGCCAGTGCCTGCTGCCTCTATTCCTGTGCTTGGCATGTGGCCAAGGTGAGGTTCTGTGGGATGCTGCCCCATCCATGGCAGGGGGCTCGGCCCCCTCCTGCCCTGGCGCCTGGCGGGCTCCAGCCTCCCCCTGGCCTTGGCACAGGGACACGGGTCCTGTGCCCTGGGCTCCAGTGCCACCTGCGGCTCTCTGCTGCTCTCCAGGCCTCTGGCGAAGCCCTGCTTTGTGCGGCACGCTGCCCGAGGAGGACAGACCTGGAGGAGCGGCGGATGAAGTTCGCCCAGAGCCTGGTAAGGACAGCCCGGCAGCCCCAGCCGCAGGCTGGAGAAGCCCCCTGGCCCCAGTGCTCAGCGTGGGGGGCTGGCAGCTGTGCCCCTGCCCAGCGCCGCACCCGGGGCCGCCAGCCTGCGCCCCGCACGCCACTCCCTGCCCTGGGACGTGCGGGCCGGCTGGGCCGGTACCGGGCTCGGGCAGCGCCCGGCCGAGGGGCAGAGCCCGCGCCGGGACTTCCCTGCCAGCGCTCCCCGCAGCTGTTGCAGGACCTGAGCCCAGCGGCCGAGCACCTGCGCTGCGCCCTGCCGCGCCTGCAGAGCCCGCAGAGCCCCCTGCGAGAGACGGCCGTCAGCATCATGGGTGAGCCACAAGCCCGGCGTCCCTCCCCGCCTCCCGGCCCGGCTGCTGCCCCGGCAGCCGGAGCCGAGCCCTCCCCGGGGCGGCAGCGTGCGGCAGGGGCCCGGCCCGAGCCCTGCCCGGGGAGGAGGGCGTGCGGCCCCGGGGCTGGCAGCGCCCGTGTCGGGCAGCTTTGCCGCCTGGGGCCGCCACCTGTGCCTCTGTCTTGCCAGGGGTGGCCGGAGCGCTCATGACGGGGCAGAAGGAGGAGCTCCAGGTCCTCGCTGAGGGTGAGTGAGGGCAGCCGCGGGCCAGCGGGGACCGCCGGGGGCAGCTGCACATGCCGGCCCCGCAGCTACAGTCCGTGCCCGGGCTGCCCAGGGCTCTGCTCTCTGTGCGGACGAGGGGCGGCGGGGGCAGAGCCCGGAGAGCTTTCAGGGACACGTGGGGGATCCGTGGCCAGCACCCTCCGGCCCAAGCCCGTGGCTGCCTCTCCCTCCTGGCCATGGCAACAGCCGGCTGGGATGGCCCTGGCAGGAGGCTTTCCTTGCATTCCCTCAATCCGGCCTCTGGCCGTGGCTCTGTTCCTCTCTCTTCCAGCTCTTCAAGCCATCGGGGAAGATCAGAGCCCATCCTGCAGGAGCACACTGATGCAGCTGGCATTCAAAACCAGATCTCTGCGACTTCGTTTGTCAGCTGAATCAGATGGACCGGAGTCTGGCAATTTCCAGCTCCCACTGGAGATGGGAGCACCTGCAGAACAGAAGAGACCAGCTGGAGCTCCAGGCACAGCTCTAGCTGCTCACAGCTGAGCCTGTGGGAAGCTCCAGGAGCTCCTGCCATCCCTCTCCCTGCTGGCATCTCCCTCCCTGCAGCCCTCAGGCCCTGCTCATCCCCTTTTTTACCTACCAGCTCACCCCTTCCCTTCGCTTTCCTTTAATAAACAGTTTAGCTTTTGCACGTTACCCGCGTCTCCGTGGAGCTGAAGCGGCGCAAACCCTGAGCCCGGGGACACGCGGAACCCTGCTGCCCTTCTCTTCTGCGCTGCATTCTCTGCACGGACAGAGAGGAACAAGGCCAGCTCAGGCTGCAAAGCTCCCTGTCCTGCAGCAGCGGAGTGGCAGAGGCTCAGAGGCGTCCCAGTGGCCGCAGCGCTGTCAGGCAGTGCCTGCACGCTGCGTGCGGTTCCGGCGCCTCTGCTCTCCCCACAAGCCAGGAAGCGCTGCCCCTGCCTCAGAGCCAGTCAGAAACCCAACCAAGTGAGACCAGGGCCAGGGGATCCTTCCCATCTCTCTGGGGCATGGATGCAAAACAGCTGCTGCGTCTCCCTGCGCCTGTGTTTGGGGTGTGCTGAGCCCAGAGCCGGCCAGCTTGTGCTCTGCTCTGCCAGGAGCATTCTGGGCGGGCAGGAGAAGTGCTGCGTGCACAGTGGGAAGGGGCTGACCAGAGCCTCCTGCGGGAACAGGGCTCCGCTCCCTGGCTGGCAACAGCCTGCTTTTGCTGCCCTGAGCGCAGGCAGGAGTTCAGGCATGTGAAGAGGCAGCGGGCAGCTCCTGTTTATAGGGGGCCCGGGGCTGCGTGCCAGAAAGGACCCATGGAAACAGACTCGGGGGAAGGAAGAGGAGCTCCAGCTGGAGTGCCATGGCTGCAAGGAGCAGAAGGAATTCAGCCTTGCCAGAGTTTCTGAAGTGTGTGTTGGTGCTCCCTGGGAAATGTGCGCATTTGGGGAAATGCCTTTGGAAGAGAGGGGCTTGCTTCTCAAGCAAAGTGCTTCCCCAGGAGCCCCCAGTGAGGTAGGTGCAGCTGTCTCCCTTTGCTTCCCTGCGCTCCTTTCTGTCCCTGAGGCCCCTTGCACTTGGCAGTGGGGCGTGGGAAGGGAGAAGGCTGTCAAGAGCAGCTTTGGCACCTGCCTGGGCCTGCGGAGACCAAACCAAGCACCTGTGGTAGGGTGTGTTCCCCGCTTTGAGCACAGGACAGAGCCGGATCATCTCTGTCCAGCTGAGAACCCCAAATGTCTCTCAGAGAGCTGTGAATTCCAAGGCCTTTATTAATGCCATCTTCCCTAGCTGGTGTGTTTTAGCTCTTGGCAAGATGCGTTTGCTTCTTGCTTGCTGGAAGCCGCTCTGCTCCAGGGCCAGCACCGAGCTGGGCTGTGCGGGCCGGGCACAGACCTGGAGAGCACTTGGCCGGCCTTGGTGTGTCCAGGGCTGTGTTAGACACTCGGGGCAACGGATTCCTTCCAAGCAGGGGCGCCTTGCCTGGGGAGGGGGTGGCCCTGGGGCACGTGGCAGCGTCACCAAGGGCCCCTTGTGACACGGTGCAGCAGGGTCACCGTGCGGCGCAGTGGAACAGGGTGTGGCAGCAGCCCTTTGTGACACGCGCTGACATAGGTGCTGGCAGCGTCACGGCCACGCCAGAGTGCTCGGTGCACGCGACGGGACAGGACGTGACAGAGTGGTGCTGTGTGGATCCCCCGCACAGCCAGCTCGTTCATTGCCCACCCGAAGCTTTTCCGAAGCGCTACTCCTGCGGCTGGCCTCACGGCCAGACCTCGGGACACGTTGACTCGGAGTCTTTCCGAGGCATCTCCCATCCCTGCGGCCGGTGCCCCTGTGGCCAGGCCGTGGGAGTTGGTGACCTCCATCCTTCACGAGGAGTCTCCTGTCATTGTGGCAGGAGCCCTCGAGAACACAGGGCAGGACTTGCTGTCCTGTCATCCTCCTGAGGCCTCCCTGTCGCAGGTGCCTGCAAGGCACGACTGCGGCACCGCTGACTCGGACCTCTGCCGAGGCATCTGTCCCTCCAGGTCGGGCAGCGGGATGGCGAGCAAAGTGCTCAGCCTGTTCAGGAGCCTTCGGGGGAAGAAAAAGAACGGCCCTGCAGCTGCCCCAGTGCAGCAGCCTGCAGAGCCGGAGCAGTTGCAGCCGCTGCAGGACGGTGAGTGGTGCAGCTGGGCCACAGGCCTGGTGCCTGCAGCCAGCCTAGGCCCCATCCCGCCCCATCCCGCCCCATCCCGCCCCATCCCATCCCATCCCATCCCATCCCATCCCATCCCATCCCATCCCATCCCATCCCATCCCATCCCATCCCATCCCATCCCTATGGACATGCCCACGGACAGGATGGGACAGGGGCAGGGACTGCCCCCCCGATGGCAGTCGTGCTCCATCCCTCGGGCACGCAGGGGGCTGTCCCTGCCTGGGGAGCGCAGGGCTGGCCTGTGTTCTCCGGCCTCTCCCACAGCCCCTCAGCTCTGGCTGCTCTCCCTCTTTGCCAGATGCAGCCAAGGACGCCACTCAAGAGCAGGAGACCACCGGCGGCTGCTTCCGTAGAGCGGCGCAGGTACCTGCGGCCATCCCCACCTGGGCCGGGCCTGCTGGCCCTGCTCGGCCCAGCCCCGTCCTTGCAGCAGACCATGGAACGTCCCTCTCTTCCCGCCCTTCCTTCTGCTGCAGGCACTGCGGAGGTTCCTGCGCCTTCGGCGCAGAAAGAACAGGGCCACCGTGACCGGAGGCACGGCCCAGCCCGACTCCGTGCCCAGCCAGCTGCGGGCAGAGCCTGCTGCCAGCACTGCGCCCGCTGAGCTGGCTGCAAGCTGTGAGCGGGCAGCGGCCGAGGGCCGGGCGGAGGCTGACATGGCCCTGACGGAGGGGATGGCCACCTCAAACACCCGCAATCAGGCCATCCCGGAGGCGGACGCTGTGACTGCCCTGACTGTGAGTCCTGCACCGAGTCTGGGGTTTTGCCAGAAGGGTGTTTCTTCACCACAGCAGGCAATCAGCCTGGGGCCGGGGCTGAAGGCCTCCCAGGATCACGTGGCCCCTCAAGCCATGTCTGCTGGTCCAGCTCAGCCTTTGGGGCCATCACAGTGGGCTGGGAAGGCAAGCACTTCCTGGGCGAAGCTGGGCAAGTTGCTGCCTTGGATAGCACACCAAGTCTCCCTCATGCCGTTCCCTCCAGGTGCTAGCCACGGTCAGGGCCATCCTGCAGAGACTGGCGTCCTGCGACACCGTGGACGCCGGGCTGCAAATGGCCATCGTGAGCCTGACCGAAGAACATCCCGCTCACGTGGTCATGAGCCTCCTGCACTGCGCCCCACTATGTGACAGGTACGGGGCACCACTGCCTCAAGAGCTCGGTGCTCACCGGCCCGTAGGGCCCCTCGGGCCTCTCTGTTTCCCAAGCCTGCTGCCATGCTCCCTGCCGGCCCCTCAGGGCACCGGGGCTCTGTCACCCGGCCCCACGCAGCTGCACGGGGCAGGGTGCTGACACACAGCTCTGGTCCCACAGAGCTGCCACACTGATGTGGAGGGCCATGGCCACCTCAGAAGTCGCCATGGAGGAGGTCCTTCCGGCGCTGCTCTCCGTGCTAGAGCAGCAGCCACCGCACGGCCCGATCTTCTGCAGCGGGAATGAGGCCGCCTTTGCCCTGGCTGTGAGTTTCTGGAGCTGGCCTTTGCTCGCCCTCCAGGTCACCTCTCCAGCAGCTCTCCATGCTCTCCCCACGCTGCAGCTCCCGGCCTGGGCTGAAAGCTGGGCTCAGGGCAGGCTCAGGGACAGCAGGCCGGGTGCCCGCCCTGCCTCTCCCCTCGGGCCCTGCCTCATGGGCACCTCGGCACTGAGCTCTGCCTCGGGGTGCTTTGTCTCTTGCAGGCAACTCTGGTGCTGCGGAGGATTGTCCCCACGTCTGAGTGGCACTACGGGATGCACATTTATTCTCCCCAGCTGCTCGTGGATCTGCTCTTGCAAATGTTTTCCACCACAGAGCAGATGCCAGAGGACGTTGAGACCAGGAGCTTCTGGAGAGTGTGCCGGGAGGAACACGGCCTTCCCAGCGACCCCAACAGGTGCCAGTCGCCCTGTCCTTCCCATGCCCCCTGTGGCCAGGGCCAGTGCTCCCAGCGTGACCCGGCCTTTGCTCGGCACACAGGTTTGCAGCGAACACCATGAAGGCTCTGCTCTCCCGACTGGGCTTCCACAAGAAGCTGGTGGCTCTGGAGCACACACAGGTCTGGGACGCCCTGCTCTGTGCCAACACCCAGCACGAGGCAGCGGGCCTGCTGGCCAGGTGAGACCCCCTTCTCCCCTCCGCCACTGCCAGCATTTGTGCCCCGTGCCCGGAGTGCCCCACACAGTCCCCACGGCCATAAGCCAGAGGGCCTTGCCAGCGAGGCACGGCCGAGCAGACTGCACAAGCCTGGCAGAGGAGGATGCCCAGGAGCAGCCGCTTCCCAAGGGGCCCGTGTCCCCTTGCAGAGTGCTGGGGAATGATCAGACCTCTGTCAGTCACTCCTGGGAGAGGTTTGCCTGCCGGCTCAGGGCCTTGGTGCCTTTTTCCCCTGCCAGGGAGATGCGCCGTGGCTTGAGCCCCCTGTGTCCCCACATGGCCTCGCACCTGCTCAGCCTGCTCATCCGCAAGCAGCCACGCCGGGATCTGCCTGCTCTGGCGTTCTTTGTGGAGGTGAGCCTGACGGCCAGCGCTGCCTGCCTGAGCTGCCTCCCAGCTCTGGGGCCTCTGCTAGCCGCAGCCGCCTGGGACGCTGCCCGCGCCCGCTGCCGCTGCTGCAGGGGCCCGGCCCTGTGTGGCTCCGGGCTCCTGCCGGCCGGCTCCCCCGTCACTGCCCTGTGCCTTTCAGCTCCTGGACTGTCTGGACTTGAGCCGATACGGTCCCAGTGCCCTCTGGCTCCTATCCAGGCACCTGCCCAGCCAGTGCAGGGACAGGCTGCGCCTGCAGCTCAGAGGCCTCATGCTGCTCAGCAAGGAGCCCTCGCTGGTGAGAAGGGGGCAGTGGCTGAAGCCGCGCTGGCAGCGTGGGGCGGGGGAACACACACCTTTGGCCTTGGCTGGCCTCTGCCAGCAGAGGCAGCTGCTCCCAGCTCTCCTGCCTCCCGCTTCAGCTGCCCCAGTGCCCCGAGCAGCTGCTGGTGCTGCAGCCGTTCACGGCTTCACAGCACAGCCCCGTCTTGCACACAGGGCAGAGGAATACGCGGCCTCTATCAACACCTGCTGGAGCAGCTGCGTGATCCCAATGCGGAGATGCTCTGGACGAGCCTCTCCGTGCTCACGCACGTGCTGCAGGACAAACACCTCAAGATACCCAGCATCACCGCCCTGAAGCTAGCTGAGCCCCTGCTGCCACACTTTGACAACGTAAGGCTCTGTGCCCCCTGCCCAGGGCACTGGCCCCTGCCTGGAAACTCTGTGCTCTCTGCAGTTTTCGGCCGTTGCCCCAGTGGGCCTGGAGCATTTGGTGCTTAGGACTTTTCCTTTCCTTCCAGGACAAGAGCCAGCTGCAGCTGCTCTCCATTCAGCTCTTCAGCCAGGTGATGGAGCTGGGAGTGGAAGAGGGGGAAGAGGCTCTCACGAGAATCCTGAGCCAGTGCCTGCTGCCTCTATTCCTGTGCTTGGCATGTGGCCAAGGTGAGGTTCTGTGGGATGCTGCCCCATCCATGGCAGGGGGCTCGGCCCCCTCCTGCCCTGGCGCCTGGCGGGCTCCAGCCTCCCCCTGGCCTTGGCACAGGGACACGGGTCCTGTGCCCTGGGCTCCAGTGCCACCTGCGGCTCTCTGCTGCTCTCCAGGACTCTCGCGAAGCCCTGCTTTGTGCGGCACGCTGCCCGAGGAGGACAGACCTGGAGGAGCTGCGGATGAAGTTCGCCCAGAGCCTGGTAAGGACAGCCCGGCAGCCCCAGCCGCAGGCTGGAGAAGCCCCCTGGCCCCAGTGCTCAGCGTGGGGGGCTGGCAGCTGTGCCCCTGCCCAGCGCCGCACCCGGGGCCGCCAGCCTGCGCCCCGCACGCCACTCCCTGCCCTGGGACGTGCGGGCCGGCTCGGCCGGTACCGGGCTCGGGCAGCGCCCGGCCGAGGGGCAGAGCCCGCGCCGGGACTTCCCTGCCAGCGCTCCCCGCAGCTGTTGCAGGACCTGAGCCCAGCGGCCGAGCACCTGCGCTGCGCCCTGCCGCGCCTGCAGAGCCCGCAGAGCCCCCTGCGAGAGACGGCCGTCAGCATCATGGGTGAGCCACAAGCCCGGCGTCCCTCCCCGCCTCCCGGCCCGGCTGCTGCCCCGGCAGCCGGAGCCGAGCCCTCCCCGGGGCGGCAGCGTGCGGCAGGGGCCCGGCCCGAGCCCTGCCCGGGGAGGAGGGCGTGCGGCCCCGGGGCTGGCAGCGCCCGTGTCGGGCAGCTTTGCCGCCTGGGGCCGCCACCTGTGCCTCTGTCTTGCCAGGGGTGGCCGGAGCGCTCATGACGGGGCAGAAGGAGGAGCTCCAGTTCCTCGCTGAGGGTGAGTGAGGGCAGCCGCGGGCCAGCGGGACCGCCGGGGGCAGCTGCACATGCCGGCCCCGCAGCTACAGTCCGTGCCCGGGCTGCCCAGGGCTCTGCTCTCTGTGCGGACGAGGGGCGGCGGGGGCAGAGCCCGGAGAGCTTTCAGGGACACGTGGGGGATCCGTGGCCAGCACCCTCCGGCCCAAGCCCGTGGCTGCCTCTCCCTCCTGGCCATGGCAACAGCCGGCTGGGATGGCCCTGGCAGGAGGCTTTCCTTGCATTCCCTCAATCCGGCCTCTGGCCGTGGCTCTGTTCCTCTCTCTTCCAGCTCTTCAAGCCATCGGGGAAGATCAGAGCCCATCCTGCAGGAGCACACTGATGCAGCTGGCATTCAAAACCAGATCTCTGCGACTTCGTTTGTCAGCTGAATCAGATGGACCGGAGTCTGGCAATTTCCAGCTCCCACTGGAGATGGGAGCACCTGCAGAACAGAAGAGACCAGCTGGAGCTCCAGGCACAGCTCTAGCTGCTCACAGCTGAGCCTGTGGGAAGCTCCAGGAGCTCCTGCCATCCCTCTCCCTGCTGGCATCTCCCTCCCTGCAGCCCTCAGGCCCTGCTCATCCCCTTTTTTACCTACCAGCTCACCCCTTCCCTTCGCTTTCCTTTAATAAACAGTTTAGCTTTTGCACGTTACCCGCGTCTCCGTGGAGCTGAAGCGGCGCAAACCCTGAGCCCGGGGACACGCGGAACCCTGCTGCCCTTCTCTTCTGCGCTGCATTCTCTGCACGGACAGAGAGGAACAAGGCCAGCTCAGGCTGCAAAGCTCCCTGTCCTGCAGCAGCGGAGTGGCAGAGGCTCAGAGGCGTCCCAGTGGCCGCAGCGCTGTCAGGCAGTGCCTGCACGCTGCGTGCGGTTCCGGCGCCTCTGCTCTCCCCACAAGCCAGGAAGCGCTGCCCCTGCCTCAGAGCCAGTCAGAAACCCAACCAAGTGAGACCAGGGCCAGGGGATCCTTCCCATCTCTCTGGGGCATGGATGCAAAACAGCTGCTGCGTCTCCCTGCGCCTGTGTTTGGGCTGTGCTGAGCCCAGAGCCGGCCAGCTTGTGCTCTGCTCTGCCAGGAGCGTTCTGGGCAGGCAGGAGAAGTGCTGCGTGCACAGTGGGAAGGGGCTCACCAGAGCCTCCTGCGGGAACAGGGCTCCGCTCCCTGGCTGGCAACAGCCTGCTTTTGCTGCCCTGAGCGCAGGCAGGAGTTCAGGCATGTGAAGAGGCAGCGGGCAGCTCCTGTTTATAGGGGGCCCGGGGCTGCGTGCCAGAAAGGACCCATGGAAACAGACTCGGGGGAAGGAAGAGGAGCTCCAGCTGGAGTGCCATGGCTGCAAGGAGCAGAAGGAATTCAGCCTTGCCAGAGTTTCTGAAGTGTGTGTTGGTGCTCCCTGGGAAATGTGCGCATTTGGGGAAATGCCTTTGGAAGAGAGGGGCTTGCTTCTCAAGCAAAGTGCTTCCCCAGGAGCCCCCAGTGAGGTAGGTGCAGCTGTCTCCCTTTGCTTCCCTGCGCTCCTTTCTGTCCCTGAGGCCCCTTGCACTTGGCAGTGGGGCGTGGGAAGGGAGAAGGCTGTCAAGAGCAGCTTTGGCACCTGCCTGGGCCTGCGGAGACCAAACCAAGCACCTGTGGTAGGGTGTGTTCCCCGCTTTGAGCACAGGACAGAGCCGGATCATCTCTGTCCAGCTGAGAACCCCAAATGTCTCTCAGAGAGCTGTGAATTCCAAGGCCTTTATTAATGCCATCTTCCCTAGCTGGTGTGTTTTAGCTCTTGGCAAGATGCGTTTGCTTCTTGCTTGCTGGAAGCCGCTCTGCTCCAGGGCCAGCACCGAGCTGGGCTGTGCGGGCCGGGCACAGACCTGGAGAGCACTTGGCCGGCCTTGGTGTGTCCAGGGCTGTGTTAGACACTCGGGGCAACGGATTCCTTCCAAGCAGGGGCGCCTTGCCTGGGGAGGGGGTGGCCCTGGGGCACGTGGCAGCGTCACCAAGGGCCCCTTGTGACACGGTGCAGCAGGGTCACCGTGCGGCGCAGTGGAACAGGGTGTGGCAGCAGCCCTTTGTGACACGCGCTGACATAGGTGCTGGCAGCGTCACGGCCACGCCAGAGTGCTCGGTGCACGCGACGGGACAGGACGTGACAGAGTGGTGCTGTGTGGATCCCCCGCACAGCCAGCTCGTTCATTGCCCACCCGAAGCTTTTCCGAAGCGCTACTCCTGCGGCTGGCCTCACGGCCAGACCTCGGGACACGTTGACTCGGAGTCTTTCCGAGGCATCTCCCATCCCTGCGGCCGGTGCCCCTGTGGCCAGGCCGTGGGAGTTGGTGACCTCCATCGTTCACGAGGAGTCTCCTGTCATTGTGGCAGGAGCCCTCGAGAACACAGGGCAGGACTTGCTGTCCTGTCATCCTCCTGAGGCCTCCCTGTCGCAGGTGCCTGCAAGGCACGACTGCGGCACCGCTGACTCGGACCTCTGCCGAGGCATCTGTCCCTCCAGGTCGGGCAGCGGGATGGCGAGCAAAGTGCTCAGCCTGTTCAGGAGCCTTCGGGGGAAGAAAAAGAACGGCCCTGCAGCTGCCCCAGTGCAGCAGCCTGCAGAGCCGGAGCAGTTGCAGCCGCTGCAGGACGGTGAGTGGTGCAGCTGGGCCGCAGGCCTGGTGCCTGCAGCCAGCCTAGGCCCCATCCCGCCCCATCCCATCCCATCCCATCCCATCCCATCCCATCCCATCCCATCCCATCCCATCCCATCCCATCCCATCCCATCCCATCCCATCCCATCCCATCCCATCCCTATGGACATGCCCACGGACAGGATGGGACAGGGGCAGGGACTGCCCCCCCGATGGCAGTCGTGCTCCGTCCCTCGGGCACGCAGGGGGCTGTCCCTGCCTGGGGAGCGCAGGGCTGGCCTGTGTTCTCCGGCCTCTCCCACAGCCCCTCAGCTCTGGCTGCTCTCCCTCTTTGCCAGATGCAGCCAAGGACGCCACTCAAGAGCAGGAGACCACCCGCGGCTGCTTCCGTAGAGCGGCGCAGGTACCTGCGGCCATCCCCACCTGGGCCGGGCCTGCTGGCCCTGCTCGGCCCAGCCCCGTCCTTGCAGCAGACCATGGAACGTCCCTCTCTTCCCGCCCTTCCTTCTGCTGCAGGCACTGCGGAGGTTCCTGCGCCTTCGGCGCAGAAAGAACAGGGCCACCGTGACCGGAGGCACGGCCCAGCCCGACTCTGTGCCCAGCCAGCTGCGGGCAGAGCCTGCTGCCAGCACTGCGCCCGCTGAGCTGGCTGCAAGCTGTGAGCGGGCAGCGGCCGAGGGCCGGGCGGAGGCTGACATGGCCCTGACGGAGGGGATGGCCACCTCAAACACCCGCAATCAGGCCATCCCGGAGGCGGACGCTGTGACTGCCCTGACTGTGAGTCCTGCACCCAGTCTGGGGTTTTGCCAGAAGGGTGTTTCTTCACCACAGCAGGCAATCAGCCTGGGGCCGGGGCTGAAGGCCTCCCAGGATCACGTGGCCCCTCAAGCCATGTCTGCTGGTCCAGCTCAGCCTTTGGGGCCATCACAGTGGGCTGGGAAGGCAAGCACTTCCTGGGCGAAGCTGGGCAAGTTGCTGCCTTGGATAGCACACCAAGTCTCCCTCATGCCGTTCCCTCCAGGTGCTAGCCACGGTCAGGGCCATCCTGGAGAGACTGGCGTCCTGCGACACCATGGACGCCGGGCTGCAAATGGCCATCGTGAGCCTGACCGAAGAACATCCCGCTCACGTGGTCATGAGCCTCCTGCACTGCGCCCCACTATGTGACAGGTACGGGGCACCACTGCCTCAAGAGCTCGGTGCTCACCGGCCCGTAGGGCCCCTCAGGCCTCTCTGTTTCCCAAGCCTGCTGCCATGCTCCCTCCCGGCCCCTCAGGGCACCGGGGCTCTGTCACCCGGCCCCACGCAGCTGCACGGGGCAGGGTGCTGACACACAGCTCTGGTCCCACAGAGCTGCCACACTGATGTGGAGGGCCATGGCCACCTCAGAAGTCGCCATGGAGGAGGTCCTTCCGGCGCTGCTCTCCGTGCTAGAGCAGCAGCCACCGCACGGCCCGATCTTCTGCAGCGGGAATGAGGCCGCCTTTGCCCTGGCTGTGAGTTTCTGGAGCTGGCCTTTGCTGGCCCTCCAGGTCACCCTCTCCAGCAGCTCTCCATGCTCTCCCCACGCTGCAGCTCCCGGCCTGGGCTGAAAGCTGGGCTCAGGGCAGGCTCAGGGACAGCAGGCCGGGTGCCCGCCCTGCCTCTCCCCTCGGGCCCTGCCTCATGGGCACCTCGGCACTGAGCTCTGCCTCGGGGTGCTTTGTCTCTTGCAGGCAACTCTGGTGCTGCGGAGGATTGTCCCCACGTCTGAGTGGCACTACGGGATGCACATTTATTCTCCCCAGCTGCTCGTGGATCTGCTCTTGCAAATGTTTTCCACCACAGAGCAGATGCCAGAGGACGTTGAGACCAGGAGCTTCTGGAGAGTGTGCCGGGAGGAACACGGCCTTCCCAGCGACCCCAACAGGTGCCAGTCGCCCTGTCCTTCCCATGCCCCCTGTGGCCAGGGCCAGTGCTCCCAGCGTGACCCGGCCTTTGCTCGGCACACAGGTTTGCAGCGCAGACCATGAAGGCTCTGCTCTCCCGACTGGGCTTCGACAAGAAGCTGGTGGCTCTGGAGCACACACAGGTCTGGGACGCCCTGCTCTGTGCCAACACCCAGCACGAGGCAGCGGGCCTGCTGGCCAGGTGAGACCCCCTTCTCCCCTCCGCCACTGCCAGCATTTGTGCCCCGTGCCCGGAGTGCCCCACACAGTCCCCGCGGCCGTAAGCCAGTGGGCCTTGCCAGCGAGGCACGGCCGAGCAGACTGCACAAGCCTGGCAGAGGAGGATGCCCAGGAGCAGCCGCTTCCCAAGGGGCCCGTGTCCCCTTGCAGAGTGCTGGGGAATGATCAGACCTCTGTCAGTCACTCCTGGGAGAGGTTTGCCTGCCGGCTCAGGGCCTTGGTGCCTTTTTCCCCTGCCAGGGAGATGCGCCGTGGCTTGAGCCCCCTGTGTCCCCACATGGCCTCGCACCTGCTCAGCCTGCTCATCCGCAAGCAGCCACGCCGGGATCTGCCTGCTCTGGCGTTCTTTGTGGAGGTGAGCCTGACGGCCAGCGCTGCCTGCCTGAGCTGCCTCCCAGCTCTGGGGCCTCTGCTAGCCGCAGCCGCCTGGGACGCTGCCCGCGCCCGCTGCCGCTGCTGCAGGGGCCCGGCCCTGTGCGGCTCCGGGCTCCTGCCGGCCGGCTCCCCCGTCACTGCCCTGTGCCTTTCAGCTCCTGGACTGTCTGGACTTGAGCCGATACGGTCCCAGTGCCCTCTGGCTCCTATCCAGGCACCTGCCCAGCCAGTGCAGGGACAGGCTGCGCCTGCAGCTCAGAGGCCTGGTGCTGCTCAGCAAGGAGCCCTCGCTGGTGAGAAGGGGGCAGTGGCTGAAGCCGCGCTGGCAGCGTGGGGCGGGGGAACACACACCTTTGGCCTTGGCTGGCCTCTGCCAGCAGAGGCAGCTGCTCCCAGCTCTCCTGCCTCCCGCTTCAGCTGCCCCAGTGCCACCAACAGCTGCTGGTGCTGCAGCCGTTCACGGCTTCACAGCACAGCCTCGTCTTGCACACAGGGCGCAGGAATACATGGCCTCTATCAACACCTGCTGCAGCAGCTGCGTGATCCCAATGCGGAGATGCTCTGGACCAGCCTCTCCGTGCTTACGCGTGTGCTGCAGGACAAAGATTTCAAGATACCCAGCATCACCAGCCTGAAGCTGGCTGAGCCCCAGATGCCACACTTTGACAACGTAAGGCTCTGTGCCCCCAGCCAAGAGCACTGGCCCCTGCCTGCAAACTCTGTGCTCTCTGCAGTTTTAGGCCTTTGCTCCAATGGGCCTGGAGCATTTGGTGCTTAGGACTTTTCCTTTCCTTCCAGGACAACAGCCAGCTGCAGCTGCTCTCCATTCAGCTCTTCAGCCAGGTGATGGAGCTGGGAGTGGAAGAGGGGGAAGAGGCTCTCACGAGAATCCTGAGCCAGAGCCTGCTCCCTCTATTCCTGTGCTTGGCACGTGGCCAAGGTGAGGTTTTGTGGGATGCTGCTGTATCCATGGGAGAGGGCTCGGCCCCCTCCTGCCCTGGCGCCTGGCGGGCTCCAGCCTCCCCCTGTCAATCTGACCTTCGACGCAAGATCTGCCGAACTGCGCCTGCAGGATGGGAAGAACCAGCGTCCTTTGGCCACCCCCAGTTCCCACTGAAGATGGGAGCACCTGCAGAGCAGAGGGGACCAGCTGCAGCTCCAGGCCCAGCTCTTGCTGCTCACAGCTGAGCCTGTGGCAAGCTCCAGGAGCTCCTGCCTTCTTGCTCCCTGTTTGCAGCTCCCTCCCTCCAGCCCCCTGGCCCTGGAAATCCCCTGTTTTCCCTCCCAGTTCACCCCTTCACTTTGCCTTCCCTTAATAAACATTTTGGCGTTTTCACTTAAGCCATGGCTCTGTCTGTGGAGCTGAAGCAGCACAAATCCTGAGCCCGGGGACACGCAGGGCCCTGCTGCCGTTCTCTTCCACGCTGTCGTCTGTGCACGGGCAGAGAGGAACAAGGGCAGCTCAGGCTGCAAAGGTCCCTGTCCTGCTGCTCCAGTTGCACAGCACCGTGGAGTTCAAGGTCGTGCTGAGCACGCTGAGGGGGACAGTGACCCTGGGTTTTAGAAGAGCCGGCTTGGGGTGTGCTCTGAAGCCAGCCGTCAGGGATTCCATGGCAGGCATCCAGCGAGGGCAAAGGAGCTTGCAATGCTGGAAGTCTTCACAGAAAGCTTCCTGAAAGCACAGCAATGCTCCAGCCCTACACAGGGACAGGAAGAGGGCAGAACCAGAGACCAGCGTGGCCTAGCAGTGAGCTCTGGCTGTGCCAAAAAGCAAATGAAGCTGCACCAGCAGCAGCAGCAGCAGCAGCAGAGTGGCAGAGGCTCAGAGGCGCGAGCATTCCAGTGGAGTCAGTGCTGTCAGGCAGTGCCTGCACGCTGCGTGTGGTTGCGGCGCCTCTGCTCTCCCCACAAGCCAGGAAGCGCTGCCCCTGCCTCAGAGCCAGTCAGAAAGGCAAGCAAGTGAGCCCAGGGCCAGGGGATCCTTGCCATCTCTCTGGGGCATGGCTGCAAAACAGCTGCTGCTTTGTGTTTGGGGTGTGCCTGTGTTTGGGCTGTGCTGAGCCCAGAGCCGGCCAGCTTGTGCTCTGCTCTGCCAGGAGCGTTCTGGGCAGGCAGGAGAAGTGCTGCGTGCACAGTGGGGAAGGGGCTGACCAGAGCCTCCTGCGGGAACAGGGCTCCGCTCCCTGGCTGGCAACAGCCTGCTTTTGCTGCCCTGAGCGCAGGCAGGAGTTCAGGCATGTGAAGAGGCAGCGGGCAGCTCCTGTTTATAGGGGGCCCGGGGCTGCGTGCCAGAAGGGACCCATGGAAACAGACTTGGGGGAAGGAAGAGGAGCTGGAGCTGGAGTGCCATGGCTGCAAGGAGCAGAAGGAATTCAGCCTTGCCAGAGTTTCTGAAGTGTGTGTTGGTGCTCCCCGGGAAATGTGCGCATTTGTGGAAATGCCTTTGGAAGAGAGGGGCTTGCTTCTCAAGCAAAGTGCTTCCCCAGGAGCCCCCCCAGTGATGTAGGTGCAGCTGTCTGCCTCTGCCTCCCTGCTCTCCGTTCTGTCCCTGAGGCCCCTTGCACTTGGCAGTGGGGCGTGGGAAGGGAGAAGGCTGTCAAGAGCAGCTTTGGCACCTGCCTGGGCCTGCGGAGACCAAACCAAGCACCTGTGGTAGGGTGTGTTCCCCCCTTTGAGCACAGCACAGAGGCGGATCACCTCTGCCCAGCAAGAACCCCAAATGTCTCTCAGAGAGCTGTGAATTCCAAGGCCTTTATTAATGCCATCTTCCCTAGCTGGTGTGTTTTAGCTCTTGGCAAGATGCGTTTGCTTCTTGCTTGCTGGAAGCCGCTCTGCTGCAGGGCCACACCGAGTTGGGCTGTGCGGGCCGGGCACAGACGTGGAGAGGCCTTCCCTGAGCACTTGGCCGGCCTTGGTGTGTTCAGGGCTGTGTTAGACACTCGGGGCAACGGATTCCTTCCAAGCAGGGGCGACTTGCCTGGGGAGGGGGTGGCCCCGGGGAACGTGGCAGCGTCACCAAGGGCCCCTTGTGACACGGTGCAGCAGGGTCACCGTGCGGCGCAGTGGAACAGGGTGTGGCAGCAGCCCTTTGTGACACGCGCTGACATAGGTGCTGGCAGCGTCACGGCCACGCCAGAGTGCTCGGTGCATGCGACGGGACAGGACGTGACAGAGTGGTGCTGTGTGGATCCGCCGCACAGCCAGCTCATTCATTGCCCACCCGGAGCTTTCCCGACGCACTACTCCTGCGGCTGGCCTCACGGCCAGACCTCGGGACTCGTTGACTCAGAGTCTTTCCGAGGCATCTCCCATCCCTGCAGCCGGTGCCCCTGTGGCCAGGCCGTGGGAGTTGGTGAACTCCATCGTTCACGAGGAGTCTCCTGTCATTGTGGCAGGAGCCCTCGAGAACACAGGGCAGGACTTGCTGTCCTGTCATCCTCCTGAGGCCTCCCTGTCGCAGGTGCCTGCAAGGCACGACTGCGGCACCGCTGACTCGGACCTTTGCCGAGGCATCTGTCCCTCCAGGTCGGGCAGCGGGATGGCGAGCAAAGTGCTCAGCCTATTCCGGAGGCTTCGGGGGAAGAAAAAGAATGGCCCTGCAGCTGCCCCAGTGCACCAGCCTGCAGAGCCGGAGCAGTTGCAGCCACTGCAGGACGGTGAGTGGCGCAGCTGGGCCGCAGCACTGGTGCCTGCAGCCAGCCTAGGCCCCATCCTGGCCATCCCATCCCATCCCATCCCGTCCCATCCCATCCCATCCCATCCCATCCCATCCCATCCCATCCCATCCCATCCCATCCCATCCCATCCCATCGCATCCCATCCCATCCCATCCCATCCCATCCCATCCCATCCCATCCCATCCCATCCCATCCAATCCCATCCCATCCCATCCCATCCCTATGGACATGCCCACGGACAGGATGGGACAGGGGCAGGGACTGCCCCCCCGATGACAGCTATGCCCCATCTCCCAGACGGGCAGGGGCCTTTCCCTGCCTGGGGAGCGCAGGGCTGGCCTGTGTTCTCCGGCCTCTCCCACAGCCCCTCAGCTCTGGCTGCTCTCCCTCTTTGCCAGATGCAGCCAAGGAGCGGTCTCAAGAGCAGGAGCCCACCCGCGGCCGCTTCCGTAGAGCGGCGCAGGTACCTGCGGCCATCCCCAGCTGGGCCGGGCCTGCTGGCCCTGCTCAGCCCAGCCCTGCGCTTGGAGCAGACCATGGAACGTCCCTCTCTTCCCGCCCTTCCTTCTGCTGCAGGCACTGCGGAGGTTCCTGCGTCTCCGGCGCAGAAAGACCAGCGCCACCGTGACCGGGGGCACGGCCCAGCCCGACTCCATGCCCAGCCAGCTGCGGGCAGAGCCTGCTGCCAGCACTGCGCCCGCTGAGCTGGCTGCAAGCTGTGAGCGGGCAGCGGCCCAGGGCAGGGCGGAGGCTGACATGGCCCTGACTGAGGGGATGGCCACCACAAACACCCTCAATCAGGCCATCCAAGAGACGGACGCCGTGACTGCCCTGACTGTGAGTCCTGCACCCAGTCTGGGGTTTTGCCAGAAGGGTGTTTCTTCTCTGCAGCAGGCAATCAGCCTGGGGCCGGGGCTGAAGGCCTCCCAGGATCACGTGGCCCCTCAAGCCATGTCCGCTGGTCCCGCTCAGCCTTTGGGGCCATCACAGTGGGGTGGGAAGGCAAGCACTTCCTGGGGGAAGGAAGCTGGGCAAGTTGCTGCCTAGGACAGCACACCAAGTCTCCCCCATGCCGTTCCCTCCAGGTGCTAGCCACGGTCAGGGCCATCCTGCAGAGACTGGCGTCCTGCGACACCGTGGACGCCGGGCTGCAAATGGCCATCGTGAGCCTGACAGAAGACCATCCCACTCACGTGGTCATGAGCCTCCTGCACTGTGCCCCATTATGTGACAGGTACGGGGCACAAGTGCCTCCAGAGCTCGGTGCTCACCGCCCGTAGGGCCCCTCGGGCACCTCTGTTTCCCAAGCCTGCTGCCATGCTCCCTCCCGGCCCCTCAGGGCACCGGGGCTCTGTCACCTGGCCCGAGGAAGCTCCACGGGGCAGGGTGCTGACACACAGCTCTGGTCCCACAGAGCTGCCACACTGATGTGGAGGGCCATGGGCACCTCAGAAGTCGCCGTGGAGGAGGTCCTTCCGGCGCTGCTCTCCATAGTAGAGAAGCAGCCACCGCACGGCAGGATCTTCTGCAGCGGGAATGAGGCCGCCTTTGCCCTGGCTGTGAGTTTCTGGAGCTGGCCTTTGCTCGCCCTCCCGGTCACCCTCTCCAGCAGCTCTCCATGCTCTCCCCACGCTGCAGCTCCCGGCCTGGGCTGAAAGCTGGGCTCAGGGCAGGCTCAGGGGCAGCAGGCCGGGTGCCCGCCCTGCCTCTCCCCTCGGGCCCTGCCTCATGGGCACCTGGGCACTGAGCGCTGCCTCGGGGTGCTTTGTCTCTTGCAGGCAACTCTGGTGCTGCGGAGGATTGTCCCCACGTCCCAGTGGCACTACGGGATGCTCATTTATTCTCCCCAGCTGCTCGTGGATCTGCTCTTGGAAATTTTCTCTGCCACAGAGCAGATGCCAGACGACGTTGAGACCAGGAGCTTCTGGAGAGTGTGCCGGGAGGAACACGGCCTTCCCAGCCACCCCAACAGGTGCCAGTCGCCCTGTCCTTCCCATGCCCCCTGTGGCCAGGGCCAGTGCTCCCAGCGTGACCTGGCCCTTGCTGGGCACACAGGTTTGCAGCGCACACCATGAAGGCTCTGCTCTCCCGACTGGGCTTCCACAAGAAGCTGGTGGCTCTGGAGCACACACAGGTCTGGGACGCCCTGCTCTGTGCCGACACCCAGCACGAGGCAGCGGGCCTGCTGGCCAGGTGAGACCCCCTTCTCCCCTCCGCCACCGCCAGCATTTGTGCCCCGTGCCCGGAGTGCCCCACGCAGTCCCTGTGGCCGTAAGCCAGAGGGCCTTGCCAGCGAGGCACGGCCGAGCACAAGACTGCACAAGCCTGGCACAGGAGGATGCCCAGGAGCAGCCGCCTGCCAAGGGGCCCGTGTCCCCTTGCAGAGTGCTGGGGAAAGATCAGACCTCTGTCACTCACTCCTGGGAGAGTTTTGCCCGCCGGCTCAGGGCCTTGGTGCCTTTTTCCCCTGCCAGGGAGATGCGCCGTGGCTTGAGCCCCCTGTGTCCCCACATGGCCTGGCACCTGCTCAGCCTGCTCATCCGCAAGCAGCCACGCCGGGATCTGCCTGCCCTGGCCTTCTTTGTGGAGGTGAGCCTGACGACCAGCGCTGCCTGCCTGAGCTGCCTCCCAGCTCTGGGGCCTCTGCTAGCCGCAGCCGCCTGGCACGCTGCCCACGCCCGCTGCCGCTGCTGCAGGGGCCCGGCCCTGTGCGGCTCCGGGCTCCTGCCGGCCGGCTCCCCCGTCACTGCCCTGTGCCTTTCAGCTCCTGGACTGTCTGGACTTGAGCCGACACGGTCCCAGTGCCCTCTGGCTCCTATCCAGGCACCTGCCCAGCCAGTGCAGGGACAGGCTGCGCCTGCAGCTCAGAGGCCTGGTGCTGCTCAGCAAGGAGCCCTCGCTGGTGAGAAGGGGGCAGTGGCTGAAGCCGCGCTGGCAGCATGGGGCGGGGGAACACACACCTTTGGCCTTGGCTGGCCTCTGCCATCAGAGGAAGCTGCTCCCAGCTCTCCTGCCTCCCGCTTCAGCTGCCCCAGTGCCACCAGCAGCTGCTGCTGCTGCAGCCGTTCACGGCTTCACAGCACAGCCTCGTCTTGCACACAGGGCGGAGGAATACACAGCCTCTATCAACACCTGCTGCAGCAGCTGCGTGATCCCAATGCAGAGATGCTCTGGACCAGCCTCTCCGTGCTCACGCACGTGCTGCAGGACAAAGATTTCAAGATACCCAGCATCACCAGCCTGAAGCTGGCTGAGCCCCAGATGCCACACTTTGACAACGTAAGGCTCTGTGCCCCCAGCCAAGAGCACTGGCCCCTGCCTGCAAACTCTGTGCTCTCTGCATTTTTGGGCCTTTGCTTCAATGGGTGGGGAGCATTTGGTGCTTAGGACTTTTCCTTTCCTTGCAGGACAAGAGCCAGCTGCAGCTGCTCTCCATTCAGCTCTTCAGCCAGGTGATGGAGCTGGGAGTGGAAGAGGGGGAAGAGGCTCTCACGAGAATCCTGAGCCAGAGCCTGCTCCCTCTATTCCTGTGCTTGGCACGTGGCCAAGGTGAGGTTTTGTGGGATGCTGCTGTATCCATGGGAGAGGGCTCGGCCCCCTCCTGCCCTGGCGCCTGGCGGGCTCCAGCCTCCCCCTGTCAATCTGACCTTCGACGCAAGATCTGCCGAACTGCGCCTGCAGGATGGGAAGAACCAGCGTCCTTTGGCCACCCCCAGTTCCCACTGAAGATGGGCGCACCTGCAGAGCAGAGGGGACCAGCTGCAGCTCCAGGCCCAGCTCTTGCTGCTCACAGCTGAGCCTGTGGCAAGCTCCAGGAGCTCCTGCCTTCTTGCTCCCTGTTTGCAGCTCCCTCCCTCCAGCCCCCTGGCCCTGGAAATCCCCTGTTTTCCCTCCCAGTTCACCCCTTCACTTTGCCTTCCCTTAATAAACATTTTGGCGTTTTCACTTAAGCCATGGCTCTGTCTGTGGAGCTGAAGCAGCACAAATCCTGAGCCCGGGGACACGCAGGGCCCTGCTGCCGTTCTCTTCCACGCTGTCGTCTGTGCACGGGCAGAGAGGAACAAGGGCAGCTCAGGCTGCAGAGGTCCCTGTCCTGCTGCTCCAGTTGCACAGCACCGTGGAGTTGAAGGTCGTGCAGAGCACGCTGAAGGGAACAAGGACCCCGGGTTTTAGAAGGGCCAGCTTGAGTATGCTCTTCCATGGCGAGCATCCACTGAGGGCAGAGGAGCTTGCGGTGCTGGAAATTCTCACCAAGAGCTTGCTGAAAGCACAGCAATGCTCCATGCATACACAGGGAGAGGAAGAGGGCAGAACCAGAGACCATGGTGGCCTAACAGTGAGCTCTGGCTGTGCCAAAAAGCAAATAAAGCAGCAGCAGCAGCAGCAGGGCAGTGGCTGTGACTCAGAGGCGCGAGCGTCCCAGTGGCCGCAGCGCTGTCAGGCAGTGCCTGCAGGCTGGGCGCACTTCTGGCAGGTCTGCTCTCCCCACAAGTGAGGAATCGTAGCCCGTGCCTCAGAGCCAGTCAGAAAGCCAACCAAGTGAGACCAGGGGCAGGGGACCCTTCCCATCTCTCTTGGGCATGGCTGCAAAGCAGCCGCTGCGTCTTCCTGTGCCTGTATTTGGGGAGTGCTGAGCCCAGAGCCGGCCAGCTTGTGCTCTACTCTGCCAGGAGCGTTCTGGGCGGGCAGGAGAAGTGCTGCGTGCACAGCGGAGCATCCTGCAAGGGGCTGACCAGAGCCTCCTGTGGGAACAGGGCTCCGCTCCCTGGCTGGGAACAGCCTGCTTTTGCTGCCGTGAGCGCAGGCAGGAGTTCAGGCACGTGCAGAGGCAGCGGGCAGCTCGTGTTTGTAGGGGCCCGGGGCTGCGCGCCCAAAGCGACACGTGGGCGTGGGGAAGGAAGTGACACAGACCTGGGGGAAGGAAGATGAGCTCCAGTTGGAGTGCCTGTGCTGCAAGGAGCACAAGGAATTTGGCCTTGCCAGGGTTTCTGAAGTGTGTGTTGGTGTTTCCCGGGAAATGCAGACATTTGGGGAAGTGCCTTTGGAGGAGAGGAGCTTGATTCTCAAGGAAACTGCTTCCCCGGGAGCCCCCAGTGACGTAGGTGCAGCTGTCTCCCTTTGGCTCCCTGTGCTTTCAGTCCTTGAGGCCCCTTGCACTTGGCAGAGGGGCGTGCAAAGCGACAAATCCATGTAGTGATAGACATTATGTTTTCTTGATGCAGAGTGTGATTTTATAGACTCTCTCTTCTGGTGGAGATGCTCTTTTAATTCTAGTATGTTGATTATGCCTGTTAATACATATTTTAACTTGCTCTGGCATTCTTCACAAAGAGTAGCTGTCCTTTAGTCTTTGATTTACCTCAGCAAATGTTCAGACAGAACTTCAGATATCTGAATTTAGCCCATTTCTCCTCTCACTTTCATTTCAGAGAATGTCATAAATACAGATCTACACACTAAAGTATCCAAGATTTCTGTGCAATAGAAAGATGAGTAAACAGTAGTAGAGCCCAAGCTACATTACCTTTAGCGATTACCAAAGGCACTAGGTATTTAGAAAAGTTTTCCTTCTTTCAGCAATATTATCAATAGATTGTAATAGATACATATTATAATATTCTAATATTGGCTTTTTGCAAATATTAAAATGGATTTTATATGTGTGATGTTAAAGTAACTTTCTTATAAAGATATAGTTTTTATTTCAGTTCTTAATTAGGCTTAGACATAGTAGTGAAATAGCTGATAGAAGTATGCTTGTGTTCAAATGCCTACTTAAATGGGATAACATCCAATGAACATAGAAAGAAGACACCTGCTACAGATGTGCCCACTGTCAGCACTCACTGTCTGAAGATGGTGCGGACCAAGGTCCAAAAATTGGAGGTGGTAAGAATGGTCTAAAACCACAGCCAAGGAATATGCATGCTCTAAGACACAGGAGGAGCCATGCAAAACAATTCTTGGAACATGTAAACTAAAGTTTACTATGCATAAGGGTCTATGAATATGCAGCAATCTATGTGCAACACACAGCGTGGGCTTGGCTGAGTGCCCAGATGCATCCAGCCATAATAACCTTTGCGCTATGGTCCTTGTCTCCTGTTGTCCTTTATTAAACTTTATCAGTTTTCACATGTGTTTTTCACATGCATGGACATATTTCTGGCCTGTGTGTTCTTGCTTTGGGGCAGCAATATTGTGTTTGGTGAATGAACGAGATTTTTTCACTTAGCTGCTTGGAAGTTGTGGGAAAAGCCCTTTTGTTGATCTCAGACCTAAGACAAACAAAAGAACTGCAAAAAAAAACCAGAGATGCCAGCCCGAGGCTATCTGAGAATCCCGCCTGGGCTGCCAGGTTTCCAGAAGACACAAGACATGCCCCAGCTGCCAAAGCTGCAGAAGCTGCCAGGCACTGGGAAAGGCTCCCAGCTGCCCTCCAGCCCTGCCAGTGCCGGGGCAGGGACTGCCCCACTGCACAAGGACACCAAAGGGGCCTGTCCAAAGCAGGCAGCTAAGTCACCTTAGTTGTTACTCAGGTGATTCTAATGATCATCACTGTTCACTGCTTAGACCCGCCTGGCTCCCAGGCTGGGAATGACCCTTTTCAATGGCTGTGGGTGGATGTCACCCGGATCTGATGAAAGGAGAGCAGGGCAGCTGCAGCTGGCTCTCCGGGACGGACGCTCTGCGGAGTCTGCGGGAGTTGGCTCTTCCAAGCTGCTAAGGGAAAACTTTGATAAGCATCGGCTTTTGTAGCTGTGGTGGGGTTTGCTTTGCTCCTGGAGAAGGTGGAGAAGCTGTGGAAGAGCACGGGGCTCCCCTTACCTGAGAGGAAACGCGCTCTGATCCTGGCTCAGGCACGGGCTGTACAACCTGCAGCCAGTCCCGTGCTGGTGCGGCTGGAACAGCTGCGCTGCGCTGTGAGCTCAGGAGAATGGAGCTGTAGCTGCTGCCACCCTTGGCTGTGTTTGGAAGCAGAAGTTAGGAACATCAGTCTTCTGTTGTGTTTGACTTTATTGTTATTTAAGATTATAGTAAATACTGAGCATGAGCTGGGGTGCAGATTGTAATTGCTCATCTTTCCAAAGATCTATATAGATTAACCTGTGCCCTGTTTATTTTTCCTAACTCACCAATTTACTGCAGTGGTTTTATAGTGCATTTTTATTGTTGTAATGTCTGAATGTGGTGGGAGAATATATATGATGTTAGGGTATTTTTGCTTTTGTTTTTTTTCTAATAAAACCACTCTTTTCAGTTTGGTGAAGATGAAATCTGCTTCTGTCCTTGTATAGAGCTATGGGTTTGTTTACATGGCTTCTCCTTCCCTTTTCTGCCTGGCTTTCCCACCTGCAGTTTTCAGTAGAAAAGTGAAGCCATAGGTGGAATAAATAGACTCCACAACCTGATGTAGTTATGAAGTGGGTCTGTATTGTCAGCACCTGGCACAAGCGAGATAGCTCTCCTGAAAACTTGTGCCCTGAGCCCTGGTCTGAGCCCAATCTTTTATTCACAAAGGTGCTCCATATAGATGACATTGCTCAACCTTTTCATGCATATCCAACCCCTGGCCCCGCCTGTTCTTGCCTGGCATGATAATTACATCCATGATTTCTTAAGTAAAAGGAAAAAAATCAACACTTAATTCTACAAGCTAAAATTTAAATGCTTAATTCATATTGCTAACTCAAGTGAACTCCAAAAATCTCTATTTCAAAAGCAACAAATATTTGAAAGGTTATACCCCACCATATAACTGTGATCCTCAATTAATACTCCCTTCTTCCACTTGCTTAAAATCTCTTTGTCCTGGGCACTCACTATGGCCTTTTCCTGGAACCTCTCTGGCTGTCTTGAATGCTTATGGAGTAAAAGATAATCCCTGATCTATTTTCAACTCTGCCCAGACAGAGACTGCTGGAAGGGAGGTAGGACTGGTACTGGGGACCTGGCAGCTTCTCCAGGAAGCAAAATTATTGAAATAATGGTAATGTGGACAAGGCATGCAAGTCCAGGTGGTGAGCTCAAATATGCAAGTACATGCAGTTTCCCCTCAGCACTTGACAGCTAAGGGGTATGGTCTCTTCTTATTTCTGTTCTTAATCCTCAATCCTTGCCACACTCCTTCAACATCTTTTGCATTGTCATCTTCCCTGTTTTCTCCCTCCCTTCTTCTGTCTGTGACTTTCTGTACACGACAGACAATCTGTCACACACTGTCAGCTTGCTCAGTCACCCGAGCAGTGATAATGATGGTGTAGAAATTGTAGGTGCACAGGAGGCAAAGGTGTCATGCTTCTGTGTGCCCTCTGCAGGCAAACCTGCTTCCCAAAGCTTCAGTCACACTTGGAACAAAGGCTTGTCCCCACTGCTTTGTTGTGGTTTATGCATTGATGGAGCAACACTTCTGTCTCAGCCCGCTTAAGCCACTGCAAAGCTGGAATTGTTGCTTTAGCAGCAGATGTGCTGGCAGGGTTCTTACAGCTCCATAGTAAGAACTCTACAGTTCTTCTAGAAGAGGTTTGTGATCTTTGTGCAATGAAAATGATGCCTTCAACTGCTGCAGTGCAAGTCATGCACTCATGTAGATGTGTTTTCAGACACAGGTATTTCTATATATGCCTAGTGAGTGGCCTCCTGGGGAGCAGGGACAAACGAGGAAGGAAAGTGGGCTCATAAAACATAAAACTGGGCTTCAAAATGAAGCCATGACTTCCCTTGACAAAGAAGGACATAAACTTTATCTTGATTGGCCTGAAGGGAATAAACAAGTCTCTCAATGTCCTGATCTTTCACTAGTCTGAAATGATTTAGAAAAATTTGATTTTTTTTGTTTTTGTTTTTGTTTTTGTTTTTGTGGAGGTTGGGGTCTGCATTTCAAGTCTGTTCTCCCAGCAGTCAGGGACCTGCACAGCTGCTGTGGGTGGGGCAGGTGATTACTAACAGCATGGTGAGAAGTTGGCTTGTGCCTGGTTGAGGGCTTGAGGACTGTGGTGAGAGAAGGGCCAGGGAGTGGAGTGGAAAATACTATTTACACAAGCAGGTATAGGTGGATGTCTGGCGTGTAGGTGGGATTTAACTGGTTTAGGTACTGCATTTATGAAGAATTGAACATTTAACTCTGAGATAGGACTATTTAGTTGCTACTCTAAATGCTGCATTTACTAACACATAATGTAATTTCTGCTGCTGTGGCAGAACCTGCTGTCCCCATGCGCTCGGAAAAGGCGTGGAGGGTCCCCAAGGCAGCCTCAGAATGGGCTTTGCCCTCACCTTGGCTTTTGCTGCTGCAGATTTTGGAGACAATTGTGCATAAGAACGGGCACTAGAACCAGACTTGGGGCTGGCATGCTCTGCATTTCCAGGATGGCTCATGGACAGGGTAAGGTGCTGTTGGTGCCCTCTGGATCAAGCTGTGATTCTATGGACACTTCAGCAAGAGAGGTTTTCTCACGGTGATTAAACCTTCATCCTTGCTGTGCTTCCTGTGACATTTGCATCTCTATTTTGTAAAACTTCAGAAATCTGAGTCATCTTTGGCCCTGTGAAATGTTATAAACATCAGCAAAAGCCATCATAGTTTGCATGTGAAAATACATATTTTTTGACATTTGGGAGTTGGAAATTCTGATAATTTAAAACCAATTTCTATTGCTGATGATACAGAAAGGGGGCAGGTTGGTGCCTTGGTGCCTATGTTTGCTACTGTTGCCTGAAAAATAACTTTTGCAGTAGCACCCTATGGCCCTGGGTGGCCAGAACGGAGGTCCAGGAGGCTTGACAGGTGTTTACTACTGAGTGGTACTGACCTTTTAAGCCAAATAAAAGTTATAAATTCTTAGAACTATGTATTTATAAAAGAAAGTATAAAGGAGAGATGTTGTACACTGTGTGTGTCCCACCTTGAACATATGACATTATAAAAGCACACTCTCCAAACATCCATTCTTTTGTATGACCAGGTAAATGCCAGGTAAAACTGATTTCTTTGTTCAGAAGTATCTCACCTACTGACAACAATTAGAATTGCTTACAGGGCCTCAGTTGCAAATGCAAAACATTCAAAACTCAGACTAACTGGTTACATTAGAAAGCACACTTTGCTTTTCTCAAGGGGCTGGTTGTGAGCTATTTGATGAGCTATTCATGAACATATCCTGGGGCTGTTTGCATCAAACACTGGGATTTTGTTAGCAGGAAAAGAGGGAAAGTGCACTATGTGTGGGAAAGTAATTCCTTCCCAAAATATGTGCTTGGAGGCTACTTAGGTCAAAAGAATTTATTTTAAATTCTGTGGGCTGAAGAACTGCACACCATCTGCTTTTTCAGAAAAAGAGGGTTGAGTCTTTGGCCCCTTGCAGAGCCTTAAATGAGAAAAGCTGAAGGGATTTGCCCCAAAAAGCAAGGAGTGTGTGAGGCTCATGGCCATAGCTGTCTGCAGAAGTGAGCATGGGCCAAGGGAAGGTCCTGCTGCCCAGAGCCAGCCCGAGGTGTCCCTGAGGATGTGGCACATCCTCTGCCTCCTCTGGCAGTGCTGCCACAGAGCACAGCAGGAGGGATTGCAGGGATTTGTCAGCACGGGGAGGCAGAGCATGAGCTCCTGCTGATATTTCCATCCAGGGCTGGCAATTTCAGGCCAGCAGTGACAGATTCTGCAGCTCTGGCTGCACAGTTGCTGTTGGCAGTGCTGTGACAGCCTCTGCCACCAAGGCAGAGTGTCTGCAGGGGCAGGATGGTGTAGAGATGCCTCTCAGAGAAGGGAGAGAACACCTTCAAACAGCATCTGGCAGAGTTAATGAAGGGGTGGTAAATCCCTTTAAAGGGGACAGGTTATAGAAACCTCTCTCTGTGAATATAAGAGACTGTAGGAGTGAAGAGGGAATGGGAAAAGGGAAGGGAAAGGTAGAAAAAAGAGGCAAGGGAAAGAGAGAGGGAGAGGATAGAGTCCTTGGACATTCTGATTTTATCTAAAGGACGTTTTCTGACTACATAGATGTTTGCTACAATAGTGCTTTTCGACATGCTATGGCTTTCTAACTCATGATATTAACTGATCACAGTGTGTTTTAAAAGACATAAGAAAAAAATCAGTAAAAAGTTTTCCTTCAAGACCAAATATCTGCCAGAGTCTGAGTGCCATGGTTAATGGCTTTTGAACATTCACAGGAATGGTCGAAGCATTAAAGTAATTAAATAGGTCTCTCAGAATCCAGCATAAATTGTACTGATGAGGAGATTAAATAGAGATTCCCATTGCACTGTGTGTTTTATAGAGGCTTAGTGACAGTATTTCACGCACACATAATAACATAAAGAATGACAGCTCATGCCTATTTGTCGTGGTAAGTATTTGCTGCTGCAACCACCTTTCTTCAAAGTAAAGATGTGTTCAAAGGCTTTTTTCCCCGATTTCTGTTGAAAACTGTTTCATATCAAATAAAGGATAAGTCCCATAGGTCGTCTTTTCTTCTGTCAGAACCCAGGACATCCCTCTGGATGCCCTGGATGGCTCAAAATCCTGTCAGGGGCTTGGAGACCCTGGCAGGAAGCCAAAGACACTTGGGAATTCAATCTCAACCCATGGGAGCAAATTACCAACTTTATATGAAGAATTACAAGTCACAAAAGTTTAAGTAGCATAAAAGTAGTTGTCACAGGCTGAAAGGTGGAATTTTGAAGAATTTGACTATGGGGGTCTAGGGGCACAAGATGGAGGAATTTGGGCATTGTCCTGTTCTTCTCCCTTCTTCTTCCTAGCCTCCATCTTCTTGGTGATGGTGGCACTTTGGGATTGGTTTAGAGTAGAAAGTCACTGTCTAACACAGGTGATAGGTATTGGGACATAAGTGTAAATATTGAATACGTAGTTTATAGTATAAAAGACAACACCAGCCCTGGGGGAGGGCAGTGTGCCTCAGACTGACGTACAGAACAGACCTCTGCAAGCCAGACAGAGAATGTTTTAGATAAGAAATAATAAACAGACTTGAGAACAAAACGAAGACTTCTGACTCCTTTTTTCGACAGCTGAGTTGGGGAAAAGAGACTTTTTAGAACACCTCAGGATCATCTTGAGATTGTAGAAAATAAATGTCCACACGCACCACGAAAACACCAGGAGCTCAGATTGAGTTTCTCTTTAAAGGATCAGTCTCCCCCTCTGAGCCTCCAGTAATGTCCTCAGCTAAAGCAGAGCGGCTGTGAACCTGGTCCTCTCACTTCTCACAGCTTTGGTATTTGCGCCAAAGAAGAATCCAAGTCACTCTTTTACTGAGCCCAGCAAATGGCTCTGACTAGCGAGGCTTTGGCAGCAGGGGCTGTGGAGGATGGTGAGGGGGCGAGGCAGGGGGGAATGGCCAGGCTGCTTCTGGGAAGTGACCAAAGCTTGCCCTTGCCTGCTGGAGGCAGTGCAGGTGGGATCTGGAGCCTACAAAGTATCTGCCTTGCAGTGGGCCTTGTTCCAGATGTTTTCCCAGCAGGTGGCTGACGTGGGTGTAACATGCAGGCTGGGAAGGAAGCAAGATTTGCTTTTGCTATAACCTTAGGCAGGGAAGCAGTACAAGTGGCTGGGTTTTACCATATCTAAGTATTCAAACAAAGGCGAAAGCCGTTCATGTGGAAAACAAAATTCTCTTGGTGTTCCTTCCTCAGAGGAATGCCAGAGTAGTAGAGACGAACATTCTCCCTTCTTCAAAGGAGCTGGGAGGGAGACCTAGAAATTCTGCATGACGTGTTGACTACAGCAATGCTGGTGCACTGCCCCAGTGTGTGTGTCCCCATCAGCTCTCCTGAGAAACATCCCGTTTCTCCAAGTTTCAGGCAAGGAGTGTTGAGGTGAGAGACCAGCTCAGCAGGCCAAAGGAGAGAAAACATCAAGTGACATTATTGGGCACCAGACAATTGAGAAAGGGGGCAGGATGAATGCCGCCACTTGGACAGAAATCTTTGCACTTGGTTCTGCACGGAACGATTTGCAAGCTCTAGCTCCTCTCAGAGCCAGAGGAGAGGCAGCGGCAGGAGTCCTTGTGGTTCTGCAGTGCAGGAAGTGTGGAATGGGCCCTTGGACAGAGCCAGCCTCCTGTGCCTGTTCAGCTGCAGGCACTTTCCAGAGAAGCACAGAGGAGAGCCAGAGCTGTCCCGGCTCTGCTTTTCCATGTCCAGAGGACTGAGGAGAAAAGCCCCAGTGGAAGCTCCTCAGAGCAAACTTGCAGCAGAAGAAGTAGAAGGGGCAAAGGTGGCCTATCCCTGTTTCTGTCCCATGGTTCCCCTGGGGTTCTGCATGGAATGTTGGGCTGTGCCCGTAGCAACTGCCCT
Source organism: Passer domesticus (assembly GCF_036417665.1). Taxonomy (NCBI): domain Eukaryota; kingdom Metazoa; phylum Chordata; class Aves; order Passeriformes; family Passeridae; genus Passer; species Passer domesticus. The sequence continues at coordinate 84,030,333 of NC_087512.1, read as the reverse complement.
TGTCTGCTGCTCCTGCGGCCGTTGGTGGAACACTGGTGGAGCAGCTGGAGCAGCAGCTGCAGCATCTGCTCCTGGGCTGTCCCTCAGCAGCCACCTTCTGCACTCGGCGCCACAGCTGGCCTCTGCAGCGACATCCTCGTCTCCTCGTCTGCCGCCAGGCATCCCCACAGCACTTTGGCACTGTGCAAGGTAAGAAAATCCCCGTGGGCCCCAAAGCACTCACAGAACAGCAGGAGGCTCCAGCTGGCTCTGCCACCAACCACCACAGACACGGTGCGTGGTCACTTTCCCCAGACGAGGTTGCACATGAAAGCAGGCTGCAACTTCTCCAGGAATAATGCTGCCTCCAGGGGAAATACAGACCTTTCCATAGAGGATGTACAGAGCTGTCACGGTGCACTTGCAGATTCTCATCCTCTGATGACCCATGTAAAAGTTCGTGGCACCCATTTAAGTCCTAAAACTACATTGTGGTAACCCCAAAACCAATTGGTCATTCTGGAGGAGGTCAGAGGTTCAGTGTCCACTAATCCTGTTACGCCCTCACTCTGGTCACACCTCCTGCAAAGCTTCAAAAACCAGAAGGATGGGACTTCTCCTCTGGGATGCCTGCCCATCAGAGCATGGAAGCAGTTTGCTGGGCTTGTCCTGCAGTACTGGCTTTCATCCTCCAAAATGATCTGGTTGCAGCAATTCCTATATACTCACATACTAACATCACTTCCAGACACTGGAACAATATTCTATTTTCATAGCTTTTTTGATTTTTTTCCCACCTGCCTTACATCTCTTTTCCAGAGAGATATTGCTCTAGATTTGTCTGTGTTTTTCAATGTGTGTAGGGCTGGCTCTGCCTCACGGTCAGAGGCAGCTGTGAGATGCCCTCTTGAGTGGTGCTTCTCAGGAACACAATCACAGTGTCACAGCGTTTTCTGGGCTGGAAGGGACTCCCAAAGATCATGGAGCCCAGCACCTGGGCCTGCTCAGGACAGTTTCAGGAATCCCAGCCTGTGCCCAAGAGGAGTGTCCAAAGACTTTTGGAGCTCTCTCAGCCTTGGTGCTGGGAGCCCTTCCCTGGGGAGGCAGTTCCAGTGCCCTAGCCCCCTCTGGCTGAAGAGCCTTTTCCTTACATCCAACCCAAGCCTCCAGTAGTGCATCTTCCATGCATCCTCTTGGCTCTTCTCACTGGCCCCAAGACTCAAGGCACTCTAGTGCCTGCCCTTCAGCTTTCCTTCTTCAGGAAGGTGCACACTGCTAGAGAGACCTGCCTCAGAAATTCCAAGTGAAAAACACAGCAATGACACCTAATGGAGAGGAGCTGGGACAGAGGAGCTTGGGGTTTTCAGTGATGATGAGGATGAGAAGCAGGCTACCGACACATCTTGGCAGAATGAGTTTCATCTGGAGCGTTGTTTTGATCTCTTTCAGGTGGAAAGGAGAGGCGCAATGAAAAGGAAAGCAAGAGCCTACACTGAGCCGTGAGTTTTGGCCTAGGGTTAAAGGACAGCAAACTTGAGGAATGGCGAGCAGGACAACTGCTCCTTCAGAGTCAGGGTGGGATTGGTCCAAGGCTGTGGCTACACACCAGATGTCTCTTGACCACTTGCCTTTCTTACGTCCTACTCCTTCTTCCTCTAGACACATCAATGTTGGCAGTGACTTTCAGGCCGAGCTCCCTGAGCTGCAGACCGGGCCGCCAAGTGAGGATGAAGAGCCTGCAACCCTGGAAGGTCTGGAAGCCCTTGGAGGAAGACGACCCTGACATGGAAAAACCGGACAGAGGTAGCTGTCTAGCTTTCCTTCCACTCCTGAGATATTCGGGTGTGTAAAATGCTGGTTTTTGGATAAAAAGGCAGCTTTTGGCAGGCTCTGCTTCTCTCCTTGTCATGCCCATCTTCCCTTCTGGAAGTTGTAGGGGCAAGGAGAATGCTCTGCTTCTGCAGCAGAGCAGGAAAAAGAGCAACTGTGCTGCTCTCCAAATGGGTCAGGGGCATGTGCCACTGGAAGAGGGGAGATTGGCCCCCACTCCTTATGCCTAAAGCTGCATGGAAGGGAGAGGCAGCACTAGGTGGGCCCTTGCTTCAGCTGCCCCTTGCTTTGCTCTCCTTTTTGTGCTCTCCAAGCTGCAGGCTTTAGCTCTTGTGCTTTCCTTCTGCCTTGTATGGCAAGCCTTCCCCTTTGTTGGCTCAAGGCTGACTTTGGGTGGGTTTTTGTTGTGCTTGCAGGCAGAGAACTGTTGGACATGGCCAGCTCCCGTGGCCTTCCCGGGGCAGCAGCTCAGCTGGAGCTCGCCCTGCACTGCCTGCACCAGGCTCGCGGCAGCGTTCCGGTAGGAAGCGGCTGTTTGGGCGCGGGCAAGAGTGGGCAGGGAATTGATAAGGCCCGGGCAGCGGGACAGCCTTTCCTGGCTGCTCCTTGAAGAAGGGAGTTCACAAGCAGCAGAGCACTCGCTGCCTGCTGTGTCTCGTCCAGCTGCGGCAGGGCTGAGCCCAAATGGCTCCAGCAGGGACAAGATCTCTCCTGGAGGCAGCGCCGCAGGGTCCTGCAGCCTGCTGCCTTGAAAACCTCCTGGAGATCTGTGTTCTCGAAGACATTTTGAGGGACAATTCCCAGAAGCCTCAGTCAGCTGAGGCAATTTGGGGTGCAGGAGGAGCAAAATCATGGAGTTGGAGAGGAAAATGCTACCCTTGTGGAGCAGGAGCCAAGGGCTGGGCAGCAAAAATGAGGGACTGGGAGCAAAGCGCAATCTTTGACCCATATGAGAGCCAGTGGCCTGAATCCTCAGCTGAAGAGGCAAAGCGGCTGAAGGGCAGCATTGGTGGGGTTTGGCTCCTTTTTTGTGTTGTGGGGCAGCTCAAGCCTTTTTCCCTTGCATCTTGCAGGAGGCTCTGGAGATGTTGCTCTCGGGGGGTCCTCCAACAGCTCAAGGCCATCCCTTGGCTGATTATCATTATGCAGGTAACCAAAGCCCAGCTTCTTCCTTCACTGACACATGCTGCCATGCCCTTAATGGCCGTGTCAAGCATTTCTGCTTCAATTAGTTGTGCTTTGAACCAGCACAAGATCTCGCCTTCTCTGGGGATGGAGAAAGCACCAGCATCTACTCCTTCAGCTTGACTCGTTTTCCATGCTTTTTTCCCTGGGGAATGCCTGCTCTCGTCTTCATCACCTTCTGAGGGAGCAGACACGCACACACGTGAATGACGGCTGGAGCCAGCTTGCTTTTGGCAGCCAGTGGGATCTGCTTCAAGTGGCTAGAGGGATCAATTCAGCTGCTGCTTTTTCTTGCCAGGCTCTGATAGATGGACACCTGAGGAGAAGGAGGCCTTCCAAAAGGCTTTCCACACCTATGGCAAGGATTTCCATCTCATCCAGAAGCAGGTAAAGCCGTAGGACATTCCTCACCTTGGAAGATCACCAGAAGGGACATGTTGATTATTGCTGGTACCAAATACTGCACCTATGTCCCTCTTTTCTCAAAACTGTTAAAGTAGTCACAAAATAGGACATGGAAGGCCTGTGTGAAAATGATGATCCTGCCTCTGCAGCCCTTCTCTCCAGGCTGTTTTGGAAGACAAAGCTCTGTTCTGTCAGACTTGTCTCCCAGGTGTGCTGCTGCTTCCACAACACCTTGTGCTGGGATAACTGCAGTGAACAGGGCAAAGAAGAACTCTGCTAGAGGGACTTGGTGTTGATCTGTGCATTACATGTGGTACCACGTAGCACAATACTCGGTTTATTACATTGCATAATGCCTCTCTGACTCCTCCATATTCATTTCATTTTACACCTTCCTCAATTTTCTCCATGACTTTAATTCCTACTTTACTCTGTATTCTCACTGTTCTCCAATGCACCCTACAGGATTGCCGTTTCAGATTCCTTCTTTTGCTCTTCACAACAGATCCCAAGTAAGACCATGGCACAGTGTGTGGAGTATTACTACTGCTGGAAAAAAGAGCAGAAACTTGCCAGCAGCACTCTTGCTCAGGTGAGTGGGAAGAAAATCCAGACATGCCAGCAGGGTCAAGAAACTGGTAGAAGGGCACAAACCCTGCTGCAAGCCACGCCAGACGCTGCTTTGCCTGGCTCCCTTGGTCCCACGCAGCAGGAGAGGCGCAGCAGGTGCTGCCCGGGGCTTTCTTGTGCTGCTGCCCTGAAATACAGAATTGTGGAGCATAACCTTGACCAAACGAAGCAGCACCGCCACCAAAATGGGCTTCGACTCTCTACAAATCGGTTTCTCAAGGGCTGGCACCCTCAGATTCCTATCAGACCCTTCATTCCCCACTGCTTGCTAACATCAGCCATCTGGGCTGCCTTCATGGAGATGCTGCCAAATTTTAGAGATCTTTTGTAGCACCCCAGCGTATCCTCAAGAAAGAGCTGCTGGTGCTATGGCACCTTTAATACTTTCCTTACCAGCAAACAGCAATTTGCTTCCCAGAGAGAGACAGTGAGAGGGAGAGAGAGAGATTATTTTGGGTAGCAGAAAATGGGTAATCATGTGTCTTTACTAGTGTGATTGAATGTAAAATCCATGCCCTAGACATGTGGGGAGGAAAACCAGAGATAAATAGATGTTAGTCAGAGAGGTAGAAATGAGACATGTACAACTAGAGATAGCCACGTATTTATCCCACCCCCTTAGAGCTGTGGTAAAGAAGAGTATTTTCCTCCAAGTGCTGGGTTGGCAGCCTGCTGCAGCCCACTGCCATATCCAGCCCTTTTCTCAGCTCTTCGGGGTTTGGAAGAAATTGCTTAGGCCGATAGATTTTTGGGGTGGACGCTGTGAATCCCAGCTGTCTGAGAGGAAGGAAGCACTGATAAGGATTCTTTGATTTCCAGACTGCAGGCAAACGGAAGAGGAGGAAAAGGCCTCCCAGGAAGGAGACTGGGGAGACAGGGAAGAGAAGCCGCAAGCGGGCTGGCAGCGCGGAGTGTCCCTGCTGCCAACCGCGCCAGCCGCCCCAGCCGGCGGGAGGCCCCTTTCCGTGCGGGCAGTGCCAACGGTGCGCGAGCTCCTCCTCCTTCTGCTCCCAGCTGCCCCTTTGGCCTAAAGCACGCTGACCCTTTCCAAAGGCACCACAGGGCAAGCTGAGGCCACTTGCAGGATCGCCCCTGGCAGCCCTGCTCAAGCTTACAGCCCACTTGGAACCCAAACAGCTTCGTTCAAACCCAGCATTCCCAGTGAAACCTTGCCATGCCCCAACAAGACACAGTTCATACAAGCAGGAACACATGCATCAAAGCTTGCTTTGATGCTGCTGATCCAATTAAACCTAGGATGAAGCAAAAGGAGGAAGACATTTCAAAGAGTTGAAACCAGAAAGATCAGACTCATGGTGCTGATCACTTTACAAATGTGTCACAGCCTGAAAAGATGGAAATTCATCCAAAAAGGGAGATCTCAGCACTTGGCTTAATGGTGTGTATGAAGTTAACAATGCATGGTTTGTTTCCTGTCTTCCAGGGAGTTTGAAACCATCAAGGAGAGGAACAAGCACAGGAGAAGACACCGCCCACGCAAGGATGCACAGCCTCTCCCCAAGAAGAAAAGGCCAAATTAGCCCTGCATTTGCCCCAGGCTAGCAAGATATAGATGTAAAGAGGACTAGATAGAAATAATTGTTTATTATTATTTACTATTATTATATTATCTATAAAAACAATCGATTGTTTTTCAAGTTTTTAGGATTGTTTATTCTTCTATTAGTTTACCTGATAGGAATCTCTGTGTTTATTAGTTAAGATACATTATTATTATTAAAGATGTATTAGTAGTGTTAGATTTAGCAATAAATGTAACAGGTTTGGTGTTTCTATGCTTCAACTTTTCACATTTTGTCTTTGTTGAGACACAATCTGTGTTTATCATTAAACCAAAGTGTGTTCCATTTTGCCTTTTTGTCTGTATGAAATCCCTGAGGCACTGTTCGTTACATTTCCTTGGTGTTGCACACACAGCATTTGCCCTGAGAGAGCAATGGGGGCACATGAGTCCCCCCCAGGCCCAGCCCCTGGCTCAGCTGGCAGCACTTCCAGAGGCGTGTCCCCGTTACTGCCAATGAAATCATGGTGGAGCTTCCTCCTTTGATTCCTGAACATCTCAGCTGGGAGTGGATAGGGAGGCTTTGCTGAATTCAAAGCATTGGATCTAAAGGAGTGCTCTTGTCTCACTGTACTTGCTGGGATAAAAGTAGTGGGTTGAGGCCTGTGGTAATCGGCGGAAGAAATGCGGCACTCAATATGAGTGATCAGCAAATCTCAAAACTTTATTGATAGGCACATACATTTATATTGGTGTTAATGAGGCCAATACATATTGCAAAAGGCGAGCTCATTATTGGTTAGTTACTTATCAGCTAACTACGCCTACCTTAGCATTCTTGTGGCTACTGTGTTGCAGCTGTTCTCATCTTTTCTTCATATTTCTAACTAACGATCCTCTCCCCCATCCTGATGTTGCACCAAGGGCACAGTGCCCTTGCCTGATTTAGACATTGTCCGCTGGCTCCTATACCCATCTCCTTCTTCCTTAACTAACGGTATTATATCAGTGTGACCTTTGTCAGCTAGCCAGCTGTTCACAAAATCCTCCACACTTCCCCTGTTTTTCTGTTGCACAAGCATAGTCTGATTAGATGCAACAAATATCATTCTTTGAACCATGTTCTGTAAGCACATGCAAGAACAAGGCAAAACTAACACTACTAACAAAGCTATAATGCCTGCTATAATGATGACTCTAAGAATAGAGCGCAACCGTGATCCCAAGCCTAAAGATTTGAGCCATTCATCAATACCAGAGCCCGATTCTACCTGTAAGTTTCCAATTAACCTTCGCAACTCAGAGAGCTGGGAGTGGATGGACTGCGAATGATCAGAGAGGTTCATGCAATGCATGCCCTCAAATTCTTCACAACCATGGCCTTGTGCCAGTAAAAGGAAGTCAATTGCAGCTCTATTCTGAAGCGTTGCATGGCGAATAGAATCAACATCAAGCAAAAGCCTAGAAAGTGCCAAAGAAGTGGCATTAGTTTGTTTAGCAAGCCAGCATCCTAGCTTGTTTAAAATGGCATGGGCACCTGCTGCTGATACCCCTGGAGCCAAAAAGGATGCTGCCACTATGGCCCCTGGGGACCAAAATTTTACATCATCTTTGCAGTCAGCAGTAAATGCATGGACCATTCTTTTAATTCTATGATATTGGTGACTCATATTTAAGATCATGGACGTATTGGGTGTGAGTAGAGACAACCGTCCAATTGTACATGGCCCCCTGCTCAGCATCAATGGGAGACCAGGCCAAGCACGGTCCCCACATATTAAAAAGTAACCTGCTGGTAATTGAATAGGGTCATTTGATGAGATTGACACTCTCTTTGTGGTATAATTGCACCAGGTTGTTGCCTTACGGTAAATGGCCATGCAGGAAGTTACAATAGTAGAATAGTTCTTGGCTGGCAGCTGACTTTTATGCTTAAACCTAAGGCATGCATCCGCCATCACTGAGCCTAACAGTTCCAATTCTTGGGGTTCCTGCGGTGCTATAGGAAAATGAGAAATCCATTGGTCCCAGTTATCTACACTGACCCTGGCGTCATTGGTTTTGCAGGTGGGTATTTTTGATGGGCATGGCCAGGGATCTGCCGGTAGTCCGACCAAACAGGTTGTAAATGGATTACCAGGAGAAGATAATGATGAGCAAATAGCCTCCAGGTTAGTTAAATTTGCCATGGTGATCCAAATATTAGTCTTGGGCTGAGGTGGAGCCCATGCCTGATGGGTTCCCACTCCTTTGGCAATGTCTGGGCTGTCTATTAAGAGGGTAAAAATGAGTAAAACAGCAGCATAAGTCTGCCACATCACCCTGATTTTCCCGGGCGCTGTTTTGAACCATCCAGACATTTGGGAAATTAACAGGTTGCGCACAAACTGTTAAGAATGTCTCTTCTTTCCCCTTTTTTTTCTTGAGCTGCCCAGACTTAATCTTTTTAGAGCCCTTAAACAATCATCCTACGCTTGGTTGGGATCTTGATCTCCCAGAATCGGACCTACTACATCTAACTGGGAGAGGGGAATACCCCAACCACACTTAGACAGTAAGATACACAATTGAGATTGCTGTAAAGCGTGTTTGGCAAAGTGCTGGGTTTCCCACCTAAGCCATGCGAGAATTTTCTGTTCTGGGGACTCATACAACTGTAACCCTTGGCGGCCAGGTAACCCTGTAAAGGCCTGGAGTTCTGCTTGCGTGGAATCCTGCTGCCAATAAAATGCACAGCTTCTGCACCACAGCTCAGGTAACTGGGACTGAAGCACCCACTTAGTTTGCTGACACCCCCCGCAAAAGAACAATATCCATGCAGCACACTGAGTTATTTTGACACTTAATACAAGCTAATCTCTTAGGCCCTCTATAATAAAACGTATGAAGCGATGGAAGCAGGCTTAGTATTCTGTCCAGAGATTGACACCGATCAATCGCTCGGTCAATGGCAAAGCTGCAGTGTCCTTTCAGCTTGAGAAGTATCAGTCTAATGGTGATCAGCAGCTTCGCCTCCACTCGCCGACGGTCCTCTTCGCTCAGTTGTCTGGGGTCTGGTTCCATCTAACACGGCTAAATCCTGGGGTCCATTTAGCAGCTACCCACAAGGATCCTGTAGGGGTAGAACACAAAGATACCCGTGGCCCCAGTATAATACCTTAGCAGGACCTTGCCATTGTCCTGTCTTGGGATCTCTGTATTTTACCCATACGTCCTGCCTCACACTATCTTTCTCTGTTACATAATGATGAATTACAGCAGGAACTTTGCTTTCCCCAAAAACACATAGGTGATTTAAGACAAATAGACACTTTAGCAACCTTTCTTGCGGCTCTCTAATATCTTTGTATTTAACTAGATATTTTTTCATAGTACCATTAGCTCTTTCTACCATCACTTGTCCTGTCGGGGAATTAGGGATGCCTGTCACATGTTCTATCCCCCACATTTGCATGAACTGCTTTATTCTTTTGCTGCAGTAGGCAGGCACATTGTCTGTCTTAATGCGCCGTGGCACTCCCATTACTGCAAAGCAGCTACTGAGATGCCTCTCTACATGCCCTGCTTTCTCACCAGTCTGTGCTGTGGCCCATATAAAATGACTATAGGTGTCTATAGTAACATGCACATACTTTATCCTTCCAAACTCAGCAACATGTGTGACATCCATTTGCCAGGTCTCATTTGTATTCAGCCCTCTGGGGTTAACTCCTAGACCTAACCCGCAGCCCCCATTATGATGACTACATATGGGACAGGCTTTGACTCTTGCCCGTGCCTCTTCCATAGATATCTGAAATTCTCTATGGAGGCCTTTTGCATTTTGGTGAAACATGGAGTGTGCTTCTCTGGCCATAGTCTGCCTGGGAATTGGAGTCACATGTGTGATTGAGACTAGCTTATCTGCTCGTGCATTACCCTCTCCTAGACCAATATCCCACTTATGACTTCTGATATGAATGACAGAGAAAGGATACTTCCTCAGCTTAATTGCCCTCTGTAACTGCCCCGTATAAACAGCTCATGTAACCTCCTGTTTTGAACCTCTTTCATAGAGGCATCTTCTATTCGCTCGCATACTCCAGCAACATACAAAGAATCTGTCACTATATTGAGGGGCCCAGAAAAATGCATCATGGCCCAAACAACAGCCAATAACTCCATCGTCTGTAAAGCATCCAATTCGGAGGCCTGGAGAATCTGATGGTGCCATTGTCCCTTTTCCTGCCAGGTCACTGCAGCAATTCTGGATTTTCTTCCTGCATCTGTGTAGGCTGTTATGGCATCCTGACAGGGGTTTCTGTGACCTTTTTGGGCATTGAGTCCAACCCCATTGCCCTACCCAATTCAACGGTATATTGGGGATATCATCAGTGGCGATCACACTTCCGGCTCCTAACAGTGCCTCTTGTAATTCCATACTGTTTATCAGGTACCAGGTCAATGTATCTTTCTTCATTGGTACCCGTATCTGAGCAGGCTCCTTTCCCATGATCTGTAGTGTCTGTTCACGACCCTACTTGAGCAAATCAGCCAAAATTTTGATTTTTTGAAAGAGGGTTTTATGCTGTTGAAGTGGAGGAGATATCCATTCCAAGGCCCACGCCTCCCCCGTTTTTCTGTTTTGCTGAGTAAGTGCACCTAGTAAGTATTTAGTTCCACACCAAACTGTCAGCTGTATAGGGAGATTAAGGTCTCGTCTCCGGACACTGCCCTGTGTCACACAGTCCAGTATCTGTCTCTCTTCTTTGCTTGTTGAATGGTCAACATTTCTCTTGCTCTTGATAGAGTTTCACATTCTTCATTGAAATCCGTCTGGACTTTGCACCTGTTAAAACACAAACAAATCCCACGTCCCCGCAGGACTGAAGAATTTTCTCAAAATCCTAGAGGTGAAGAATGGGTCCTGGTTTCATTTTACAATGTTACATAGAGAAATGTTAAGATAAGAGTAATTAGGAATAAATTCAGATAATAATAGCTTCATCCACTCTGATTCCACTTCTCTGATTCTCCAAGTAAAAATGAGAGAGGAAAAACCTTTGAGGAGAAAAAAACCCCTGAAATTAATAGTCAATCTAGCATAAAATAAAATTAATATTATGAATATTGATCACTTTAATTTGCAGTAAATTCTTGTAAATAGACACTATTTACTAATTAGAAAGATGTGGAAATGTTGCGCTTATATAGAAGAACTAAACAAAACCATCAATTTTTAACTGTAAAGGTGCTTTTGATCTTATTTTCTTTCTTTACCATTTGCACTTGCAAGTGTAGAATTTTTTTTGTGTCTAACATTATTATTTGATAATCTCTTTTTCCTTCTTTGTTTCTTTTTTCTTGTTTTTTTCCTTCTCTTTGTATTATTTTTCACTTGAAGTTTTGGGAAAACTAACTGAAAAAAGGTAAGAAACTAAACTTCTACTGGTTCCTTTCCAACAGTTCTAGAGGAGCATGGGCTAAGCATCCAAAAAAGTTACTTTGAAGTGTTTTTTTCAGTAATGTATTATCCAATGGATTTAAGAGGAAAAGAATAAAAATCTTCCATATGGTACTCCAGCATTTCCCCACTCATTTTAATTGAGCTCTTGATGACTTTTGTGCTGCCTTTTGGAAAATACCTGTTCTCTAACCAAAAGCAGGGCTGTTATTGTATGTGTATAAACCCTGCATGCTCCCATACCTGAGTGTCTTCCAGAAATGCTTTGTTGTTCCAACTCTTGGTACAGCTTGTGGACTTCTCTCCTGAGCAGAACTACAGGTAAAGAATTTGGGAGCAGTAAACAAAATCTTATTTTTATTCATAAACAGTATTCATTCTGCTCTCTAAGAGCAAGCAGTGTGAAGGACATGTTCAGAGAACAAAACATTCCTCTTAGATACTGATCTAAAATACCTAACAGAATGTGTTTTGTTTTGCTTTTGCAGTTATAAATAATTTAACTTCTTTTAATTATTCTCAGGAAATAATTTCAAAGTCTCTACTATGAAAATAGCACACACAGGACTTTGTTTTTTTAAATATCAAACAGATTTAAAGTGATACTTCAAAAGTCCTCTATTCAGCAGCAATCAATGTAATGTGAACGAAATAGTTCAACTGTGCTCCTGTGAACATAAAAGCAGAAGGTTTGTAAAGCTGCCTCACAGCAGCAGCTAAACATCAAAACAATATAGAATTTTAAAAATAATTATGAACAGTGATTGGTTCTTTATCAGATACCAAAAATATTTCAAAGGGTTGTTGGTTTTTTTTAACATTTGCATCCTTGCAAACTCATGTGTCTGTGTGTATATAAGGTAAAGAACAGGAACGCTGAAAATGCAACCAATGTATGTTTTATGGCTGACAGGATTCAGCCTTGCTAAATCAGAGCAAGTTCCACCATTGATTTCAATAGCACCTGGCTTAGGTACTATTGAATCTGAGATCTACGTCTTTCATAAAATTCAGATTTTAATAACTTTAATTCCCTGATGGCTGCAGAGTTGCTAAGGAAGCAGTATTTGACTTTATGTTTTGAACTGCCTGAGGATCAGCCTCTGAACCTGAGGGATTCTGAGCTGAGAATGTGGGAGCTGCCTTCCTGTATGCATTTGTCCTGTCTTGTGTCACACCACTACAGTGAGTCCCACATTTCAGGAGTAAATGGGGTTTTTTGCCAGCTTACCAACAAAAAAAGAACTTTGCAAAATGCTAATTTTAATAATGAATGCCTTTAACCACTATTGAAATTTCAATTTCTGTTTGGGAGAAAGAGGCTTCCATGCCAAGTGCTTTGTACAGTGCTTGGCATACATGTATGGAAAAGTTCTTTTCAGCCTCCTCTGCTGTCTGGAGGCTGAAAAGTTCATCTTGTCCTTGCACTTGCTTCTGTTGGACTTGTTCAGGTTTCTATATATAATGTTGCATTCTGAATAAAAGGGAAAGAATTTGAGAACCCTGTGGTAAGGAATCTTGCCTGACATGTAGGTGGCAGATGAAAGTTCCCATCATTGCTCTAATGGGAATGAAATTGCTTATAGAACCTGGAACAGCCCCAAGATAAATGAGATGGTCTGTGATTAGAGCAGTTCTTTGGAATGTGGAAGGCACAGATGAAGCTGTCAGTGTGAGGGGCTGGTTTCTTCCTCTGAGCCACAGCCACAGGTTCTCTGATGCTCTGGGATGTTGATCAAACCCTTGCTCTTGTCTCTTCATTTCAAAATGGAAAACAAAGAGGTTTTTTTGCTATAACCTTTTTTTAGCTAGTATTTCCCTCCCATGTCTCATAATGATGCCACTGAGAACCTGCTTACTCAGTGCCTTTGCAATCAATCCTTGGCCCGTCTGAAACACATGAGGTGAGGCCTGTTTTGGGGTCAGATCAGCCATCTCTAATCACACAACTGTAGGAAAAACTTACTGCAAACTAGAGTGACACTGTAACACTCATGTTCTGCCTGAGATGCTGTATGATTAGTTTTCTTTCTGGACTGCAATCATTTGGCAGACACCTCTAACATTATAATCAGTTCTAAACGTCATGCTGTATTAGCTAAAACTTACAGCAATCAACCCAAACCAGGGAATGGTCAGATATCAAGAAAACGGAATTAATGGGGTGGTTCTGTGTTTCAAAAAGTAACATTGGAAGTCAAACCAGCAGGCAAGTGCACTGTGGAAAGAGAATGTTCCCAGGATCTCTCCAGAACTGTTCCCATCCTGTTTCTATTGACTCTCATCACTGTGGTTTCACCACTTCCCACGGTTCATGTTTGCAGTTTCAGTTCCTTATACAATCATAAATGGTCCTAAGAGCCCAAGGCAGAGTTTGTTAGATATCCAAATGTGTCACTGGGCTATTTGGATTTAGAGCAAAGCAGAATCCACAGTGTTTTATTTCTGTGTCATTTTCCTAATGTGACTTAAAGTAGTGAATTGAAACACTTCCAAATGCATAACTAAGGTACACACACACACACAAATTCTTACTGTCAGCAAGTATGAAATTGTTATTTGAAACCAGAAGGTGGCTCTACAATCAAGCTGGGCAAGCTGAAACCATAGAGATGCAGTATCCAAAATTTTTTCTTGATCCTTTCAGTTCTCTTCTTCCTCAGTGGAAACACCCCAGTTCCTGTAAGCAATGTAAGTGGTTTTACAGTGCCTCTTTTTTTTTCTTAGTTTTTATTATTAAAAAAAAAAAACAAAAAACCCAAACTTCCACCAAGTCCTTTTTTTTATTAGGATAGGGCACAAACCAGAACACTGATGGCTTTAACTGGCTTCTACTGAAGTGCGTTGTTATCTCACTGCTGATTTCAGTGGGAACTGCTTAAATCTAAATATAAGGTGCCTGGAAGATCCTTTCCTTAGCTGCCTGTGGGTGGTGTGGATGGCAGGTTCCTACATATGTCAGTCTGTTGTGAGCTGATTTTATTTGTGATGTTTGCTACAAAGCTCTCAATGGCTGGTCTTTGACGTCACACAGGGGTGTTGCCCAGAAATGGTGCTGAAGATGACATGGCATGATTTTTTTTTTTTGTTTAGAATAGCAGACTTGGCTGGTGTTGTTTTAGGATTTTGTGACACTATGAAGAATTCATATTACAGCATATATCATGTGTCTGTCTCTGCCCCTTTGCTAAGTTACCAGCAGTTGTAGCACTCTTTGAAAAGGGGGTATGGGGTAACTTCTCACATTCCTGACATAAAACTCTGAACAAAGTCCACATTTGGAAAAGCAAACATTTTTTCCAAAACAGAGACATTAATTGTCAAGAAATTCAGTGAAGCCAATGAAGTAACTCCATTGTAAGCCTCAGGTTCAATTAAAACAAGACCTACCATATATTTTCTTGGCATTTGATTTGAAATAATGCTGAAAAAATTAGGAAATTATAGGCATTTTGTACTTTATGGGAATTTTAACATGGGGAAAACACTTGGGTATTGTGTGCATTCTCCTGCTGTGCTAATTGTTTTAAAATTTCAAACTATCAGTTATAGGGAATTGCTGAGTGCTTTTGTTTCTGTAGAGGGCTGTACATGCAGGAGGAAAAACCCTCAGCAATTGCTGGAGTTTACATTAATATAATAATCAACACTGAGCTAGCTTTGTCATGGCCCATTTCGAAATATTGAAATGTTGCTCCAGTTTTCTGCTGTTTGACATCCATTCCAGTGCCACTTCTGTGGAGGCATAAAGTAATGAAGAAATGCAGCAGTAAATGAGGTCAATTCACTATTGCACACGTGGAGCCCCAGACAGAAAAGATAATGTTTGAATTTTATTTTTCCTCTTTTTTCTCATTTTTTAAAATTTTTAAGTTGTGCTCAGTGTAATTAAATGGAATTTATCCTGACATGCTTGTCCTAAAGGACAGGTAGAACTTTCAGGATATCAAACTGCTACTTTGTCATTTATTCATTTCATTACAAAACTGCAGCCCTCCAGGGAGTGTGACATAATATAGTAGCGCTCCTGAGTACTAGAATTTCATTTGGCTCTTTGATTTATCTGACAGACACAGGGGCTAAACCCCCACATGTAACTGGAAAAATCCCCATGGACTACGCATAGGTGACTGCTAAAGTGCACAGGTTATTTCTGCTAACAATAGCATGAACTTGTGTTGGAAATGTTCCCCTCTGATTTGGATTTCTCTGGTGAAATGAGATGTATTAGTGTTTGAGTTCTGAATTTGCTTCCTGTAATTGTGTTCTCCCCAAACAAACATATCTCAGATCTCAGTATCAACTCCTTTCACAAAAGATGGGTGTGATAATTCTTCCATGAAGCTGTGGATTGCCTTTGCTCTCACAGAAGTTGTGGAAACATAGGCTCTACAAAAGTTATAATTTATTCCTAGAATAGATGGAGATTAAAAGGTACTTTCCACCCCCTGAAAATGACACTGAATTTAAGCTTATGGTACTGTTAGACCAGTACTTTTCTAAACCCCTGAAGGTTAAACTTCCTGTCAGTCATTTATGCTGAGACCATGAGCTTTCTTCATTCTGCACTTCCTCAAGTGTCACTGAAAAGTTCATATCAATAGAATTAATTATGATGTCACTTTTTAATAGAGGAAAGTAGGAACTGGCTCACTATTATCTTTTTTTTCACTAATATTTACATAGAATAATAATGCGTTCATAGATAAAGAGTAATTGCTGTGGATCTCTGTTCATTAAAATGTGCATCAACAGCTCAGCCTTTTGCTTCTTGCATATCTTGGATGTTGTTGTAGTCAGACTGTCCCCTGTAAGATTCTGCTATTAAATTGTACTTCATATCACTGTATTTTATAATATAAAATCAAACTTTATGGGCTAGATTGAGAGAATTTGTTCTCTGTTCCTCCTTTCTCCTTTTTAGTGGCTTTTTTTGGTGGTTCTTTTTTTTTTTTTTCCTGTTGATAGGAATCACTGTTGATAAAATTAGAAAGGTACAGGGGGATCAGTTCCCCACTCATGTCAGAGTTCCTGTTGTACAGGTCTAGCAAATTCAGTGGATTTGGCTGTAATTTGCGATGAAATCACTTATGTCACTTGCTTTGCAGAGATACAGAATATGGATGAATGGACATAAGATAATCTTCAGCCAGTCAGAGAAATGCCATGTTAGACTCTCAAAAATTCCCTCAAATTATCACTGATTGCAATCAACACTTTCAGTCTGATCCACAGAAGACAACAACCTTACAGAACACATTATTTTCTCCCTCTAAAAGGACCAAGTTAATGTTTGCTCAAACAAGAACACACCTTAGGTAGGGGTTTAAGCCTCACGAGCTACTAAGTAAGTTTTTTACTCATACTACAGGGTAAACAGTTTGTTGATGGTTCTTTTTATCTTTAATGAAGAAAAGTGCATATGTAGAACAGAGAAAATTGCAAAACCTCCCAGACATTATAGATATTGAACACCCTCAATTGAAAGCAATATGGACTAGACTGCTCACTGCAAAAGTGGGGGCTCTGTAAAAAAAAAAATACCATTGGTATTTGTACAGAAACTGCTAATACTTGTTTTCTTCTGGAAACACCTGCTCAGAATATCAGGTACCTTGCACTTGTATCTTGTAACTTGTTTCAAGAATAGCAATTGCTATTTTGCCCCTCCTTTTGCAGCTTTATAGACTATTTGGAAGCATTTAGGTTCTAAAGTTGTTGCCATCACTACAAAATCGTTCTGAAACTTTGCCATCTCCATGGCAACTGGCCTGCTTATGTTAAGGATTTTGATACCACACCGATGTTCAATGGCATTGTTAATCCGAAATATTAATTTAATATATCAGTGCTTTACACTGGAGTTTACACGCTTAATCTTTTGGTTATAATAGTGAGAAAACGTTGATGCTGAATAATGACTTGTAAAGCATTAGCTCACCCGGTGAGCTACTGGATGAGCTACCACAGGATGAATTAGCACAGACTAAGGAGCACAGAGTCTTGTTAACAAACAGGATATGAAAGCACTGGCTTAGCTCACAAAATACAGGTAAGCTCTTTTAAAAGAAATCAGTAGAATCTTTCTTAGTTATATAAATATAGTGAGCAGAATTTGCCCTGCTCAGGCAGACCCCACTGAAATCAGCAGCTAAGATCACTTAGCCAGGAGTTCTGTTTTCCTAGCAAAACACTCAGAGAAGGGTTTGAGGCAGGACCAAACCCTGCTAGGAACACCAAACACAGGGTGCAATCCTGCAGAGCACATTGTGGTGTGCAGAGGAGCACCTAGTGCTGGCTCTGGTGAGCAGGTGACCAGGCAGTGCCCAAATCCTCATGGAGTGACCGAGAAGGGCTCAGGTGAACATTCTCCATATTTCATACACATCAGTTGTCTCTCTAACAATCCCCAGAGACAAGTCAGGCCTGGTGGACTGGCACAGAGATGGATGCTGTCCTTCATAACACACATTTCAACTGTCCATGCTTGTGGGAGGTGTAGCCTCCATAGCACAAGCCAGACAAGTGAACTGCACCAGGCAACAGCCCAGCAAGGATCAACCTTCCAAGGGCAGGGAGAGCCTGGAAACCACAGTCACCAGGGTTCAGCCACCAGGGTTTTCCTGGAGCAATACCATGATGTCCTTGCACAGCACTGTGAAAAAACCTCATTGACCTCAAAATTCCAAATGCTTATTTTATCCATATCTTTCTGAATGAAATTGCAAACAATGTGTAGTGTAGTGGAAATGCAAAATATTACCCTATTTGAAAGTGTATTAATCTTTCCTGAACTTTTTAGTGTATGTGTTACTAATGGCAGGGTAGAGCAAAGGCTTTGTGCTGGTATAGGGGTGGGGGCGAGGAGAAAACACAGCAGTATTTACAAATAGATTCTGCAAACTCTAGTTCAAAAGAGATGACATCTTCTGTAATTGCAGATGAGTACTTTCTTATTTGTTTTCTGCCAGAAATATATTAAATTATACTCACTGCCCCTAGCTAGTCCGTAAGCCTTTTTTTTCTTACTGGCCAGAGTCCCATTCCCAGCAATCCTTTAAATTTCTCATTTTTCATGCAACTACCTTGATTATCTATGCTGTTAGTGTGCTCAGTAGCTTTTTGTTGGTAGAACGGATCCCAAGGGTATCATTCTTTTTATTACATTTCACCGCCGTGTGGAGAGAATAATCCTTCCTCTTTGGGGGTCAGAGAGAAGTGATCTATTTACTTCCTTCTAAATGGAGGATAATTCTGTTCTTGCTTGGCACTGAAACTTTTCTATCAGACACCTTCCTGGAGACAATATTATCAAAGCCAGATTTTCAGCAGATTTGAACACTTTCTGCAGTTCCCCATTGAAATATTGAATTAGATCTGAAATTATTTTCTTCTGCACTAGTGTCATTTTAAGCGAGCTTTATGCCAGGGCCTTTGATGCCAAATTTCATCTCGGGGTGAATTCTTCCATGCAGACTCTCAAAAGCCTCCTTTACAATAGACTTGCTAGCTGGCCCTTGGTTCCAGTAGTGCTGCTGGCAGGCTCAGCTGAAAAGCAGGCTCGATGGGTAGGAGACCATAAGCACAAGCTCTTTTTAAAATACAAACCTTGGAGCTCCCATGCAATTTCTGCTCCCCCAAAGCTGCATTCTGCTCCTTCCAGACCTGTGCATTAAGAGGATGAGTACACCTCTTACTGGGAAGTGTGAATGGAATGAGGAGTGGATTGTGCTGATGGAGGCACAGGCGTACATTCCTGTATGCTGCACTGATAAACTGGAATTCCTTGGTGAGCTGGGGATTGGGAATGGATGAATACAATTGCCTAATTGAGACTTTGGTTTTTAAAATCACTTTGAAAAGACTTGTGAGTCCTTCCTTTTGCCTCCTCTGAGCCTTGGTGCTTTTAAATGGTAACCAGTTTTGACTCGATACAATCTCACTGGAATCAGTGGAGAATTTTAATTAAAAACTGTAAGTGTTTAAAACAGGATCCAAATGCTTAGAATTGGGAAAAGAAATCAGGCAACTTTGTGTAGATTTCAAATGAGTTTTCATTCCAGAAATGCACAAAACCTCTGAAACTGCAGGTGTTCTGCTGATGGGTTTATAAATGGCACCAGATGACCTTGGTGACCAACCTCAGGCAATGAAGAGCTCATTTTGAACAGTCAACAATGAAGGCAATAGCTGATCCAATCAATAGTTCCTGAGCTTCCTGTGACCTAAGGCAGATTTGACTAAACCACCTATTCAAGAAATTATCTATTTAAATAAAATCCTCCTGGGTTTCTTTATTAAAAATTTATAGTTAATGAAAAATGTGACTTTTCAAGGTATGCTGTTTGCTTCTGTAAATTTTCTCCTATACGAGAAAGCAAAAATCAAAAAGCTTTTACTTTTTCATCAACAACAGACTGTTAAAGCACTATTTCCTATATCCTGGTAGATACACGTATATAAATTCTACGAGAAAATTTTAGAAGTTCAATAGCAAATTTTTAGATCTAGTGAGTAGAAACTAAATAAATAATGTGCAAAGAATTTGCAGCACATTTATCACGGGACTGTGAGGCAGGTTAATCTATAATACGAGAGATGGGTCTGCTGCCCAGTTCCAGTAAGGCCAAACCAGCCGGCCTCGCTTACAGTAACTGGTAAAAAGCAGGATATAAATGGTTAGGATTCATCAGGGTGATGGACGGCGGAGCTGTGCAGCAGCTCCTGGGACTGCAGCCTTATCTCTGCTGCATACGTTCTGTGCCTCAAAAATTATGCTCAATGTTAATACAACTTCCACAGGGAATAGAAATAGAATGCTATAACTAAGTAATAGCAACAATATTTATGAACTCATTTTCTTTCCAATGTGTCGTGTTAATAATGACCGTTTTTCTTTCATTTAATATTTAAAACCCACAAGAAAGTATGAGTAGAACTTGCACCTATTAAAAATGTCTTTGAGCTGTACCCAAATATAGTTACCAGTGTTACTACACTGGTTCTTTTTTCTATTGAAAAGCTACAAATCTGAAACCTAGCAAGGTAACTTTGGAAATGTTTTATAGTGATTATAAAGTCCTAAATGGAGACGTGGTGATGGAGAGAGGGGGCCATGTGCACATTTCATATCAGTATCACAAATTCCTACTGTTTATCTGGTGAATACAGTACTGGTCCTAATGTACAACCTAACCCTAAAATGAAAACTAAATGACCCCACATTGTGAAAACTTTATGTTACAGGAAATGCAAACATATTTTTACTTCAGAAAGAGTGCTTTGACAGCATTTTTTCCCACAAAAAGAGTGAACAAAAATCTTCCTCTTCGGTGAGTCATTGTTATCTAATCTTTCCAGTATGGTTTTATCACCTTGTAGCTAGAGAAACAAACCAGGAAACTTCACTTTGCAAGCACAGTGATCTCTCAAACTTTGTATTTTCCCTCTACGTAGGAACCTTTTTGATATTTGACAGCAAGAAAAGAGCAGCCACCAGCTCAGACTTATTGAGAGCTAATGGATTCTGTTACGTCATAATGATTCATTACCAAATTGCAAAAATGTCTTCTTCAATGCAATATTCAAACACAGGGACTGAAATTCTCTAAAAAAAGGAATGAGGACATGACAGGAAGACCTGGTATGAAAAATGAAGGGGGTATTTATAGACATTTGACACTATAGCAGAAAATATGGGACTTTTCAAATCATTTGAGCCATAGAAAGTCAGATTTAGATATGTCAATATTAGGAGAATGCACAAATTGTTAGCAGTACACAGGAAATCACAGGATCCACAATTAAAAGCGTGGAAAAAAATCTCAATAGAAAAATGTGCAAGAATGTGTAATTGGAACGGATCCATGAAGGTTGTTATGTTAACAGCTGCTATTAAGTACAGCTATGCTCAGGGCTAATTTTTGTTGTTGTTAGTGCTGAATATTGACATTCATTGTGCATGTTTTTCTGAAGTGTTGAAGGGAACCAAACCCCTGTTTTCCAAGGTACTGAACCAGCATGCAGAGCATTCCCAACCTGGCACAGATGTCAATAATTATATATATTTGAACAAAGATCCTAACCCCAAAGCTGAGGTAATTGAGTATTTCTAATTACTTGGAAGTGTTTCAGAGCTAGATTTCACCTTCTGTAGTGCTGGGTTGCACCTCTGAGCAGAGAGTTTGTTCATTCACTGCTGTCATCAGCCCTGAGTGGTGAAAGGTCTTGTGGAGGTTGAAGAGCTGAGTGCTCATCAAGAGCCCACGTTGTACCTCTTTGCTGGAGCAGGAGACTGTGTCAGGAAAATACCTAAATGTGTCACTTCAGTGGCACTGCTTGCAAACTTAACTGATAGGTGGACCAAAATAAGGAAAACTGAGATTCCCATGGAGAAAATAACGGGGAATATACAGTGAGGACTACAGAAAGAACACTAATTTGCAAGAACACCCTCCACAAAAGGACAACAGAGAGCTTCCATGGGAGATTTCTCCATCCCACATTTGATCAATAACTGCAAGGAGCAGCGTCACGTTGGTTCCTACCAAAACACAGAAATTAGCTTCCCTCTTGCTTGAAGTACTGGATAGCTTCTTTCTGCTTGTGGCTTAGGAAATCTTAGAAAATTTAAAAGAGGTTGAAGCCAAAAGCAGTGATTGCAAACCTACGAGTAAATAATAATTCTGAAAGTGAGCTTCCTTTGGAAACTTGCATTTCATTGTATGACTTGTTCCATCAAATGCTGACCTCACTGCAACAGAACTTGACTTTTGCTCTGCTCTGTGGCAGGATACACTGAAACTTTTTTCTTATTGTCAGTAATTAGTGAGAGAGTAGATATGTTGAAATCCCAGTTATCAAGCAGTTCTACTTTAATTTAAACCAGGAAAATCAGTTCAGTTATTTATCTGAATCTAACAGAGACAGTTGACTTCATATGTTGGATCTCAAACAATGTTACAACAACTGAGAGAACGCATTCATGCAAACCAAGGGAGCAGTTACTGTGGTTTAATTGTCTTCAAGAGCAGCAATTATCATCTGAAATTCAAATGTGGTGCTTATGTTTTGGCCTTTTGGGGAAAGGCACATTTTAGCAGTCACAGAAATAATTGTCTGGTTTTGATGCTGTACAAAGACTAAAGATTTTTCACTGATAATGTATTCCTGATCTTTGAATGCTGGACTTCAGCCTATAATTGTTGACTGATAATTGTTTTCAATCCCAACAGGTCAAAATGCTTATGTATATTTCAAGAGTAGCTGCAGCCAAAAAAAAAAAAAGGCAAAAAAAAAGAAATTGCTTTTATCTTTGAATGAGTTGGTGTATTTTGCAAAGGAAGAACATTACACAGTAACTACTCATTTAAGAAGTAATTAACCTTCTTAAGCTATTTGCATTATTAATGTACTAGTTATCATCATGTCCTAATGCATCTGCATTTCCATTAATGTTTTCTTCACTAAACAAATAAAAGTGGATTGAGTAAAGAGATGACATTTGTTTAATTGTTCATCAGAATTCTCTTCTTCCCCTAATCCAAAGCCCTGATAGTTTGCTAAATAGAAACCCTTAAATGGATACCATTTCATGATAGGTTTTGAAACTAATTATATCAAATGTCATAGCGTTATTTATTTAAAAGGCTTTTCAGGATAACTGTACAAGGGGAAAGATCTGGTTTCTTCCTTTTAAAGTGCTTAAAATATTCTGTTAAGTCCTTCTAATTTGTTTAGCTCTTTAACAAATGTCCTCAATCAAGTTTAATTTTAGAATCCTATAAAACGTTTCCTGTAAATGTAGTTTTGTAAAACTGTTTACTGCTACTGCTTCTTGCCTTTATGAAAAGGTCTCCTAAACCAGGATCAGCATAATTCTATGCTTGCTCAGAAAACCTTGGCATGGCTTGCAAATATTGGTGAGAAGATATGTTGCCACAAAAAAACCCCAAACATCAAGAAAAAAAACCCCTAAGCACATGACCTTAAAGAAGTCCATGTAATTAAATAAGTTTCTCTTTAATTAAAAGACACCAGCTAAACACAAAATTTCAGCTCTGTGCAAAACGTGTTTATACTTTGGTGAGGGAAGAAACTCAGTGTCTTAGGATGTATAATTGCCTTAACCTGGGTCTGCTGCAGGGTTGTGGTGTACGGAGGGAGAAAGAGGAGCCCGAGGCCCATGGAGCACGCAGACACAGCTGGGCTGCTGCTTCAACCCGTCATAGTTGAGAGGGTCAAAGCAACACACTGCATTTTCAGAAGGCTTCAAACCTATTGTTATTATAGCATGTATGCTTTTTATACATTCTTGCAAAACTCATCAAGTTTACACTTTACTCATTGGTCAGGAAAGACAAGCAAAGTGCTCATTGGAGTAGACAGCTGCAGGTTTCTCTTATTTATCCTTCCTTCTTTTTCGGTTTTTGTGTCCATGACCTTGGTGGAAAATTTTTTCAAGGGTAAGCATGGATCCTCTTATCAAACTTCTCTCTGGCTCACAGAAGTTGCTGTAAAACCTCTTCCTTACCAACACACCCGTGTGACAGCAGCAAGCAGGAGCCCTCATTTACCTGCCTTATTTCACAACAGCTTAATTTCTTGAGCAAGAAATTAGATACTCAATTATTACTAAAGAATTACTTGAAAAAAAAAAAAAAACAGGAGAAAAAGAAGTAATTCAGAATTTTAACATTTTTTATTGATAGCCAAGAAGTCTTTTGCTTTGATTAGTTAAAACTAATGATTAACAGCTGTTGAAAAATAAAATGTGAAGAGTATTTTCAACAACACAGAAATGATCTTACTACAAAGATGGGTTAGTGATACACCCACCCTCCATTGGAGACACTGCTGGAGACTTCACCCAGATCTTCTGCCATCGCCTACCATTTAACTTCTTATGAATCCCTAGAGCTTCCACAGGGCATAAGCAAAGAGAATTCAGGTGTCTTTAATAATTCTGTAATGTCCTGCTCTGAATTTCCCCCTGGAAAAACTCAATTAACTCTAAACCACAGAAGCATGGGTTTGGTTTGGGTTTTTTTTTTTTTTTTTTATTATTTGCAGGATTTTTTCTCTTTTTTTAATGGGCTTATACCATTGACAGAAATGTTTTATGCATGATCAGCCTTCTTCTTGGGACAATATAACATTTAATGAACCCTGGTCAATAAGTCTCACTTAAACAAAAATGCCAACAATTTTGGAGGGTTCCATCTTTAGATCATTGGGTGACTATTACAGTTCACTCCAGACCATTTCTTATTATTGCTTTTTCCCCAGAGTCTTGTCTCTAATCAATGTTTCCCAGATGGTTCCTCCAAGATTATATACTGAAATTGGAGTAGCTTTGCTGATTTATACCTGTTAAGTCATCCTTTCAGAATGATACACGTTATACCACACCTAATGGTGAAAGGTGGATGAAATAATCTATTTTTAAAAATATTTTGACTCCTTGCTTGCTTTGAAATTTAAATATTTACTTCTCAAATCAGTGCCTGTGAGCAGCACATTTAACATCATTTTTTCAGCACTCTGAATTTGTTCATTTCATATGCAACTATGAAATGCAGACAACTATAGGAAAGCCAACACAGAACTGAATGTATGTTTGTGGTTTGTTTTTTTTTTATTAAGTATTTTAACATTGATGATAAGAAACAAGTCAGATAGAATCTAAATGTATCTGTCAAATTGCTCCAAGTATTTTAACTGTAGTAGGTGTGTGCATTAGAATATTTACCTTTTCAAGTTATGAATCTTTTGAGTTCTAGTTGTGATATTGCATAAAAAATTAACTTTTTTTTGTCATTATTCTCTATTCCTGCAAGTTTGGAGCAAATGTCACTCCCTGAAAGATTTGACCTAGAGGCTGATGCTCCAGTTGTCACGTTTGAATGTTGCCCTGTGGAGAAAAAGACAACAGATTTCTTCAATAACCTTAGCTACTCTTTGCCTCTCAGCTTTAAACAGTTACATATAAAAGTGTTGAAACCTTCAGCAAGGGAAAGATGCTCTTTCCAACTCTGTCTCACGTGAATCTGCTTGTCAACTGATATTAGAAATACGCCAGTACTAAAACACCATTGAAAAGTACAAGTTGGGCACGATGGTAGCAGTTGTGGGTATCAGTTTTAAATCTCTGTGGCCACGAATGAACAAATCACTTGGGGGAGCATGTCATTTGAACTCCTGCTAATTACTGCTTAACAGGTTCTGCAAAGATTGGTGATTGCTTCCCAGTTTTCCTTCTGAAACTTCTCCAGGTGCCTTTTAGTTTCACACCTTCACCTTTTTTTGAATCACACCTGAATCAAGTCTGTTATGCCCTTAGGACATCTGTTCTTATAGTAATTTTTACCTTGGCTATAACTTTGCAATTATCATCTAAAACTGCCACTAAACTATCCTGCCTAAGTTGCAAACATCAAAAAGGTATTTTAAATTATATTGCTAAATTTACAGGCAGGCTTTGGTGTCTAGGGTTAAAAATTTATCCTAGTAGCCTGAAAGGATATTAAGTTCCTTAACTGGCCTCCATTTGGCCAGTTACTGGTGCATCGTCTTTTGTAGGTTAGCATTGAGATAACGTAGAGAAATAAGAGCACTTTACAACTTCCCCAGCAATTTGTGGAAGAAATCCTATTGCAGAAGATAAAGCAATGGCTGGGGTATTCTGAAGCCTGCTGATATCAAGGGACTAACCAAAAATCTTGCTGGGGGGTAACTCCTGTTTGTTAGAGGGCACAGAAGAATTAGGTGTTCAGAGTAAGATGGAATTAAGGATCACTTCTGCCAGAGCTCTGGATCCAGCCCCAAGCTCCCCGTGATCATTTGTCCAATTCTTTGCATGGCTCTGTAATTTAGATATCCACAGATAAATACAGAGATAGGAACTAAATCAGTGTATCTGAAACCATATTTCTGACTGCATAACTCTCCCAAACTATTGGATCTCAGGCTTGTTAGACTTCCACTGGAGAGAGCCAAAAGACTCACAGACTTTTTTGCCTCCCATGGTTTTGCTCTTCTTCCTTCAAGTCATACTGGCAACCTGTGATGGTTTTGAATTTTTTAATTCTTTCTCCAGTCACAACTACACCAAGTGTTTGGCCCTAAATAATTGATTTTGATTTTGGTGGCAGTTGTCATAAGAATGAAAGGCTGGGATATTGCATTAAAAAAGAGAAGTGAAGAACTGAGAGTAGCCTGAACTTTAAATGCACATCAATGTTATACAGTTCCTATGAAAACTATTCAGACCCTTCCAACAACATTCATAAATCCTGACAACTCAGCTTAACTACACCATAAATGAAACTGCTACTTAATCACACAATTTCCTCCCCCTGAAATCCAATCATTTTCAGATTTATAACTGGCAAAGTATCTGTGTAACTTCTGAAATATCACAAGGATTTGCACATAACCATTCTCTCAGAACTTACTAGAACTGAGATACAAGTTCAAATGAATTTCACAATAGCTTTAGATCAACATTTTTAATTCAGACCCTCATCTTCAGATATTCTGCCTTTCAGAATCTCTTACAACAATAGTAGGAGGGATAATGTAACTGCTGACTACCACTGCAGAATACAACCAAACCATCTGTATTTGGTTATTTCTTCCATGATGTACAGTACAAAAATCTCTGGGACCTGAGGCACCCGTTGATGATGGAAAAACTGATGTAGATTATTTTTTGAAGTAATTAAGTAGGAGGACACCCAGTCAGAACACGACATCTTTTCATTTTATGTTACCAGGCATGAAAAGAGAACTGTTTCAGAGGACTGAAGCTTTGATACTGAAGCAGTATCTAAGCAGTATCTATACCAGAGAGGCCCTGAAAGTTACACTAGAAGGGGCCTGACTAAATGTTGATACCATCCTGATTCTTTAGGGATGAGTGCAGTTGTCAGTAAAGAACTGTCTTTTACTTTCTGCGCCCAAAAGTTTTTTTCCTTTTTATGTACCTAGAGGAGAAAGAGTTATTGGAGACACCTAACATGTTATTTCCCACTTTTCTTCCTAATTTTGGTCTGTATTAATCCATGTCAGAGCCTTCCATTTGCAAATGCAATTTACAAATCCAAATAAATTTCATCAAAGGTTAGGGTTAGGGTTAAGGACAAAGAGGAAACAGAAATTCAGTTGAATCTCTAGCTTCATGTGTACATGAAGATTCAAATGAAAAAACATTGCTTTAGGACCATTGCAATGTTGTTTAGTCAAATTGAGATAAAAGATATGTGTGGTATTATCTATCAATCTAATATCATTTACTTTAATCCAATTTAGGAATAGATACAATACCAAAGAATGAAAAGGACATCTGCATTGATCCTGACTCTCTAGGAAGCATTGATTCAGAAAAGTACATAATTTTCTGTCATCATACTTGGGGATAAAGGTCTGAACTGTTCTATGTAAATCACGGTAGGTATATTACTTTATGAGTTGCAATTGTTTGCTTAAAAACACATGGTGCTCTGAGAATTCCAGAAGGTGTAATGTGAACCTAATAAATTTATTTTCTTTGTACAGGTGAAGTAGGCCAGTTTATCTGAAAGGCACTCTGTATTCTGGAATGCCAGCTTCATGAGCGAGAACATCACATATTTGCTATGGGGTTTGTCCTGATGTACTGTTCAGTGACAGAGGTTTTGGGCTTTGCTTGATAATGAGGGTAGAAAACTATAAAATAACAGTTCCTTTTCTATTTTTTTTTCTCCAGCAGGCCCATCTTTTTCAAGATCCCTGCTTTACATAGGAAGATTGGTAGACCTAACGTGTTACTCTTCCAGGACTTTACTGTATCCTTGTCCATAGCAAAAAACTTTTAACCTTCTCTGCCAGGAGCCATACCAAAGGAGAGAGGATGTAGAAAGGAAAAAGTATTCTCCAGAGTTTGAATCACTTCAGATTAATTGTTGGTTTTGGTTTTTTTGGCCATCCTCAGAGGTTTTATGAAGTCCCCAAGGAAAAAACCTCAACCATCTCCTCCCCAAACAACCATTATTCTAGTCTATGAATAATGTAATGTAATTTAAAAAAAATACCCCAAAGACAAACCACAGCACCTATCTTCTTGATATCTTCTGGACATGAGTTGCATTTGGGAATGTACTTTGTACTGGAATTAAAGTTGTCATCTTTGAAATGTTTGCAGATCTTTCAGCATTGAAGGATTGCTATGTGTTTGCATATAATGCATACGAGATTACCAGATAATGCAAAGCATTTCCAGATCTGGGCTAATGTCCCCGCACCCATCCTTCAGCTTTCTTGACTTTCCTTCTGTGGAGAGTAAAAATAGCTAGAGTGTACATAAAAGTATATAAAAAATACCCTGCTCAGATTTCCAGATGATTATTTGAACGGAAGGGAATATTAACTTTAAAATCTCACTTTTAAAATTAGATTATGACATGCTAAAGCCACTTCATTTGGTAGGTCTCAGTACCAGTCATCCTTTGAAGACGGCAGGGTTTGTAGTAGTGATCATGCTTCTGTGTGAAAAAAGATGGCCAAAACTACCTTGTTTTTTCACAATCCAGGCAGAGTGTATTCTAATAAATACAGACAATCTAAGCCTACTGGTTTCCTATTTTCTTTTAGACACGAGTTTCTGATCTGTCAGTTGTTTGTGACATTCAGCAGCACCCCAGAGCTAAGAATAGCACCAATGTTTCTCAGCAATGTTTCTGT
Source organism: Passer domesticus (assembly GCF_036417665.1). Lineage (NCBI taxonomy): Eukaryota > Metazoa > Chordata > Aves > Passeriformes > Passeridae > Passer > Passer domesticus. Next base: position 84,001,618 of record NC_087512.1, on the reverse strand, counting down.
TGTTTTATTGCTGCACCATAATTTGCTTCCATATGACAAGAAATACTTTTAGGTCAGACTCAAAGCTGAGTCAGAGTGATCTTGTGCAAATTTGTACCTGATTTATAAATCAACGTCTTAGGAAGTCCTGTCTGGAAAACTATTTTGATGGACAGCATTCCATGGCAAGACAGATGGAAGCACATGCATCAGAAGATGAAAAATAAAGAGCTGACTGCCCTAACATCTTTCTTCTAAATGATCTTTTGCTCTCCACATTAGACCTTCTGCACATAAGCTGCTTGCAATTATAGCAAGGTTATCTGGAAATTTTGGTTCTTATAAGATAGTGATTTGTTACCACATTATCAACTTACATACATGTTTCAAGTGTGTTACATGTGTTTCTGGCACGGTGTAACACAGCTGCCCTCAATAGCCGTGACCATCAGAACCTTTCTTTTGAAGAGCGTGTCAGAATCAGCAGTGCTGAAAATCGCTCATCCTTGGCAGAGGGTGAGCATTGTACTTGTGTAAACAGCACAGGACAGGCTTGAACCATTCTGAACAGAGGAATGGGCTGAATGTTGGAGTCTGGACCATATCAGGAGTGAGGCATTAAGAGAGGGTGGGCAAACAAACTTTCTGCTTGTGTTTGGTTTGCACCAGCTCTTGGTCACGCTGGTTTTTCAACTAGAAAATATTTTCTGCTGAATCGTGACTCCTGCCACAATGTGTTAACTATCCAAATCTAGTAAGCAAATTCCACACTGAGAGGGACTAGAAATACATGTATACTCCTTGTATTAGAGAAATTACTTTCATCTATATTACAACACTCACCCTTCAGCCAAACCAGGCTGCCACATAAAGGAAGGAGGTCAAGGGCTTCTCCTTTTTGGGCTACTTTTTTCCTATTCTTTTTGCTTTCTTTTGCCCTGTTGCCTCATCACAAATCAATATGGAATGAGACTGGTTTGCCGGACAGCAAGCTGGGACCTGATGAAAATAAACTGAGTGAATGTGGAAAGCAAAATATAGAGTGAAATTTCTTACATGCTGGAATAATTCAACTGTGCTAACCACGCTATTAGACCTCTCCAAAGAAAACAGTTGAAAAAGGCACCATGGCTTTCAGAATCCATTGTGACACACAGCAGAATACATAAAAAAATAATATAAAAAGAACTTTTTCTTTGACTACATTAAACAAATGATAGTGGTGGAACAGCAGTTCCTGCATTCACCTACTGCATGAAGAGAGCTGTCATATCCCTGAGATAAATAAAACACCCACCTACTCAGCCTGAAATAGCCGCAGGCCCACTTTTGAGCAACTGGTGACATGTGCTCTGTATGCATGACCACTCTGCAGTCAGGTTTCTTGTGTGCCATCAGGATGCCTATTAAAGATGGATGTCATAAAAGGATTAAGGGGGTCTGTGATCTGCATTGTTTTGTGCTGTATTTCCTAGCCCAAGGGATTAGTTGCTATAAACTGCTCAGGATCTCCATATTTTCCAGATGAGTCAGTGAAAAGAAAACAGTCATGAGAGCATCCAATATGAAACTCAGAAACATGACTGAAGGCTGTGCTGACCTGCAAAACGAATGGTGCTGGTTGGCACTGTCAGAAAATCCTTGCTCTGTAGAATCTTTTGTTTTTCCTGACAATGAAGTCTGTCATTCCTGAGTAACAACAGGCTGACACTTCCACAGCAAAAACGTACCATCATAGCACCTAGTTTCATTTCCAGTCAATCACAGTCAATTTGCTTCTCACTAAGCCATTCAGAAAGCTTCCTTAAACACACATTTTCCATCTTATTGCAAACCTATAGTATTTGTTTAAATAATTTAACTTTGAAGACAGGAAGATTTAGAAGCGACCCTCACAGGTGATGTTCTTTAAGTTGCTTGGAGCTGGCTACTGCATAAAGCAAGCTGCTGAGCTGGGTGTCAAGTCCCGATATCCCTAAAGATGAGTAGATGATCTGGGTCCCAAGTGCAAAATAAGCATTCAAATGTCATGTATTATTCAAAGCATCAGATATTTCAAGTATGAAAAGACATAGTTAGCTGCTTCTCTAACAAAAAGAGTTTCCTATCTTATGAGCTGGAGATGATTTAAACAATTTAGAAGTGATTTACAAATCACTTGGGGTGATTTAAACAGAACTCTCAACAGCTCTCCCACAGCTTTCCGAAATATAGAAATAGTATTTTATCTATGCAGCCATTTGTAAAGAAAAAAATAATTTATGTTCAATAAAAAAAATTCATTTATTCATTATTTATAAGTCATCCTAATTTTACAGAACAATGAAAGTAAAATCAGAACAACATGCTTTTATTTACAATGAAATCTTTATAAATCCTTTCCCTGCTAAATTATATTTGATGGGATTTTTTAGCTGTTTCATGTGTACTTTCAGAATGCAGTCTGCTCAGAATGGTGAGTGACTTTCACCTAATTCAATAAGCTGTTCAACCACAGAGCATTGACAACTGCCTTTGTGAAAGCCAGTATGAATTGACTTGACAGTCAATTAGAATTCAGTATTTGGTTAGAGATTCTTACACAACAGCCAGATACCTCGCCAGTCAGACTGTCTCAACGTGGATGTGTGTATAATTATTCTACCCACAATTTGTTTCTTTACCTTATCACAGAATGAGATCCCTACCAACTTGGGGACAAACTAAATCCGTTGTCTTTCATGAAGAGGGCTAACTTATTCAGCCCTCTGCTGCCATTTTTTAACAGCCTGCTGAGTTCCTGCTTGTAAATAACTGTATTACAATGTGCCATAAACCCATAGCAGCAGAAGTAGTGTCAACTCATCTCAGTACTTCTGTTTCCTTTCTTCCTAAGGAATGAAGGATTGATTCCTCCACCCCTCCTTGCAATCCCTTGACACTGGCTACAGCTTCTCCCTGTAACATCTTATGGGCACATAACAAGCATGAGACAGCTGGCACAGGTACCAGCACTGCAACAAAAAGTGCATAGGAATTTTTGTTGCCTGGCAAGGAAGTTACACAGTCAGTCATAATGTCGATTACACAAGAAAAAACAAACAAAAAAAACCAGAGGAGAGATTCTAGATTTCTATAGATCACAAAAACAGGACACCAAAACAAACAAATGAACAAAAAAAAATACACTGTACCTTTTAGTTATAAAAACATAGGGTAAAAAAGAAAAAAAACAAAAAACAAAACAACAAAAAAAAAACACAAAAAAACAAAACAAAAGAAAAAAAACCCCAAAAAAAAACCCCCACGAGAACTCCTATGCAGGATTCCTGCCTAATAAGCTTTGAGACATTATATTTACAGAGTAGTCCGCCCTTCTTTGATTCTCTCAACTGCCCTGAGAGCCACTGCAGTGTTTCCCAACTCTCCATTTCACTGCTCCAACTTTTCAAAGCAATATGGCAGAAGAAATAGCAGCAGGGCATCAAATCATCCCAGTTATTATTCTTCTCACCTTTGCTTTTCTGTTTTGGAAACGGAGAATAAGTGCATACCATCACTGCAACAAACCCGACCTAGCTGGAGAACCCTGCATGGATTGCTCATGTGACGGAGACCGGCAGCGCCAGCCGCAGGCTGGAGAAGCCCCCTGGCCCCGGTGCTCGGCGTGGGGGGCTGGCAGCTGTGCCCCTGCCCAGCGCCGCACCCGGGGCCGCCAGCCTGCGCCCCGCATGCCGCTCCCTGCCCTGGGCCGTGCGGGCCGGCTGGGCCGGTGCCCGGCTCGGGCAGCGCCCGGCCGAGGGGCAGAGCCCGCGCCGGGCCTTCCCTCCCAGCGCTCCCCGCAGCTGTTTCAGGAGCAGAGCCCAGCGGCCGAGCACCTGCGCTGCGCCCTGCCGCGCCTGCAGAGCCCGCAGAGGTCCCTGTGAGAGACGGCCGTCAGCATCATGGGTGAGCCACGAGCCCGGCGTCCCTCCCCGCCTCCCGGCCCGGCTGCTGCCCCGGCAGCCGGAGCCGAGCCCTGGCCGCTGCCGCCGCCCTCCCGCAGCCGAGCCCTCCCCGGGGCGGCAGCGTGCGGCAGGGGCCCGGCCCGAGCCCTGCCCGGGGAGGAGGGCGTGCGGCCCCGGGGCTGGCAGCGCCCGTGTCGGGCAGCTTTGCCGCCTGGGGCCGCCACCTGTGCCTCTGTCTTGCCAGGGGTGGCCGGAGCGCTCATGACGGGGCAGAAGGAGGAGCTCCAGGTCCTCGCTGAGGGTGAGTGAGGGCAGCCGCGGGCCAGCGGGGACCGCCGGGGGCAGCTGCACATGCCGGCCCCGCAGCTACAGTCCGTGCCCGGGCTGCCCAGGGCTCTGCTCCCTGTGCGAACCAGGGGCGGCGGGGGCAGAGCCCGGAGAGCTTTCAGGGGCACGTGGGGGATCCGTGGCCAGCACCCTCCGGCCCAAGCCCGTGGCTGCCTCTCCCTCCTGGCCATGGCAACAGCCGGCTGGGATGGCCCTGGCAGGAGGCTTTGCTTGCATTCCCTCAATCTGGCCTCTGGCCGTGACTCTGCTCCTCTCTCTTTCAGCTCTTCACGCCCTCAGGGGAGAGAGCCCATCCTGCACCAGCATAGGGATCCAGCTGACATTCCAAAGCAGATCTTCGCCACTTCCTTTGTCAGCTGGATCGGATGGAGCGGCCTCCTTCAGCCATTTTCAGTTCCCCTTGGAGATGGAACCAGCTGCACGGCAGAAGGAACCAGCTGGAGCTCCAGGCACAGCTCTAGCTGCTGACAGCTGAGCCTGTGGAAAGCTCCAGTAGCTCCTGCCATCCCTCTCCCTGGTGCCATCTCCCTCCCTGCAGCCCTCAGGCCCTGCCCATCCCCGTTTTTTACCTCCCAGCTCACCCCTTCCCTTCGCTTTTGCTTAATAAAGACTTTGGCTTTTCCACATTACCCGCGTCTCCATGGAGCTGAAGCAGCCCAAAACCTGAGCCCAGGGACACGTGGAACCCTGCTGCCCTTCTCTTCCCTTCTGCGTTCTGTGCACGGACAGAGAGGAAGAAGGGCAGCTCAGGCTGCAAAGCTCCCTATCCTGCTGCTCCAGTTGCACAGCACCGTGGAGTTCAAGGTGGTGCTGAGCACGCTGAGGGGGACAGTGACCCTGGGTTTTAGAAGAGCCGGCTTGCGGTGTACTCTGAAGCCAGCCGTGAGGGATTCCATGGCAGGCATCCAGCGAGGGCAAAGGAGCTTGCAATGCTGGAAGTCTTCACAGAAAGCTTCCTGAAAGCACAGCAATGCTCCAGCCCTACACAGGGACAGGAAGAGGGCAGAACCAGAGACCAGCGTGGCCTAGCAGTGAGCTCTGGCTGTGCCAAAAAGCAAATGATGCTGCACCAGCAGCGGCAGCAGCAGCGGAGTGGCAGAGGCTCAGAGGCGCGAGCGTCCCAGTGGCCGCAGCGCTGTCAGGCAGTGCCTGCAGGCTGCGTGTGGTTGCGGCGCCTCTGCTCTCCCCACAAGCCAGGAAGCGCTGCCCCTGCCTCAGAGCCAGTCAGAAAGGCAAGCAAGTGAGCCCAGGGGCAGGGGATCCTTGCCATCTCTCTGGGGCATGGCTGCAAAACAGCTGCTGCTTTGTGTTTGGGCTGTGCTGAGCCCAGAGCCGGCCAGCTTGTGCTCTGCTCTGCCAGGAGCGTTCTGGGCAGGCAGGAGAAGTGCTGCGTGCACAGTGGGGAAGGGGCTGACCAGAGCCTCCTGCGGGAACAGGGCTCCGCTCCCTGGCTGGCAACAGCCTGCTTTTGCTGCCCTGAGCGCAGGCAGGAGTTCAGGCACATGAGGAAGCAGCGGGCAGCTCCTGTTTATAGGGGGCCCGGGGCTGCGTGCCAGAAAGGACCCGTGGAAACATACTCGGGGGAAGAAAGAGGAGCTGGAGCTGGAGTGCCATGGCTGCAAGGAGCAGAAGGAATTCAGCCTTGCCAGAGTTTCTGAAGTGTGTGTTGGTGCTCCCCGGGAAATGTGCGCATTTGTGGAAATGCCTTTGGAAGAGAGGGGCTTGCTTCTCAAGCAAAGTGATTCCCCAGGAGCCCCCCCAGTGATGTAGGTGCAGCTGTCTGCCTCTGCTTCCCTGCTCTCCTTTCTGTCCCTGAGGCCCCTGGCACTTGGCAGTGGGGCGTGGGAAGGGAGAAGGCTGTCAAGAGCAGCTTTGGCACCTGCCTGGGCCTGCGGAGAGCAAGCCAAGCACCTGTGGTAGGGTGTCTTCCCCCCTTTGAGCACAGGACAGAGGCGGATCACCTCTGCCCAGCAAGAACCCCAAATGTCTCTCAGAGAGCTGTGAATTCCAAGGCCTTTATTAATGCCATCTTCCCTAGCTGGTGTGTTTTAGCTCTTGGCAAGATGCGTTTGCTTCTTGCCTGCTGGAAGCCGCTCTGCTCCAGGGCCACACCGAGTTGGGCTGTGCGGGCCGGGCACAGACGTTTAGTGGCCTTCCCTGAGCACTTGGCCGGCCTTGGTGTGTCCAGGGCTGTGTTAGACACTCGGGGCAACGGATTCCTTCCAAGCAGGGGCGCCTTGCCTGGGGAGGGGGTGGCCCCGGGGCACGTGGCAGCGTCACCAAGGGCCCCTTGTGACACGGTGCAGCAGGGTCACCGTGCGGCACGGTGGAACAGGGTGTGGCAGCAGCCCTTTGTGACACGCGCTGACATAGGTGCTGGCAGCGTCACGGCCACGCCAGAGTGCTCGGTGCACGCGACGGGACAGGACGTGACAGAGTGGTGCTGTGTGGATCCCCCGCACAGCCAGCTCGTTCATTGCCCACCCGAAGCTTTTCCGAAGCGCTACTCCTGCGGCTGGCCTCACGGCCAGACCTAAGGACTTGTTGACTCGGAGTCTTTCCGAGGAATCTCCCATCCCTGCGGCCGGTGCCCCTGTGGCCGGGCCGTGGGAGTTGGTGAACTCCATCATTCACGAGGAGTCTCCTGTCATTGTGGCAGGAGCCCTCGAGAACACAGGGCAGGACTTGCTGTCCTGTCATCCTCCTGAGGCCTCCCTGTCGCAGGTGCCTGCAAGGCACGACTGCGGCACCGCTGACTCCGACCTTTGCCGAGGCATCTGTCCCTCGAGGTCGGGCAGCGGGATGGCGAGCAAAGTGCTCAGCCTATTCCGGAGGCTTCGGGGGAAGAAAAAGAACGGCCCTGCAGCTGCCCCAGTGCAGCAGCCTGCAGAGCCGGAGCAGTTGCAGCCGCTGCAGGACGGTGAGTGGCGCAGCTGGGCCGCAGCACTGGTGCCTGCAGCCAGCCTAGGCCCCATCCTGCCCCATCCCATCCCATCCCATCCCATCCCATCCCATCGCATCCCATCCCATCCCATCCCATCTCATCCCGTCCCGTCCCGTCCCGTCCCGTCCCGTCCCGTCCCATCCCATCCCATCCCATCCCATCCCATCCCATCCCATCCCTATGGAAATGCCCACGGACAGGATGGGACAGGGGCAGGGACTGCCCCCCCGATGGCAGTCGTGCTCCGTCCCCCGGGCACGCAGGGGCCTTTCCCTGCCTGGGGAGCGCAGGGCTGGCCTGTGTTCTCCGGCCTCTCCCACAGCCCCTCAGCTCTGGCTGCTCTCCCTCTTTGCCAGATGCAGCCAAGGACCAGTCTCAAGAGCAGGAGCCCACCCGCGGCCGCTTCCGTAGAGCGGCGCAGGTACCTGCGGCCATCCCCACCTGGGCCGGGCCTGCTGGCTCTGCTCGGCCCAGCCCCGTCCTTGCAGCAGACCATGCAACGTCCCTCTCTTCCCGCCCTTCCTTCTGCTGCAGGCACTGCGGAGGTTCCTGCGTCTCCGGCGCAGAAAGAACAGGGCCACCGTGACCGGAGGCACGGCCCAGCCCGACTCCGTGCCCAGCCAGCTGCGGGCAGAGCCTGCTGCCAGCACTGCGCCCGCTGAGCTGGCTGCAAGCTGTGAGCAGGCAGCGGCCGAGGGCCGGGCGGAGGCCGACATGGCCCTGACTGAGGGGATGGCCACCACAAACACCCTCAATCAGGCCATCCAAGAGACGGACGCCGTGACTGCCCTGACTGTGAGTCCTGCACCCAGTCTGGAGTTTTGCCAGAAGGGTGTTTCTTCTCTGCAGCAGGCAAGCAGCCTGGGGCCGGGGCTGAAGGCCTCCCAGGATCACGTGGCCCCTCAAGCCATGTCTGCTGGTCCCGCTCAGCCTTTGGGGCCATCACAGTGGGGTGGGAAGGCAAGCACTTCCTGGGCGAAGCTGGGCAAGTTGCTGCCTAGGACAGCACACCAAGTCTCCCCCATGCCGTTCCCTCCAGGTGCTAGCCACGGTCAGGGCCATCCTGCAGAGACTGGCGTCCTGCGACACCGTGGACGCCGGGCTGCAAATGGCCATCGTGAGCCTGACAGAAGACCATCCCGCTCACGTGGTCATGAGCCTCCTGCACTGTGCCCCATTATGTGACAGGTACGGGGCACAAGTGCCTCCAGAGCTCGGTGCTCACCGCCCGTAGGGCCCCTCGGGCACCTCTGTTTCCCAAGCCTGCTGCCATGCTCCCTCCCGGCCCCTCAGGGCACCGGGGCTCTGTCACCTGGCCCGAGGCAGCTGCACGGGGCAGGGTGCTGACACACAGCTCTGGTCCCACAGAGCTGCCACACTGATGTGGAGGGCCATGGGCACCTCAGAAGTCGCCATGGAGGAGGTCCTTCCGGCGCTGCTCTCCGTAGTAGAGAAGCAGCCACCGCACGGCAGGATCTTCTGCAGCGGGAATGAGGCCGCCTTTGCCCTTGCTGTGAGTTTCTGGAGCTGGCCTTTGCTGGCCCTCCAGGTCACCTCTCCAGCAGCTCTCCATGCTCTCCCCACGCTGCAGCTCCCGGCCTGGGCTGAAAGCTGGGCTCAGGGCAGGCTCAGGGGCAGCAGGCCGGGTGCCCGCCCTGCCTCTCCCCTCGGGCCCTGCCTCATGGGCACCTGGGCACTGAGCGCTGCCTCGGGGTGCTTTGTCTCTTGCAGGCAACTCTGGTGCTGCGGAGGATTGTCCCCACGTCCCAGTGGCACTACGGGATGCTCATTTATTCTCCCCAGCTGCTGGTGGATCTGCTCTTGGAAATTTTCTCTGCCACAGAGCAGATGCCAGAGGACGTTGAGACCCGCAGCTTCTGGAGAGTGTGCCGGGAGGAACACGGCCTTGCCAGCGACCCCAACAGGTGCCAGTCGCCCTGTCCTTCCCATGCCCCCTGTGGCCAGGGCCAGTGCTCCCAGCGTGACCTGGCCCTTGCTGGGCACACAGGTTTGCAGCGCAGACCATGAAGGCTCTGCTCTCCCGACTGGGCTTCCACAAGAAGCTGGTGGCTCTGGAGCACACACAGGTCTGGGACGCCCTGCTCTGTGCCCACACCCAGCACGAGGCAGCGGGCCTGCTGGCCAGGTGAGACCCCCTTCTCCCCTCCGCCACCGCCAGCATTTGTGCCCCGTGCCCGGAGTGCCCCACGCAGTCCCTGCGGCCGTAAGCCAGAGGGCCTTGCCACCGAGGCACGGCCGAGCAGACTGCACAAGCCTGGCACAGGAGGATGCCCAGGAGCAGCCGCCAGCCAAGGGGCCCGTGTCCCCTTGCAGAGTGCTGGGGAAAGATCAGACCTCTGTCAGTCACTCCTGGGAGAGGTTTGCCCGCCGGCTCAGGGCCTTGGTGCCTTTTTCCCCTGCCAGGGAGATGCGCCGTGGCTTGAGCCCCCTGTGTCCCCACATGGCCTCGCACCTGCTCAGCCTGCTCATCCGCAAGCAGCCACGCCGGGATCTGCCTGCCCTGGCCTTCTTTGTGGAGGTGAGCCTGACGGCCAGCGCTGCCTGCCTGAGCTGCCTCCCAGCTCTCGGGCCTCTGCTAGCCGCAGCCGCCTGGCACGCTGCCCGCGCCCGCTGCCGCTGCTGCAGGGGCCTGGCCCTGTGCGGCTCCGGGCTCCTGCCGGCCGGCTCCCCCGTCACTGCCCTGTGCCTTTCAGCTCCTGGACTGTCTGGACTTGAGCCGACACGGTCCCAGTGCCCTCTGGCTCCTATCCAGGCACCTGCCCAGCCAGTGCAGGGACAGGCTGCGCCTGCAGCTCAGAGGCCTCATGCTGCTCAGCAAGGAGCCCTCGCTGGTGAGAAGGGGGCAGTGGCTGAAGCCGCGCTGGCAGCGTGGGGCAGGGGAACACACACCTTTGGCCTTGGCTGGCCTCTGCCAGCAGAGGCAGCTGCTCCCAGCTCTCCTGCCTCCCGCTTCAGCTGCCCCAGTGCCACCAGCAGCTGCTGCTGCTGCAGCCGTTCACGGCTTCACAGCACAGCCTCGTCTTGCACACAGGGCAGAGGAATACACGGCCTCTATCAACACCTGCTGCAGCAGCTGCGTGATCCCAATGCAGAGATGCTCTGGACCAGCCTCTCCGTGCTCACGCGTGTGCTGCAGGACAAAGATTTCAAGATACCCAGCATCACCAGCCTGAAGCTGGCTGAGCCCCAGATGCCACACTTTGACAACGTAAGGCTCTGTGCCCCCAGCCAAGAGCACTGGCCCCTGCCTGCAAACTCTGTGCTCTCTGCAGTTTTGGGCCTTTGCTTCAATGGGTCGGGAGCATTTGGTGCTTAGGACTTTTCCTTTCCTTGCAGGACAAGAGCCAGCTGCAGCTGCTCTCCATTCAGCTCTTCAGCCAGGTGATGGAGCTGGGAGTGGAAGAGGGGGAAGAGGCTCTCACGAGAATCCTGAGCCAGAGCCTGCTCCCTCTATTCCTGTGCTTGGCACGTGGCCAAGGTGAGGTTTTGTGGGATGCTGCTGTATCCATGGCAGAGGGCTCGGCCCCCTCCTGCCCTGGCGCCTGGCGGGCTCCAGCCTCCCCCTGTCAATCTGACCTTCGACACAAGATCTGCCGAACTGCGCCTGCAGGATGGGAAGAACCAGCGTCCTTTGGCCACCCCCAGTTCCCACTGAAGATGGGAGCACCTGCAGAGCAGAGGGGACCAGCTGCAGCTCCAGGCCCAGCTCTTGCTGCTCACAGCTGAGCCTGTGGCAAGCTCCAGGAGCTCCTGCCTTCTTGTTCCCTGTTTGCAGCTCCCTCCCTCCAGCCCCCTGGCCCTGCCAATCCCCTGTTTTCCCTCCCAGTTCACCCCTTCACTTTGCCTTCCCTTAATAAACATTTTGGCGTTTTCACTTAAGCCATGGCTCTGTCTGTGGAGCTGAAGCAGCACAAATCCTGAGCCCGGGGACACGCAGGGCCCTGCTGCCGTTCTCTTCCACGCTGTCGTCTGTGCACGGGCAGAGAGGAACAAGGGCAGCTCAGGCTGCAGAGGTCCCTGTCCTGCTGCTCCAGTTGCACAGCACCGTGGAGTTGAAGGTCGTGCTGAGCACGCTGAGGGGGACAGTGACCCTGGGTTTTAGAAGAGCCGGCTTGGGGTGTGCTCTGAAGCCAGCCGTCAGGGATTCCATGGCAGGCATCCAGCGAGGGCAAAGGAGCTTGCAATGCTGGAAGTCTTGACAGAAAGCTTCCTGAAAGCACAGCAATGCTCCAGCCCTACACAGGGACAGGAAGAGGGCAGAAGCAGAGACCAGCGTGGCCTAGCAGTGAGCTCTGGCTGTGCCAAAAAGCAAATGAAGCTGCACCAGCAGCAGCAGCAGCAGCAGCAGCGGAGTGGCAGAGGCTCAGAGGCGCGAGCGTCCCAGTGGCCGCAGCGCTGTCAGGCAGTGCCTGCAGGCTGCGTGTGGTTGCGGCGCCTCTGCTCTCCCCACAAGCCAGGAAGCGCTGCCCCTGCCTCAGAGCCAGTCAGAAAGGCAAGCAAGTGAGCCCAGGGGCAGGGGATCCTTGCCATCTCTCTGGGGCATGGCTGCAAAACAGCTGCTGCTTTGTGTTTGGGCTGTGCTGAGCCCAGAGCCGGCCAGCTTGTGCTCTGCTCTGCCAGGAGCGTTCTGGGCGGGCAGGAGAAGTGCTGCGTGCACAGTGGGGAAGGGGCTGACCAGAGCCTCCTGCGGGAACAGGGCTCCGCTCCCTGGCTGGCAACAGCCTGCTTTTGCTGCCCTGAGCGCAGGCAGGAGTTCAGGCACATGAGGAGGCAGCGGGCAGCTCCTGTTTATAGGGGGCCCAGGGCTGCGTGCCAGAAAGGACCCGTGGAAACATACTCGGGGGAAGAAAGAGGAGCTGGAGCTGGAGTGCCATGGCTACAAGGAGCAGAAGGAATTCAGCCTTGCCAGAGTCTGACAGTCTTCCTGTCTCTGAAGTGTGTGTTGGTGCTCCCCGGGAAATGTGCGCATTTGTGGAAATGCCTTTGGAAGAGAGGGGCTTGCTTCTCAAGCAAAGTGCTTCCCCAGGAGCCCCCCCAGTGATGTAGGTGCAGCTGTCTGCCTCTGCCTCCCTGCTCTCCTTTCTGTCCCTGAGGCCCCTTGCACTTGGCAGTGGGGCGTGGGAAGGGAGAAGGCTGTCAAGAGCAGCTTTGGCACCTGCCTGGGCCTGCGGAGACCAAGCCAAGCACCTGTGGTAGGGTGTGTTCCCCCATTTGAGCACAGCACAGAGGCGGATCACCTCTGCCCAGCAAGAACCCCAAATGTCTCTCAGAGAGCTGTGAATTCCAAGGCCTTTATTAATGCCATCTTCCCTAGCTGGTGTGTTTTAGCTCTTGGCAAGATGCGTTTGCTTCTTGCTTGCTGGAAGCCGCTCTGCTGCAGGGCCACACCGAGTTGGGCTGTGCGGGCCGGGCACAGACGTGGAGAGGCCTTCCCTGAGCACTTGGCCGGCCTTGGTGTGTCCAGGGCTGTGTTAGACACTCGGGGCAACGGATTCCTTCCAAGCATGGGCGACTTGCCTGGGGAGGGGGTGGCCCCGGGGAACGTGGCAGCGTCACCAAGGGCCCCTTGTGACACGGTGCAGCAGGGTCACCGTGCGGCGCAGTGGAACAGGGGGTGGCAGCAGCCCTTTGTGACACGCGCTGACATAGGTGCTGGCAGCGTCACGGCCACGCCAGAGTGCTCGGTGCACGCGACGGGACAGGACGTGACAGAGTGGTGCTGTGTGGATCCGCCGCACAGCCAGCTCGTTCATTGCCCACCCGGAGCTTTCCCGACGCGCTACTCCTGCGGCTGGCCTCGCGGCCAGACCTCGGGACTCGTTGACTCGGAGTCTTTCCGAGGCATCTCCCATCCCTGCGGCCGGTGCCCCTGTGGCCAGGCCGTGGGAGTTGGTGAACTCCATCGTTCACGAGGAGTCTCCTGTCATTGTGGCAGGAGCCCTCGAGAACACAGGGCAGGACTTGCTGTCCTGTCATCCTCCTGAGGCCTCCCTGTCGCAGGTGCCTGCAAGGCACGACTGCGGCACCGCTGACTCGGACCTTTGCCGAGGCATCTGTCCCTCCAGGTCGGGCAGCGGGATGGCGAGCAAAGTGCTCAGCCTATTCCGGAGGCTTCGGGGGAAGAAAAAGAACGGCCCTGCAGCTGCCCCAGTGCACCAGCCTGCAGAGCCGGAGCAGTTGCAGCCACTGCAGGACGGTGAGTGGCGCAGCTGGGCCGCAGCACTGGTGCCTGCAGCCAGCCTAGGCCCCATCCTGCCCCATCCCATCCCATCCCATCCCATCCCATCCCATCCCATCCCATCCCATCCCATCCCATCCCATCCTGCCCCATCCCATCGCATCCCATCCCATCGCATCCCATCCCATCCCATCCCATCCCATCCCATCCCATCCCATCCCATCCCATCCCATCCCATCCCATCCCATCCCATCCCATCCCATCCCATCCCATCCCTATGGACATGCCCACGGACAGGATGGGACAGGGGCAGGGACTGCCCCCCCGATGGCAGCTATGCCCCATCTCCCAGACGGGCAGGGGCCTTTCCCTGCCTGGGGAGCGCAGGGCTGGCCTGTGTTCTCCGGCCTCTCCCACAGCCCCTCAGCTCTGGCTGCTCTCCCTCTTTGCCAGATGCAGCCAAGGAGCGGTCTCAAGAGCAGGAGCCCACCCGCGGCCGCTTCCGTAGAGCGGCGCAGGTACCTGCGGCCATCCCCAGCTGGGCCGGGCCTGCTGGCCCTGCTCAGCCCAGCCCCACGCTTGGAGCAGACCATGGAACGTCCCTCTCTTCCCGCCCTTCCTTCTGCTGCAGGCACTGCGGAGGTTCCTGCGTCTCCGGCGCAGAAAGACCAGCGCCACCGTGACCGGGGGCACGGCCCAGCCCGACTCCGTGCCCAGCCAGCTGCGGGCAGAGCCTGCTGCCAGCACTGCGCCCGCTGAGCTGGCTGCAAGCTGTGAGCGGGCAGCGGCCCAGGGCAGGGCGGAGGCTGACATGGCCCTGACTGAGGGGATGGCCACCACAAACACCCTCAATCAGGCCATCCAAGAGACGGACGCCGTGACTGCCCTGACTGTGAGTCCTGCACCCAGTCTGGAGTTTTGCCAGAAGGGTGTTTCTTCTCTGCAGCAGGCAAGCAGCCTGGGGCCGGGGCTGAAGGCCTCCCAGGATCACGTGGCCCCTCAAGCCATGTCCGCTGGTCCCGCTCAGCCTTTGGGGCCATCACAGTGGGGTGGGAAGGCAAGCACTTCCTGGGGGAAGGAAGCTGGGCAAGTTGCTGCCTAGGACAGCACACCAAGTCTCCCCCATGCCGTTCCCTCCAGGTGCTAGCCACGGTCAGGGCCATCCTGCAGAGACTGGCGTCCTGCGACACCGTGGACGCCGGGCTGCAAATGGCCATCGTGAGCCTGACAGAAGACCATCCCGCTCACGTGGTCATGAGCCTCCTGCACTGTGCCCCATTATGTGACAGGTACGGGGCACCACTGCCTCCAGAGCTCGGTGCTCACCGCCCGTAGGGCCCCTCGGGCACCTCTGTTTCCCAAGCCTGCTGCCATGCTCCCTCCCGGCCCCTCAGGGCACCGGGGCTCTGTCACCTGGCCCGAGGCAGCTGCACGGGGCAGGGTGCTGACACACAGCTCTGGTCCCACAGAGCTGCCACACTGATGTGGAGGGCCATGGGCACCTCAGAAGTCGCCGTGGACGAGGTCCTTCCGGCGCTGCTCTCCGTAGTAGAGCAGCAGCCACCGCACGGCAGGATCTTCTGCAGCGGGAATGAGGCCGCCTTTGCCCTTGCTGTGAGTTTCTGGAGCTGGCCTTTGCTCGCCCTCCAGGTCACCTCTCCAGCAGCTCTCCATGCTCTCCCCACGCTGCAGCTCCCGGCCTGGGCTGAAAGCTGGGCTCAGGGCAGGCTCAGGGGCAGCAGGCCGGGTGCCCGCCCTGCCTCTCCCCTCGGGCCCTGCCTCATGGGCACCTGGGCACTGAGCGCTGCCTCGGGGTGCTTTGTCTCTTGCAGGCAACTCTGGTGCTGCGGAGGATTGTCCCCACGTCCCAGTGGCACTACGGGATGCTCATTTATTCTCCCCAGCTGCTGGTGGATCTGCTCTTGGAAATTTTCTCTGCCACAGAGCAGATGCCAGAGGACGTTGAGACCCGCAGCTTCTGGAGAGTGTGCCGGGAGGAACACGGCCTTCCCAGCGACCCCAACAGGTGCCAGTCGCCCTGTCCTTCCCATGCCCCCTGTGGCCAGGGCCAGTGCTCCCAGCGTGACCTGGCCCTTGCTGGGCACACAGGTTTGCAGCGCAGACCATGAAGGCTCTGCTCTCCCGACTGGGCTTCCACAAGAAGCTGGTGGCTCTGGAGCACACACAGGTCTGGGACGCCCTGCTCTGTGCCCACACCCAGCACGAGGCAGCGGGCCTGCTGGCCAGGTGAGACCCCCTTCTCCCCTCCGCCACCGCCAGCATTTGTGTCCCGTGCCCGGAGTGCCCCACGCAGTCCCTGTGGCCGTAAGCCAGAGGGCCTTGCCACCGAGGCACGGCCGAGCAGACTGCACAAGCCTGGCACAGGAGGATGCCCAGGAGCAGCCGCCTGCCAAGGGGCCCGTGTCCCCTTGCAGAGTGCTGGGGAAAGATCAGACCTCTGTCACTCACTCCTGGGAGAGGTTTGCCCGCCGGCTCAGGGCCTTGGTGCCTTTTTCCCCTGCCAGGGAGATGCGCCGTGGCTTGAGCCCCCTGTGTCCTCACATGGCCTCGCACCTGCTCAGCCTGCTCATCCGCAAGCAGCCACGCCGGGATCTGCCTGCCCTGGCCTTCTTTGTGGAGGTGAACCTGACGGCCAGCGCTGCCTGCCTGAGCTGCCTCCCAGCTCTCGGGCCTCTGCTAGCCGCAGCCGCCTGGCACGCTGCCCGCGCCCGCTGCCGCTGCTGCAGGGGCCCGGAACTGTGCGGCTCCGGGCTCCTGCCGGCCGGCTCCCCCGTCACTGCCCTGTGCCTTTCAGCTCCTGGACTGTCTGGACTTGAGCCGACACGGTCCCAGTGCCCTCTGGCTCCTATCCAGGCACCTGCCCAGCCAGTGCAGGGACAGGCTGCGCCTGCAGCTCAGAGGCCTCGTGCTGCTCAGCAAGGAGCCCTCGCTGGTGAGAAGGGGGCAGTGGCTGAAGCCGCGCTGGCAGCGTGGGGCGGGGGAACACACACCTTTGGCCTTGGCTGGCCTCTGCCAGCAGAGGCAGCTGCTCCCAGCTCTCCTGCCTCCCGCTTCAGCTGCCCCAGTGCCACCAGCAGCTGCTGCTGCTGCAGCCCTACACGGCTTCACAGCACAGCCTCGTCTTGCACACAGGGCGCAGGAATACACGGCCTCTATCAACACCTGCTGCAGCAGCTGCGTGATCCCAATGCAGAGATGCTCTGGACCAGCCTCTCCGTGCTCACGCGTGTGCTGCAGGACAAAGATTTCAAGATACCCAGCATCACCAGCCTGAAGCTGGCTGAGCCCCAGATGCCACACTTTGACAACGTAAGGCTCTGTGCCCCCAGCCAAGAGCACTGGCCCCTGCCTGCAAACTCTGTGCTCTCTGCAGTTTTGGGCCTTTGCTTCAATGGGTCGGGAGCATTTGGTGCTTAGGACTTTTCCTTTCCTTCCAGGACAAGAGCCAGCTGCAGCTGCTCCCCATTCAGCTCTTCAGCCAGGTGATGGAGCTGGGAGTGGAAGAGGGGGAAGAGGCTCTCACGAGAATCCTGAGCCAGAGCCTGCTCCCTCTATTCCTGTGCTTGGCACGTGGCCAAGGTGAGGTTTTGTGGGATGCTGCTGTATCCATGGCAGAGGGCTCGGCCCCCTCCTGCCCTGGCGCCTGGCGGGCTCCAGCCTCCCCCTGTCAATCTGACCTTCGACGCAAGATCTGCCAAACTGCGCCTGCAGGATGGGAAGAACCAGCGTCCTTTGGCCACCCCCAGTTCCCACTGAAGATGGGAGCACCTGCAGAGCAGAGGGGACCAGCTGCAGCTCCAGGCCCAGCTCTTGCTGCTCACAGCTGAGCCTGTGGCAAGCTCCAGGAGCTCCTGCCTTCTTGCTCCCTGTTTGCAGCTCCCTCCCTCCAGCCCCCTGGCCCTGCCAATCCCCTGTTTTCCCTCCCAGTTCACCCCTTCACTTTGCCTTCCCTTAATAAACATTTTGGCGTTTTCACTTAAGCCATGGCTCTGTCTGTGGAGCTGAAGCAGCACAAATCCTCAGCCCGGGGACACGCAGGGCCCTGCTGCCGTTCTCTTCCACGCTGTCGTCTGTGCACGGGCAGAGAGGAACAAGGGCAGCTCAGGCTGCAGAGGTCCCTGTCCTGCTGCTCCAGTTGCACAGCACCGTGGAGTTGAAGGTCGTGCTGAGCACGCTGAGGGGGACAGTGACCCTGGGTTTTAGAAGAGCCGGCTTGGGGTGTGCTCTGAAGCCAGCCGTCAGGGATTCCATGGCAGGCATCCAGCGAGGGCAAAGGAGCTTGCAATGCTGGAAGTCTTGACAGAAAGCTTCCTGAAAGCACAGCAATGCTCCAGCCCTACACAGGGACAGGAAGAGGGCAGAAGCAGAGACCAGCGTGGCCTAGCAGTGAGCTCTGGCTGTGCCAAAAAGCAAATGAAGCTGCACCAGCAGCAGCAGCAGCAGCAGCAGCGGAGTGGCAGAGGCTCAGAGGCGCGAGCGTCCCAGTGGCCGCAGCGCTGTCAGGCAGTGCCTGCAGGCTGCGTGTGGTTGCGACGCCTCTGCTCTCCCCACAAGCCAGGAAGCGCTGCCCCTGCCTCAGAGCCAGTCAGAAAGGCAAGCAAGTGAGCCCAGGGGCAGGGGATTCTTGCCATCTCTCTGGGGCATGGCTGCAAAACAGCTGCTGCTTTGTGTTTGGGGTGCGCCTGTGTTTGGGCTGTGCTGAGCCCAGAGCCGGCCAGCTTGTGCTCTGCTCTGCCAGGAGCGTTCTGGGCAGGCAGGAGAAGTGCTGTGTGCACAGTGGGCAAGGGGCTGACCAGAGCCTCCTGCGGGAACAGGGCTCCGCTCCCTGGCTGGCAACAGCCTGCTTTTGCTGCCCTGAGCGCAGGCAGGAGTTCAGGCACATGAGGAGGCAGCGGGCAGCTCCTGTTTATAGGGGGCCCAGGGCTGCGTGCCAGAAAGGACCCGTGGAAACATACTCGGGGGAAGAAAGAGGAGCTGGAGCTGGAGTGCCATGGCTGCAAGGAGCAGAAGGAATTCAGCCTTGCCAGAGTTTCTGAAGTGTGTGTTGGTGCTCCCCGGGAAATGTGCGCATTTGTGGAAATGCCTTTGGAAGAGAGGGGCTTGCTTCTCAAGCAAAGTGCTTCCCCAGGAGCCCCCCCAGTGATGTAGGTGCAGCTGTCTGCCTCTGCCTCCCTGCTCTCCTTTCTGTCCCTGAGGCCCCTGGCACTTGGCAGTGGGGCGTGGGAAGGGAGAAGGCTGTCAAGAGCAGCTTTGGCACCTGCCTGGGCCTGCGGAGACCAAGCCAAGCACCTGTGGTAGGGTGTGTTCCCCCCTTTGAGCACAGCACAGAGGCGGATCACCTCTGCCCAGCAAGAACCCCAAATGTCTCTCAGAGAGCTGTGAATTCCAAGGCCTTTAATAATGCCATCTTCCCTATCTGGTGTGTTTTAGCTCTTGGCAAGATGCGATTGCTTCTTGCTTGCTGGAAGCCGCTCTGCTGCAGGGCCACACCGAGTTGGGCTGTGCGGGCCGGGCACAGACGTGGAGAGGCCTTCCCTGAGCACTTGGCCGGCCTTGGTGTGTCCAGGGCTGTGTTAGACACTCGGGGCAACGGATTCCTTCCAAGCAGGGGCGCCTTGCCTGGGGAGGGGGTGGCCCCGGGGCACGTGGCAGCGTCACCAAGGGCCCCTTGTGACACGGTGCAGCAGGGTCACCGTGCGGCGCAGTGGAACAGGGTGTGGCAGCAGCCCTTTGTGACACGCGCTGACATAGGTGCTGGCAGCGTCACGGCCACGCCAGAGTGCTCGGTGCACGCGACGGGACAGGACGTGACAGAGTGGTGCTGTGTGGATCCGCCGCACAGCCAGCTCGTTCATTGCCCACCCGGAGCTTTCCCAACGCGCTACTCCTGCGGCTGGCCTCACGGCCAGACCTAAGGACTCGTTGACTCGGAGTCTTTCCGAGGCATCTCCCATCCCTGCGGCCGGTGCCCCTGTGGCCAGGCCGTGGGAGTTGGTGAACTCCATCGTTCACGAGGAGTCTCCTGTCATTGTGGTGGGAGCCCTCGAGAACACAGGGCAGGACTTGCTGTCCTGTCATCCTCCTGAGGCCTCCCTGTCGCAGGTGCCTGCAAGGCACGACTGCGGCACCGCTGACTCCGACCTTTGCCGAGGCATCTGTCCCTCCAGGTCGGGCAGCGGGATGGCGAGCAAAGTGCTCAGCCTATTCCGGAGGCTTCGGGGGAAGAAAAAGAACGGCCCTGCAGCTGCAGCAGTGCACCAGCCTGCAGAGCCGGAGCAGTTGCAGCCACTGCAGGACGGTGAGTGATGCAGCTGGGCCGCAGCACTGGTGCCTGCAGCCAGCCTAGGCCCCATCCTGCCCCATCCCATCCCATCCCATCCCATCCCATCCCATCCCATCCCATCCCATCCCATCCCATCCCATCACATCCCATCCCATCCTATCCTGCCCCATCCCATCGCATCCCATCCCATCCCATCCCATCCCATCCCATCCCATCCCATCCCATCCCATCCCATCCCATCCCATCACATCCCATCCCATCCTATCCTGCCCCATCGCATCCCATCCCATCCCATCCCATCCCATCCCATCCCATCCCATCCCATCCCATCCCATCCCATCCCATCCCATCCCATCCCATCCCATCCCATCCCATCCCATCCCATCCCTATGGACATGCCCACGGACAGGATGGGACAGGGGCAGGGACTGCCCCCCCGATGGCAGCTATGCCCCATCTCCCAGACGGGCAGGGGCCTTTCGCTGCCTGGGGAGCGCAGGGCTGGCCTGTGTTCTCCGGCCTCTCCCACAGCCCCTCAGCTCCGGCTGCTCTCCCTCTTTGCCAGATGCAGCCAAGGAGCGGTCTCAAGAGCAGGAGCCCACCCGCGGCCGCTTCCGTAGAGCGGCGCAGGTACCTGCGGCCATCCCCAGCTGGGCCGGGCCTGCTGGCCCTGCTCAGCCCAGCCCCACGCTTGGAGCAGACCATGGAACGTCCCTCTCTTCCCGCCCTTCCTTCTGCTGCAGGCACTGCGGAGGTTCCTGCGTCTCCGGCGCAGAAAGACCAGCGCCACCGTGACCGGGGGCACGGCCCAGCCCGACTCCATGCCCAGCCAGCTGCGGGCAGAGCCTGCTGCCAGCACTGCGCCCGCTGAGCTGGCTGCAAGCTGTGAGCGGGCAGCGGCCGAGGGCAGGGCGGAGGCTGACATGGCCCTGACTGAGGGGATGGCCACCACAAACACCCTCAATCAGGCCATCCAAGAGACGGACGCCGTGACTGCCCTGACTGTGAGTCCTGCACCCAGTCTGGAGTTTTGCCAGAAGGGTGTTTCATCTCTGCAGCAGGCAAGCAGCCTGGGGCCGGGGCTGAAGGCCTCCCAGGATCACGTGGCCCCTCAAGCCATGTCTGCTGGTCCCGCTCAGCCTTTGGGGCCATCACAGTGGGGTGGGAAGGCAAGCACTTCCTGGGGGAAGGAAGCTGGGCAAGTTGCTGCCTAGGACAGCACACCAAGTCTCCCCCATGCCGTTCCCTCCAGGTGCTAGCCACGGTCAGGGCCATCCTGCAGAGACTGGCGTCCTGCGACACCGTGGACGCCGGGCTGCAAATGGCCATCGTGAGCCTGACAGAAGACCATCCCGCTCACGTGGTCATGAGCCTCCTGCACTGTGCCCCATTATGTGACAGGTACGGGGCACCACTGCCTCCAGAGCTCGGTGCTCACCGCCCGTAGGGCCCCTCGGGCCTCTCTGTTTCCCAAGCCTGCTGCCATGCTCCCTCCCGGCCCCTCAGGGCACCGGGGCTCTGTCACCCGGCCCCACGCAGCTGCACGGGGCAGGGTGCTGACACACAGCTCTGGTCCCACAGAGCTGCCACACTGATGTGGAGGGCCATGGCCACCTCAGAAGTTGCCATGGAGGAGGTCCTTCCGGCGCTGCTCTCCGTGCTAGAGCAGCAGCCACCGCACGGCAGGATCTTCTGCAGCGGGAATGAGGCCGCCTTTGCCCTGGCTGTGAGTTTCTGGAGCTGGCCTTTGCTCGCCCTCCAGGTCACCCTCTCCAGCAGCTCTCCATGCTCTCCCCACGCTGCAGCTCCCGGCCTGGGCTGAAAGCTGGGCTCAGGGCAGGCTCAGGGACAGCAGGCCGGGTGCCCGCCCTGCCTCTCCCCTCGGGCCCTGCCTCATGGGCACCTCGGCACTGAGCTCTGCCTCGGGGTGCTTTGTCTCTTGCAGGCAACTCTGGTGCTGCGGAGGATTGTCCCCACGTCCGAGTGGCACTACGGGATGCACATTTATTCTCCCCAGCTGCTCGTGGATCTGCTCTTGCAAATGTTTTCTACCACAGAGCAGATGCCAGAGGACGTTGAGACCCGGAGCTTCTGGAGAGTGTGCCGGGAGGAACACGGCCTTCCCAGCGACCCCAACAGGTGCCAGTCGCCCTGTCCTTCCCATGCCCCCTGTGGCCAGGGCCAGTGCTCCCAGCGTGACCCGGCCTTTGCTCGGCACACAGGTTTGCAGCGCAGACCATGAAGGCTCTGCTTTCCCGACTGGGCTTCCACAAGAAGCTGGTGGCTCTGGAGCACACACAGGTCTGGGACGCCCTGCTCTGTGCCAACACCCAGCACGAGGCAGCGGGCCTGCTGGCCAGGTGAGACCCCCTTCTCCCCTCCGCCACCGCCAGCATTTGTGCCCCGTGCCCAGAGTGCCCCACACAGTCCCCGCGGCCGTAAGCCAGAGGGCCTTGCCACCGAGGCACGGCCGAGCAGACTGCACAAGCCTGGCAGAGGAGGATGCCCAGGAGCAGCCGCTTCCCAAGGGGCCCGTGTCCCCTTGCAGAGTGCTGGGGAATGATCAGACCTCTGTCACTCACTCCTGGGAGAGGTTTGCCCACCGGCTCAGGGCCTTGGTGCCTTTTTCCCCTGCCAGGGAGATGCGCCGTGGCTTGAGCCCCCTGTGTCCCCACATGGCCTCGCACCTGCTCAGCCTGCTCATCCGCAAGCAGCCACGCCGGGATCTGCCTGCTCTGGCCTTCTTTGTGGAGGTGAGCCTGACGGCCAGCGCTGCCTGCCTGAGCTGCCTCCCAGCTCTGGGGCCTCTGCTAGCCGCAGCCGCCTGGGACGCTGCCCGCGCCCGCTGCCGCTGCTGCAGGGGCCCGGCACTGTGCGGCTCCGGGCTCCTGCCGGCCGGCTCCCCCGTCACTGCCCTGTGCCTTTCAGCTCCTGGACTGTCTGGACTTGAGCCGACACGGTCCCAGTGCCCTCTGGCTCCTATCCAGGCACCTGCCCAGCCAGTGCAGGGACAGGCTGCGCCTGCAGCTCAGAGGCCTCGTGCTGCTCAGCAAGGAGCCCTCGCTGGTGAGAAGGGGGCAGTGGCTGAAGCCGCGCTGGCAGCGTGGGGCGGGGGAACACACACCTTTGGCCTTGGCTGGGCTCTGCCAGCAGAGGCAGCTGCTCCCAGCTCTCCTGCCTCCCGCTTCAGCTGCCCCAGTGCCCCGAGCAGCTGCTGCTGCTGCAGCCGTTCACGGCTTCACAGCACAGCCCCGTCTTGCACACAGGGCAGAGGAATACGCGGCCTCTATCAACACCTGCTGGAGCAGCTGCGTGATCCCAATGCGGAGATGCTCTGGACCAGCCTCTCCGTGCTCACGCACGTGCTGCAGGACAAACACCTCAAGATACCCAGCATCACCGCCCTGAAGCTAGCTGAGCCCCTGCTGCCACACTTTGACAACGTAAGGCTCTGTGCCCCCTGCCCAGGGCACTGGCCCCTGCCTGGAAACTCTGTGCTCTCTGCAGTTTTCGGCCGTTGCCCCAGTGGGCCTGGAGCATTTGGTGCTTAGGACTTTTCCTTTCCTTCCAGGACAACAGCCAGCTGCAGCTGCTCTCCATTCAGCTCTTCAGCCAGGTGATGGAGCTGGGAGTGGAAGAGGGGGAAGAGCCTCTCACGAGAATCCTGAGCCAGTGCCTGCTGCCTCTATTCCTGTGCTTGGCACGTGGCCAAGGTGAGGTTCTGTGGAATGCTGCCCCATCCATGGCAGGGGGCTCGGCCCCCTCCTGCCCTGGCGCCTGGCGGGCTCCAGCCTCCCCCTGGCCTTGGCACAGGGACACGGGTCCTGTGCCCTGGGCTCTGGTGCCACCTGCGGCTCTCTGCTGCTCTCCAGGACTCTCGCGAAGCCCTGCTTTGTGCGGCACGCTGCCCGAGGAGGACGGACCTGGAGGAGCTGCGGATGAAGTTCGCCCAGAGCCTGGTAAGGACAGCCCGGCAGCCCCAGCTGCAGGCTGGAGAAGCCCCCTGGCCCCAGTGCTCAGCGTGGGGGGCTGGCAGCTGTGCCCCTGCCCAGCGCCGCACCCGGGGCCGCCAGCCTGCGCCCCGCACACCACTCCCTGCCCTGGGACGTGCGGGCCGGCTCGGCCGGTACCGGGCTCGGGCAGCGCCCGGCCGAGGGGCAGAGCCTGCGCCGGGCCTTCCCTGCCAGCGCTCCCCGCAGCTGTTGCAGGACCTGAGCCCAGCGGCCGAGCACCTGCGCTGCGCCCTGCCGCGCCTGCAGAGCCCGAAGAGCCCCCTGTGAGAGACGGCCGTCAGCATCATTGGTGAGCCACAAGCCCGGCGTCCCTCCCCGCCTCCCAGCCCGGCTGCTGCCCCGGCAGCCGGAGCCGAGCCCTCCCCAGGGCGGCAGCGTGCGGCAGGGGCCCGGCCCGAGCCCTGCCCGGGGAGGAGGGCGTGCGGCCCCGGGGCTGGCAGCGCCCGTGTCGGGCAGCTGTGCCACCCGGGGCCGCCACCTGTGCCTCTGTCTTGCCAGGGGTGGCCGCAGCGCTCATGACGGGGCAGAAGGAGGAGCTCCAGGTCCTCACTGAGGGTGAGTGAGGGCAGCTGCGGGCCAGCGGGGACCGCCGGGGGCAGCTGCACATGCCGGCCCCGCAGCTACAGTCCATGCCCGGGCTGCCGAGGGCTCTGCTCCCTGTGCGGACCAGGGGCGGCGGGGGCAGAACCCGGAGAGCTTTCAGGGACACGTGGGGGATCCGTGGCCAGCACCTTCCGGCCCAAGCCCGTGGCTGCCTCTCCCTCCTGGCCATGGCAACAGCCGGCTGGGATGGCCCTGGCAGGAGGCTTTCCTTGCATTCCCTCAATCCGGCCTCTGGCCGTGGCTCTGTTCCTCTCTCTTCCAGCTCTTCAAGCCATCGGGGAAGATCAGAGCCCATCCTGCAGGAGCACACTGATGCAGCTGGCATTCAAAACCAGATCTCTGTGACTTCGTTTGTCAGCTGAATCAGATGGACCGGAGTCTGGCAATTTCCAGCTCCCACTGGAGATGGGAGCACCTGCAGAACAGAAGAGACCAGATGGAGCTCCAGGCACAGCTCTAGCTGCTCACAGCTGAGCCTGTGGGAAGCTCCAGGAGCTCCTGCCATCCCTCTCCCTGGTGGCATCTCCCTCCCTGCAGCCCTCAGGCCCTGCTCATCCCCTTTTTTACCTACCAGCTCACCCCTTCCCTTCGCTTTCCTTTAATAAACAGTTTAGCTTTTGCACGTTACCCGCGTCTCCGTGGAGCTGAAGCGGCGCAAACCCTGAGCCCGGGGACACGCGGAACCCTGCTGCCCTTCTCTTCTGCGCTGCATTCTCTGCACGGACAGAGAGGAACAAGGCCAGCACAGGCTGCAAAGCTCCCTGTCCTGCAGCAGCGGAATGGCAGAGGCTCAGAGGCGTCCCAGTGGCCGCAGCGCTGTCAGGCAGTGCCTGCACGCTGCGTGCGGTTCCGGCGCCTCTGCTCTCCCCACAAGCCAGGAAGCGCTGCCCCTGCCTCAGAGCCAGTCAGAAACCCAACCAAGTGAGACCAGGGCCAGGGGATCCTTCCCATCTCTCTGGGGCATAGATGCAAAACAGCTGCTGCGTCTCCCTGCGCCTGTGTTTGGGCTGTGCTGAGCCCAGAGCCGGCCAGCTTGTGCTCTGCTCTGCCAGGAGCGTTCTGGGCGGGCAGGAGAAGTGCTGCGTGCACAGTGGGAAGGGGCTCACCAGAGCCTCCTGCGGGAACAGGGCTCCGCTCCCTGGCTGGCAACAGCCTGCTTTTGCTGCCCTGAGCGCAGGCAGGAGTTCAGGCATGTGAAGAGGCAGCGGGCAGCTCCTGTTTATAGGGGGCCCGGGGCTGCGTGCCAGAAAGGACCCATGGAAACAGACTCGGGGGAAGGAAGAGGAGCTGGAGCTGGAGCTGGAGTGCCATGGCTGCAAGGAGCAGAAGGAATTCAGCCTTGCCAGAGTTTCTTACGTGTGTGTTGGTGCTCCCTGGGAAATGTGCACATTTGGGGAAATGCCTTTGGAAGAGAGGGGCTTGCTTCTCAAGCAAAGTGCTTCCCCAGGAGCCCCCAGTGAGGTAGGTGCAGCTGTCTCCCTTTGCTTCCCTGTGCTCCTTTCTGTCCCTGAGGCCCCTTGCACTTGGCAGTGGGGCGTGGGAAGGGAGAAGGCTGTCAAGAGCAGCTTTGGCACCTGCCTGGGCCTGCGGAGACCAAGCCAAGCACCTGTGGTAGGGTGTGTTCCCCGCTTTGAGCACAGGACAGAGCCGGATCATCTCTGTCCAGCTGAGAACCCCAAATGTCTCTCAGAGAGCTGTGAATTCAAAGGCCTTTATTAATGCCATCTTCCCTAGCTGGTGTGTTTTAGCTCTTGGCAAGATGCGTTTGCTTCTTGCTTGCTGCAAGCCGCTCTGCTCCAGGGCCAGCACCGAGCTGGGCTGTGCGGGCCGGGCACAGACCTGGAGAGCACTTGGCCGGCCTTGGTGTGTCCAGGGCTGTGTTAGACACTCAGGGCAACGGATTCCTTCCAACCAGGGGCTCCTTGCCTGGGGAGGGGGTGGCCCTGGGGCACGTGGCAGCGTCACCAAGGGCCCCTTGTGACACGGTGCAGCAGGGTCACCGTGCGGCGCAGTGGAACAGGGTGTGGCAGCAGCCCTTTGTGACAAGCGCTGACATAGGTGCTGGCAGCGTCACGGCCACGTCAGAGTGCTCGGTGCACGCGACGGGACAGGACGTGACAGAGCGGTGCTGTGTGGATCCCCCGCACAGCCAGCTCCTTCATTGCCCACCCGAAGCTTTTCCGAAGCGCTACTCCTGCGGCTGGCCTCACGGCCAGACCTCGGGACACGTTGACTCGGAGTCTTTCCGAGGCATCTCCCATCCCTGCGGCCGGTGCCCCTGTGGCCAGGCCGTGGCAGTTGGTGAACGCCATCGTTCACGAGGAGTCTCCTGTCATTGTGGCAGGAGCCCTCGAGAACACAGGGCAGGACTTGCTGTCCTGTCATCCTCCTGAGGCCTCCCTGTCGCAGGTGCCTGCAAGGCACGACTGCGGCACCGCTGACTCGGACATCTGCCGAGGCATCTGTCCCTCGAGGTCGGGCAGCGGGATGGCGAGCAAAGTGCTCAGCCTGTTCAGGAGCCTTGGGGGGAAGAAAAAGAACGGCCCTGCAGCTGCCCCAGTGCAGCAGCCTGCAGAGCCGGAGCAGTTGCAGCCGCTGCAGGACGGTGAGTGGTGCAGCTGGGCCACAGGCCTGGTGCCTGCAGCCAGCCTAGGCCCCATCCCGCCCCATCCCATCCCATCCCATCCCATCCCATCCCATCCCATCCCATCCCATCCCATCCCATCCCATCCCATCCCATCCCATCCCATCCCATCCCTATGGACATGCCCACGGACAGGATGGGACAGGGGCAGGGACTGCCCCCCCGATGGCAGTCGTGCTCCATCCCTCGGGCACGCAGGGGGCTGTCCCTGCCTGGGGAGCGCAGGGCTGGCCTGTGTTCTCCGGCCTCTCCCACAGCCCCTCAGCTCTGGCTGCTCTCCCTCTTTGCCAGATGCAGCCAAGGACGCCACTCAAGAACAGGAGACCACCCGCGGCTTCTTCCGTAGAGCGGCGCAGGTACCTGCGGCCATCCCCACGTGGGCCGGGCCTGCTGGCCCTGCTCAGCCCAGCCCCGTCCTTGCAGCAGACCATGGAACGTCCCTCTCTTCCCGCCCTTCCTTCTGCTGCAGGCACTGCGGAGGTTCCTGCGTCTCCGGCGCAGAAAGACCAGCGCCACCGTGACCGGGGGCACGGCCCAGCCTGACTCCGTGCCCAGCCAGCTGCGGGCAGAGCCTGCTGCCAGCACTGCGCCCGCTGAGCTCGCTGCAAGCTGTGAGCGGGCAGCGGCCGAGGGCCGGGCGGAGGCTGACATGGCCCTGACTGAGGGGATGGCCACCTCAAACACCCGCAATCAGGCCATCCCGGAGGTGGACGCTGTGACTGCCCTGACTGTGAGTCCTGCACCCAGTCTGGGGTTTTGCCAGAAGGGTGTTTCTTCACCGCAGCAGGCAATCAGCCTGGGGCCGGGGCTGAAGGCCTCCCAGGATCACGTGGCCCCTCAAGCCATGTCTGCTGGTCCAGCTCAGCCTTTGGGGCCATCACAGTGGGCTGGGAAGGCAAGCACTTCCTGGGCGAAGCTGGGCAAGTTGCTGCCTTGGATAGCGCACCAAGTCTCCCTCATGCCGTTCCCTCCAGGTGCTAGCCACGGTCAGGGCCATCCTGGAGAGACTGGCGTCCTGCGACACCGTGGACGCCGGGCTGCAAATGGCCATCGTGAGCCTGACCGAAGAACATCCCGCTCACGTGGTCATGAGCCTCCTGCACTGCGCCCCACTATGTGACAGGTACAGGGCACCACTGCCTCCAGAGCTCGGTGCTCACCGGCCCGTAGGGCCCCTCGGGCCCCTCTGTTTCCCAAGCCTGCTGCCATGCTCCCTGCCGGCCCCTCAGGGCACCAGGGCTCTGTCACCCGGCCCCACGCAGCTGCACGGGGCAGGATGCTGACACACAGCTCTGGTCCCACAGAGCTGCCACACTGATGTGGAGGGCCATGGCCACCTCAGAAGTCGCCATGGAGGAGGTCCTTCCGGTGCTGCTCTCCGTGCTAGAGCAGCAGCCACCGCACAGCAGGATCTTCTGCAGCGGGAATGAGGCCGCCTTTGCCCTTGCTGTGAGTTTCTGGAGCTGGCCTTTGCTCGCCCTCTAGGTCACCCTCTCCAGCAGCTCTCCATGCTCTCCCCACGCTGCAGCTCCCGGCCTGGGCTGAAAGCTGGGCTCAGGGCAGGCTCAGGGGCAGCAGGCCGGGTGCCCGCCCTGCCTCTCCCCTCGGGCCCTGCCTCATGGGCACCTCGGCACTGAGCGCTGCCTCGGGGTGCTTTGTCTCTTGCAGGCAACTCTGGTGCTGCAGAGGATTGTCCCCACGTCCCAGTGGCACTACGGGATGCACATTTATTCTCCCCAGCTGCTCGTGGATCTGCTCTTGGAAATGTTTTCCACCACAGAGCAGATGCCAGAGGACGTTGAGACCAGGAGCTTCTGGAGAGTGTGCCGGGAGGAACACGGCCTTCCCAGCGACCCCAACAGGTGCCAGTCGCCCTGTCCTTCCCATGCTCCCTGTGGCCAGGGCCAGTGCTCCCAGCGTGACCCGGCCTTTGCTCGGCACACAGGTTTGCAGCGCAGACCATGAAGGCTCTGCTCTCCCGACTGGGCTTCCACAAGAAGCTGGTGGCTCTGGAGCACACACAGGTCTGGGACGCCCTGCTCTGTGCCAACACCCAGCACGAGGCAGCGGGCCTGCTGGCCAGGTGAGACCCCCTTCTCCCCTCCGCCACCGCCAGCATTTGTGCCCCGTGCCCGGAGTGCCCCACACAGTCCCCGCGGCCGTAAGCGAGAGGGCCTTGCCAGCGAGGCACGGCCGAGCAGACTGCACAAGCCTGGCAGAGGAGGATGCCCAGGAGCAGCCGCTTCCCAAGGGGCCCGTGTCCCCTTGCAGAGTGCTGGGGAATGATCAGACCTCTGTCAGTCACTCCTGGGAGAGGTTTGCCTGCCAGCTCAGGGCCTTGGTGCCTTTTTCCCCTGCCAGGGAGATGCGCCGTGGCTTGAGGCCCCTGTGTCCCCACATGGCCTCGCACCTGCTCAGCCTGCTCATCCGCAAGCAGCCACGCCGAGATCTGCCTGCCCTGGCCTTCTTTGTGGAGGTGAGCCTGACGGCCAGCGCTGCCTGCCTGAGCTGCCTCCCAGCTCTCGGGCCTCTGCTAGCCGCAGCCGCCTGGGACGCTGCCCGCGCCCGCTGCCGCTGCTGCAGGGGCCCGGCCCTGTGCGGCTCCGGGCTCCTGCCGGCCGGCTCTCCCGTCACTGCCCTGTGCCTTTCAGCTCCTGGACTGTCTGGACTTGAGCCGATACGGTCCCAGTGCCCTCTGGCTCCTATCCAGGCACCTGCCCAGCCAGTGCAGGGACAGGCTGCGCCTGCAGCTCAGAGGCCTCGTGCTGCTCAGCAAGGAGCCCTCGCTGGTGAGAAGGGGACAGTGGCTGAAGCCGCGCTGGCAGCGTGGGGCGGGGGAACACACACCTTTGGCCTTGGCTGGGCTCTGCCAGCAGAGGCAGCTGCTCCCAGCTCTCCTGCCTCCCGCTTCAGCTGCCCCAGTGCCACCAGCAGCTGCTGCTGCTGCAGCCGTTCACGGCTTCACAGCACAGCCTCGTCTTGCACACAGGGCGGAGGAATACACGGCCTCTATCAACACCTACTGGAGCAGCTGCGTGATCCCAATGCAAAGATGCTCTGGACCAGCCTCTCCGTGCTCACGCGTCTGCTGCAGGACAAAGATTTCAAGATACCCAGCATCAGCACCCTGAAGCTGGCTGAGCCCCAGATGCCACACTTTGACAACGTAAGGCTCTGTGCCCCCAGCCAAGAGCACTGGCCCCTGCCTGCAAACTCTGTGCTCTCTGCAGGTTTGGGCCTTTGCTTCAATGGGTCGGGAGCATTTGGTGCTTAGGACTTTTCCTTTCCTTGCAGGACAAGAGCCAGCTGCAGCTGCTCTCCATTCAGCTCTTCAGCCAGGTGATGGAGCTGGGAGTGGAAGAGGGGGAAGAGGCTCTCACGAGAATCCTGAGCCAGAGCCTGCTCCCTCTATTCCTGGTCTTGGCACGTGGCCAAGGTGAGGTTTTGTGGGATGCTGCTGTATCCATGGGAGAGGGCTGGGCCCCCTCCTGCCCTGGCGCCTGGCGGGCTCCAGCCTCCCCCTGTCAATCTGACCTTCGACGCAAGATCTGCCGAACTGCGCCTGCAGGATGGGAAGAACCAGCGTCCTTTGGCCACCCCCAGTTCCCACTGAAGATGGGAGCACCTGCAGAGCAGAGGGGACCAGCTGCAGCTCCAGGCCCAGCTCTTGCTGCTCACAGCTGAGCCTGTGGCAAGCTCCAGGAGCTCCTGCCTTCTTGCTCCCTGTTTGCAGCTCCCTCCCTCCAGCCCCCTGGCCCTGCCAATCCCCTGTTTTCCCTCCCAGTTCACCCCTTCACTTTGCCTTCCCTTAATAAACATTTTGGCGTTTTCACTTAAGCCATGGCTCTGTCTGTGGAGCTGAAGCAGCACAAATCCTGAGCCCGGGGACACGCAGGGCCCTGCTGCCGTTCTCTTCCACGCTGTCGTCTGTGCACGGGCAGAGAGGAACAAGGGCAGCTCAGGCTGCAGAGGTCCCTGTCCTGCTGCTCCAGTTGCACAGCACCGTGGAGTTGAAGGTCGTGCTGAGCACGCTGAGGGGGACAGTGACCCTGGGTTTTAGAAGAGCCGGCTTGGGGTGTGCTCTGAAGCCAGCCGTCAGGGATTCCATGGCAGGCATCCAGCGAGGGCAAAGGAGCTTGCAATGCTGGAAGTCTTCACAGAAAGCTTCCTGAAAGCACAGCAATGCTCCAGCCCTACACAGGGACAGGAAGAGGGCAGAACCAGAGACCAGCGTGGCCTAGCAGTGAGCTCTGGCTGTGCCAAAAAACAAATGAAGCTGCACCAGCAGCAGCAGCAGCAGCGGAGTGGCAGAGGCTCAGAGGCGCGAGCGTCCCAGTGGCCGCAGCGCTGTCAGGCAGTGCCTGCACGCTGCGTGTGGTTGCGGCGCCTCTGCTCTCCCCACAAGCCAGGAAGCGCTGCCCCTGCCTCAGAGCCAGTCAGAAAGGCAAGCAAGTGAGCCCAGGGGCAGGGGATCCTTGCCATCTCTCTGGGGCATGGCTGCAAAACAGCTGCTGCTTTGTGTTTGGGGTGCGCCTGTGTTTGGGCTGTGCTGAGCCCAGAGCCGGCCAGCTTGTGCTCTGCTCTGCCAGGAGCCTTCTGGGCAGGCAGGAGAAGTGCTGCGTGCACAGTGAGGAAGGGGCTGACCAGAGCCTCCTGCGGGAACAGGGCTCCGCTCCCTGGCTGGCAACAGCCTGCTTTTGCTGCCCTGAGCGCAGGCAGGAGTTCAGGCACATGAGGAGGCTGCGGGCAGCTCCTGTTTATAGGGGGCCCAGGGCTGCGTGCCAGAAAGGACCCGTGGAAACATACTCAGGGGAAGAAAGAGAAGCTCGAGCTGGAGTGCCATGGCTGCAAGGAGCAGAAGGAATTCAGCCTTGCCAGAGTTTCTGAAGTGTGTGTTGGTGCTCCCCGGGAAATGTGCGCATTTGTGGAAATGCCTTTGGAAGAGAGGGGCTTGCTTCTCAAGCAAAGTGCTTCCCCAGGAGCCCCCCCAGTGATGTAGGTGCAGCTGTCTGCCTCTGCCTCCCTGCTCTCCTTTCTGTCCCTGAGGCCCCTTGCACTTGGCAGTGGGGCGTGGGAAGGGAGAAGGCTGTCAAGAGCAGCTTTGGCACCAGCCTGGGCCTGCGGAGACCAAGCCAAGCACCTGTGGTAGGGTGTGTTCCCCCCTTTGAGCACAGCACAGAGGCGGATCACCTCTGCCCAGCAAGAACCCCAAATGCCTCTCAGAGAGCTGTGAATTCCAAGGCCTTTATTAATGCCATCTTCCCTAGCTGGTGTGTTTTAGTTCTTGGCAAGATGCATTTGCTTCTTGCTTGCTGGAAGCCGCTCTGCTCCAGGGCCACACCGAGTTGGGCTGTGCGGGCCGGGCACAGACGTGGAGAGGCTTTCCCTGAGCACTTGGCCGGCCTTGGTGTGTCCAGGGCTGTGTTAGACACTCGGGGCAACGGATTCCTTCCAAGCAGGGGCGCCTTGCCTGGGGAGGGGGTGGCCCCGGGGCACGTGGCAGCGTCACCAAGGGCCCCTTGTGACACGGTGCAGCAGGGTCACCGTGCGGCGCAGTGGAACAGGGTGTGGCAGCAGCCCTTTGTGACACGCGCTGACATAGGTGCTGGCAGCGTCACGGCCACGCCAGAGTGCTCGGTGCACGCGACGGGACAGGACGTGACAGAGTGGTGCTGTGTGGATCCGCCGCACAGCCAGCTCGTCCATTGCCCACCCGGAGCTTTCCCGACGCGCTACTCCTGCGGCTGGCCTCGCGGCCAGACCTCGGGACTCGTTGACTCGGAGTCTTTCCGAGGCATCTCCCATCCCTGCGGCCGGTGCCCCTGTGGCCAGGCCGTGGGAGTTGGTGAACTCCATCGTTCACGAGGAGTCTCCTGTCATTGTGGCAGGAGCCCTCGAGAACACAGGGCAGGACTTGCTGTCCTGTCATCCTCCTGAGGCCTCCCTGTCGCAGGTGCCTGCAAGGCACGACTGCGGCACCGCTGACTCCGACCTTTGCCGAGGCATCTGTCCCTCCAGGTCGGGCAGCGGGATGGCGAGCAAAGTGCTCAGCCTATTCCGGAGGCTTCGGGGGAAGAAAAAGAACGGCCCTGCAGCTGCCCCAGTGCAGCAGCCTGCAGAGCCGGAGCAGTTGCAGCCGCTGCAGGACGGTGAGTGGCACAGCTGGGCCGCAGCACTGGTGCCTGCAGCCAGCCTAGGCCCCATCCCGCCCCATCCCATCCCATCCCATCCCATCCCATCCCATCCCATCCCATCCCATCCCATCCCATCCCATCCCATCCCATCCCATCCCATCCCATCCCATCCCTATGGACATGCCCACGGACAGGATGGGACAGGGGCAGGGACTGCCCCCCCGATGGCAGCTATGCCCCATCTCCCAGACGGGCAGGGGCCTTTCCCTGCCTGGGGAGTGCCGGGCTGGCCTGTGTTCTCCGGCCTCTCCCACAGCCCCTCAGCTCCGGCTGCTCTCCCTCTTTGCCAGATGCAGCCAAGGAGCGGTCTCAAGAGCAGGAGCCCACCCGCGGCCGCTTCCGTAGAGCGGCGCAGGTACCTGCGGCCATCCCCACCTGGGCCGGGCCTGCTGGCCCTGCTCAGCCCAGCCCCACGCTTGGAGCAGACCATGGAACGTCCCTCTCTTCCCGCCCTTCCTTTTGCTGCAGGCACTGCGGAGGTTCCTGCATCTCCGGCGCAGAAAGAATAGCGCCACCGTGACCGGGGGCACGGCCCAGCCCGACTCCATGCCCAGCCAGCTGCGGGCAGAGCCTGCTGCCAGCACTGCGCCTGCTGAGCTGGCTGCAAGCTGTGAGCGGGCAGCGGCCGAGGGCAGGGCGGAGGCTGACATGGCCCTGACTGAGGGGATGGCCACCACAAACACCCTCAATCAGGCCATCCAAGAGACGGACGCCGTGACTGCCCTGACTGTGAGTCCTGCACCCAGTCTGGAGTTTTGCCAGAAGGGTGTTTCTTCTCTGCAGCAGGCAAGCAGCCTGGGGCCGGGGCTGAAGGCCTCCCAGGATCACGTGGCCCCTCAAGCCATGTCCGCTGGTCCCGCTCAGCCTTTGGGGCCATCACAGTGGGGTGGGAAGGCAAGCACTTCCTGGGGGAAGGAAGCTGGGCAAGTTGCTGCCTAGGACAGCACACCAAGTCTCCCCCATGCCGTTCCCTCCAGGTGCTAGCCACGGTCAGGGCCATCCTGCAGAGACTGGCGTCCTGCGACACCGTGGACGCCGGGCTGCAAATGGCCATCGTGAGCCTGACAGAAGATCATCCCGCTCACGTGGTCATGAGCCTCCTGCACTGTGCCCCATTATGTGACAGGTATGGGGCACAAGCGCCTCCAGAGCTCGGTGCTCACCGGCTCGTAGGGCCCCTCGGGCACCTCTGTTTCCCAAGCCTGCTGCCATGCTCCCTCCCGGCCCCTCAGGGCACCAGGGCTCTGTCACCTGGCCCGAGGCAGCTGCACGGGGCAGGGTGCTGACACACAGCTCTGGTCCCACAGAGCTGCCACACTGATGTGGAGGGCCATGGGCACCTCAGAAGTCGCCGTGGAGGAGGTCCTTCCGGCGCTGCTCTCCGTAGTAGAGAAGCAGCCACCGCACGGCAGGATCTTCTGCAGCGGGAATGAGGCCGCCTTTGCCCTTGCTGTGAGTTTCTGGAGCTGGCCTTTGCTCGCCCTCCAGGTCACCCTCTCCAGCAGCTCTCCATGCTCTCCCCACGCTGCAGCTCCCGGCCTGGGCTGAAAGCTGGGCTCAGGGCAGGCTCAGGGGCAGCAGGCCGGGTGCCCGCCCTGCCTCTCCCCTCGGGCCCTGCCTCATGGGCACCTCGGCACTGAGCGCTGCCTCGGGGTGCTTTGTCTCTTGCAGGCAACTCTGGTGCTGCAGAGGATTGTCCCCAAGTCCCAGTGGCACTACGGGATGCTCATTTATTCTCCCCAGCTGCTGGTGGATCTGCTCTTGGAAATTTTCTCTGCCACAGAGCAGATGCCAGAGGACGTTGAGACCAGGAGCTTCTGGAGAGTGTGCCGGGAGGAACACGGCCTTCCCAGCGACCCCAACAGGTGCCAGTCGCCCTGTCCTTCCCATGCCCCCTGTGGCCAGGGCCAGTGCTCCCAGCGTGACCTGGCCCTTGCTGGGCACACAGGTTTGCAGCGCAGACCATGAAGGCTCTGCTCTCCCGACTGGGCTTCCACAAGAAGCTGGTGGCTCTGGAGCACACACAGGTCTGGGACGCCCTGCTCTGTGCCAACACCCAGCACGAGGCAGCGGGCCTGCTGGCCAGGTGAGACCCCCTTCTCCCCTCCGCCACTGCCAGCATTTGTGCCCCGTGCCCGGAGTGCCCCACACAGTCCCCGCGGCCGTAAGCGAGAGGGCCTTGCCAGCGAGGCACGGCCGAGCAGACTGCACAAGCCTGGCAGAGGAGGATGCCCAGGAGCAGCCGCTTCCCAAGGGGCCCGTGTCCCCTTGCAGAGTGCTGGGGAATGATCAGATCTCTGTCAGTCACTCCTGGGAGAGGTTTGCCCGCCGGCTCAGGGCCTTGGTGCCTTTTTCCCCTGCCAGGGAGATGCGCCGTGGCTTGAGCCCCCTGTGTCCCCACATGGCCTCACACCTGCTCAGCCTGCTCATCCGCAAGCAGCCACGCCGGGATCTGCCTGCTCTGGCGTTCTTTGTGGAGGTGAGCCTGACGGCCAGCGCTGCCTGCCTGAGCTGCCTCCCAGCTCTGGGGCCTCTGCTAGCCGCAGCCGCCTGGGACGCTGCCCGCGCCCGCTGCCGCTGCTGCAGGGGCCCGGCCCTGTGCGGCTCCGGGCTCCTGCCGGCCGGCTCCCCCGTCACTGCCCTGTGCCTTTCAGCTCCTGGACTGTCTGGACTTGAGCCGACACGGTCCCAGTGCCCTCTGGCTCCTATCCAGGCACCTGCCCAGCCAGTGCAGGGACAGGCTGCGCCTGCAGCTCAGAGGCCTTGTGCTGCTCAGCAAGGAGCCCTCGCTGGTGAGAAGGGGGCAGTGGCTGAAGCCGCGCTGGCAGCGTGGGGCTGGGGAACACACACCTTTGGCCTTGGCTGGGCTCTGCCAGCAGAGGCAGCTGCTCCCAGCTCTCCTGCCTCCCGCTTCAGCTGCCCTAGTGCCACCAGCAGCTGCTGCTGCTGCAGCCGTTCACGGCTTCACAGCACAGCCTCGTCTTGCACACAGGGCGGAGGAATACACGGCCTCTATCAACACCTGCTGCAGCAGCTGCGTGATCCCAATGCAGAGATGCTCTGGACCAGCCTCTCCGTGCTCACGCGTCTGCTGCAGGACAAAGATTTCAAGATACCCAGCATCAGCACCCTGAAGCTGGCTGAGCCCCAGATGCCACACTTTGACAACGTAAGGCTCTGTGCCCCCAGCCAAGAGCACTGGCCCCTGCCTGCAAACTCTGTGCTCTCTGCAGGTTTGGGCCTTTGCTTCAATGGGTCGGGAGCATTTGGTGCTTAGGACTTTTCCTTTCCTTGCAGGACAAGAGCCAGCTGCAGCTGCTCTCCATTCAGCTCTTCAGCCAGGTGATGGAGCTGGGAGTGGAAGAGGGGGAAGAGGCTCTCACGAGAATCCTGAGCCAGAGCCTGCTCCCTCTATTCCTGGTCTTGGCACGTGGCCAAGGTGAGGTTTTGTGGGATGCTGCTGTATCCATGGCAGAGGGCTCGGCCCCCTCCTGCCCTGGCGCCTGGCGGGCTCCAGCCTCCCCCTGTCAATCTGACCTTCGACGCAAGATCTGCCGAACTGCGCCTGCAGGATGGGAAGAACCAGCGTCCTTTGGCCACCCCCAGTTCCCACTGAAGATGGGAGCACCTGCAGAGCAGAGGGGACCAGCTGCAGCTCCAGGCCCAGCTCTTGCTGCTCACAGCTGAGCCTGTGGCAAGCTCCAGGAGCTCCTGCCTTCTTGCTCCCTGTTTGCAGCTCCCTCCCTCCAGCACCCTGGCCCTGCCAATCCCCTGTTTTCCCTCCCAGTTCACCCCTTCACTTTGCCTTCCCTTAATAAACATTTTGGCGTTTTCACTTAAGCCATGGCTCTGTCTGTGGAGCTGAAGCAGCACAAATCCTGAGCCCGGGGACACGCAGGGCCCTGCTGCCGTTCTCTTCCATGCTGTCGTCTGTGCACGGGCAGAGAGGAACAAGGGCAGCTCAGGCTGCAAAGGTCCCTGTCCTGCTGCTCCAGTTGCACAGCACCGTGGAGTTGAAGGTCGTGCTGAGCACGCTGAGGGGGACAGTGACCCTGGGTTTTAGAAGAGCCGGCTTGGGGTGTGCTCTGAAGCCAGCCGTCAGGGATTCCATGGCAGGCATCCAGCGAGGGCAAAGGAGCTTGCAATGCTGGAAGTCTTCACAGAAAGCTTCCTGAAAGCACAGCAATGCTCCAGCCCTACACAGGGACAGGAAGAGGGCAGAACCAGAGACCACCGTGGCCTAGCAGTGAGCTCTGGCTGTGCCAAAAAGCAAATGAAGCTGCACCAGCAGCAGCAGCAGCAGCAGCGGAGTGGCAGAGGCTCAGAGGCGCGAGCATTCCAGTGGAGGCAGTGCTGTCAGGCGGTGCCTGCAGGCTGCGTGTGGTTGCGGCGCCTCTGCTCTCCCCACAAGCCAGGAAGCGCTGCCCCTGCCTCAGAGCCAGTCAGAAAGGCAAGCAAGTGAGCCCAGGGGCAGGGGATCCTTGCCATCTCTCTGGGGCATGGCTGCAAAACAGCTGCTGCTTTGTGTTTGGGGTGCGCCTGTGTTTGGGCTGTGCTGAGCCCAGAGCCGGCCAGCTTGTGCTCTGCTCTGCCAGGAGCCTTCTGGGCAGGCAGGAGAAGTGCTGCGTGCACAGTGAGGAAGGGGCTGACCAGAGCCTCCTGCGGGAACAGGGCTCCGCTCCCTGGCTGGCAACAGCCTGCTTTTGCTGCCCTGAGCGCAGGCAGGAGTTCAGGCACATGAGGAGGCTGCGGGCAGCTCCTGTTTATAGGGGGCCCAGGGCTGCGTGCCAGAAAGGACCCGTGGAAACATACTCGGGGGAAGAAAGAGAAGCTCGAGCTGGAGTGCCGTGGCTGCAAGGAGCAGAAGGAATTCAGCCTTGCCAGAGTTTCTGAAGTGTGTGTTGGTGCTCCCCGGGAAATGTGCGCATTTGTGGAAATGCCTTTGGAAGAGAGGGGCTTGCTTCTCAAGCAAAGTGCTTCCCCAGGAGCCCCCCCAGTGATGTAGGTGCAGCTGTCTGCCTCTGCCTCCCTGCTCTCCTTTCTGTCCCTGAGGCCCCTTGCACTTGGCAGTGGGGCGTGGGAAGGGAGAAGGCTGTCAAGAGCAGCTTTGGCACCAGCCTGGGCTTGCGGAGACCAAGCCAAGCACCTGTGGTAGGGTGTGTTCCCCCCTTTGAGCACAGCACAGAGGCGGATCACCTCTGCCCAGCAAGAACCCCAAATGCCTCTCAGAGAGCTGTGAATTCCAAGGCCTTTATTAATGCCATCTTCCCTAGCTGGTGTGTTTTAGTTCTTGGCAAGATGCATTTGCTTCTTGCTTGCTGGAAGCCGCTCTGCTCCAGGGCCACACCGAGTTGGGCTGTGCGGGCCGGGCACAGACGTGGAGAGGCCTTCCCTGAGCACTTGGCCGGCCTTGGTGTGTCCAGGGCTGTGTTAGACACTCGGGGCAACGGATTCCTTCCAAGCAGGGGCGCCTTGCCTGGGGAGGGGGTGGCCCCGGGGCACGTGGCAGCGTCACCAAGGGCCCCTTGTGACACGGTGCAGCAGGGTCACCGTGCGGCGCAGTGGAACAGGGTGTGGCAGCAGCCCTTTGTGACACGCGCTGACATAGGTGCTGGCAGCGTCACGGCCACGCCAGAGTGCTCGGTGCACGCGACGGGACAGGACGTGACAGAGTGGTGCTGTGTGGATCCGCCGCACAGCCAGCTCATTCATTGCCCACCCGGAGCTTTCCCGACGCGCTACTCCTGCGGCTGGCCTCGCGGCCAGACCTCGGGACTCGTTGACTCGGAGTCTTTCCGAGGCATCTCCCATCCCTGCGGCCGGTGCCCCTGTGGCCAGGCCGTGGGAGTTGGTGAACTCCATCGTTCACGAGGAGTCTCCTGTCATTGTGGCAGGAGCCCTCGAGAACACAGGGCAGGACTTGCTGTCCTGTCATCCTC
The DNA here is from genome assembly GCF_036417665.1 of Passer domesticus. Taxonomy (NCBI): domain Eukaryota; kingdom Metazoa; phylum Chordata; class Aves; order Passeriformes; family Passeridae; genus Passer; species Passer domesticus. Next base: position 83,962,525 of record NC_087512.1, on the reverse strand, counting down.
CTGAGGCCTCCCTGTCGCAGGTGCCTGCAAGGCACGACTGCGGCACCGCTGACTCCGTCCTTTGCCGAGGCATCTGTCCCTCCAGGTCGGGCAGCGGGATGGCGAGCAAAGTGCTCAGCCTATTCCGGAGGCTTCGGGGGAAGAAAAAGAACGGCCCTGCAGCTGCCCCAGTGCAGCAGCCTGCAGAGCCGGAGCAGTTGCAGCCGCTGCAGGACGGTGAGTGGCGCAGCTGGGCCGCAGCACTGGTGCCTGCAGCCAGCCTAGGCCCCATCCCGCCCCATCCCATCCCATCCCATCCCATCCCATCCCATCCCATCCCATCCCATCCCATCCCATCCCATCCCATCCCTATGGACATGCCCACGGACAGGATGGGACAGGGGCAGGGACTGCCCCCCCGATGGCAGCTATGCCCCATCTCCCAGACGGGCAGGGGCCTTTCCCTGCCTGGGGAGTGCAGGGCTGGCCTGTGTTCTCCGGCCTCTCCCACAGCCCCTCAGCTCCGGCTGCTCTCCCTCTTTGCCAGATGCAGCCAAGGACGCCACTCAAGAGCAGGAGACCACCCGCGGCCGCTTCCGTAGAGCGGCGCAGGTACCTGCGGCCATCCCCACCTGGGCCGGGCCTGCTGGCCCTGCTCAGCCCAGCCCCACGCTTGGAGCAGACCATGGAACGTCCCTCTCTTCCCGCCCTTCCTTTTGCTGCAGGCACTGCGGAGGTTCCTGCGTCTCCGGCGCAGAAAGAACAGCGCCACCGTGACCGGGGGCACGGCCCAGCCCGACTCCATGCCCAGCCAGCTGCGGGCAGAGCCTGCTGCCAGCACTGCGCCCGCTGAGCTGGCTGCAAGCTGTGAGCGGGCAGCGGCCGAGGGCAGGGCGGAGGCTGACATGGCCCTGACTGAGGGGATGGCCACCACAAACACCCTCAATCAGGCCATCCCGGAGGCGGACGCCGTGACTGCCCTGACTGTGAGTCCTGCACCCAGTCTGGAGTTTTGCCAGAAGGGTGTTTCTTCTCTGCAGCAGGCAATCAGCCTGGGGCCGGGGCTGAAGGCCTCCCAGGATCACGTGGCCCCTCAAGCCATGTCCGCTGGTCCCGCTCAGCCTTTGGGGCCATCACAGTGGGGTGGGAAGGCAAGCACTTCCTGGGGGAAGGAAGCTGGGCAAGTTGCTGCCTAGGACAGCACACCAAGTCTCCCCCATGCCGTTCCCTCCAGGTGCTAGCCACGGTCAGGGCCATCCTGCAGAGACTGGCGTCCTGCGACACCGTGGACGCCGGGCTGCAAATGGCCATCGTGAGCCTGACCGAAGAACATCCCGCTCACGTGGTCATGAGCCTCCTGCACTGTGCCCCATTATGTGACAGGTACGGGGCACAAGCGCCTCCAGAGCTCGGTGCTCACCGGCCCGTAGGGCCCCTCGGGCACCTCTGTTTCCCAAGCCTGCTGCCATGCTCCCTCCCGGCCCCTCAGGGCACCAGGGCTCTGTCACCTGGCCCGAGGCAGCTGCACGGGGCAGGGTGCTGACACACAGCTCTGGTCCCACAGAGCTGCCACACTGATGTGGAGGGCCATGGGCACCTCAGAAGTCGCTGTGGAGGAGGTCCTTCCGGCGCTGCTCTCCGTAGTAGAGAAGCAGCCACCGCACGGCAGGATCTTCTGCAGCGGGAATGAGGCCGCCTTTGCCCTTGCTGTGAGTTTCTGGAGCTGGCCTTTGCTCGCCCTCCAGGTCACCCTCTCCAGCAGCTCTCCATGCTCTCCCCACGCTGCAGCTCCCGGCCTGGGCTGAAAGCTGGGCTCAGGGCAGGCTCAGGGGCAGCAGGCCGGGTGCCCGCCCTGCCTCTCCCCTCGGGCCCTGCCTCATGGGCACCTCGGCACTGAGCGCTGCCTCGGGGTGCTTTGTCTCTTGCAGGCAACTCTGGTGCTGCAGAGGATTGTCCCCACGTCCCAGTGGCACTACGGGATGCTCATTTATTCTCCCCAGCTGCTGGTGGATCTGCTCTTGGAAATTTTCTCTGCCACAGAGCAGATGCCAGAGGACGTTGAGACCCGCAGCTTCTGGAGAGTGTGCCGGGAGGAACACGGCCTTCCCAGCGACCCCAACAGGTGCCAGTCGCCCTGTCCTTCCCATGCCCCCTGTGGCCAGGGCCAGTGCTCCCAGCGTGACCTGGCCCTTGCTGGGCACACAGGTTTGCAGCGCAGACCATGAAGGCTCTGCTCTCCCGACTGGGCTTCCACAAGAAGCTGGTGGCTCTGGAGCACACACAGGTCTGGGACGCCCTGCTCTGTGCCAACACCCAGCACGAGGCAGCGGGCCTGCTGGCCAGGTGAGACCCCCTTCTCCCCTCCGCCACTGCCAGCATTTGTGCCCCGTGCCCGGAGTGCCCCACACAGTCCCCGCGGCCGTAAGCGAGAGGGCCTTGCCACCGAGGCACGGCCGAGCAGACTGCACAAGCCTGGCAGAGGAGGATGCCCAGGAGCAGCCGCTTCCCAAGGGGCCCGTGTCCCCTTGCAGAGTGCTGGGGAATGATCAGACCTCTGTCAGTCACTCCTGGGAGAGGTTTGCCCGCCGGCTCAGGGCCTTGGTGCCTTTTTCCCCTGCCAGGGAGATGCGCCGTGGCTTGAGCCCCCTGTGTCCCCACATGGCCTCGCACCTGCTCAGCCTGCTCATCCGCAAGCAGCCACGCCGGGATCTGCCTGCTCTGGCGTTCTTTGTGGAGGTGAGCCTGACGGCCAGCGCTGCCTGCCTGAGCTGCCTCCCAGCTCTGGGGCCTCTGCTAGCCGCAGCCGCCTGGGACGCTGCCCGCGCCCGCTGCCGCTGCTGCAGGGGCCCGGCCCTGTGCGGCTCCGGGCTCCTGCCGGCCGGCTCCCCCGTCACTGCCCTGTGCCTTTCAGCTCCTGGACTGTCTGGACTTGAGCCGACACGGTCCCAGTGCCCTCTGGCTCCTATCCAGGCACCTGCCCAGCCAGTGCAGGGACAGGCTGCGCCTGCAGCTCAGAGGCCTTGTGCTGCTCAGCAAGGAGCCCTCGCTGGTGAGAAGGGGGCAGTGGCTGAAGCCGCGCTGGCAGCGTGGGGCGGGGGAACACACACCTTTGGCCTTGGCTGGGCTCTGCCAGCAGAGGCAGCTGCTCCCAGCTCTCCTGCCTCCCGCTTCAGCTGCCCTAGTGCCACCAGCAGCTGCTGCTGCTGCAGCCGTTCACGGCTTCACAGCACAGCCTCGTCTTGCACACAGGGCGGAGGAATACACGGCCTCTATCAACACCTGCTGCAGCAGCTGCGTGATCCCAATGCAGAGATGCTCTGGACCAGCCTCTCCGTGCTCACGCGTCTGCTGCAGGACAAAGATTTCAAGATACCCAGCATCAGCACCCTGAAGCTGGCTGAGCCCCAGATGCCACACTTTGACAACGTAAGGCTCTGTGCCCCCAGCCAAGAGCACTGGCCCCTGCCTGCAAACTCTGTGCTCTCTGCAGGTTTGGGCCTTTGCTTCAATGGGTCGGGAGCATTTGGTGCTTAGGACTTTTCCTTTCCTTGCAGGACAAGAGCCAGCTGCAGCTGCTCTCCATTCAGCTCTTCAGCCAGGTGATGGAGCTGGGAGTGGAAGAGGGGGAAGAGGCTCTCACGAGAATCCTGAGCCAGAGCCTGCTCCCTCTATTCCTGGTCTTGGCACGTGGCCAAGGTGAGGTTTTGTGGGATGCTGCTGTATCCATGGCAGAGGGCTCGGCCCCCTCCTGCCCTGGCGCCTGGCGGGCTCCAGCCTCCCCCTGTCAATCTGACCTTCGACGCAAGATCTGCCGAACTGCGCCTGCAGGATGGGAAGAACCAGCGTCCTTTGGCCACCCCCAGTTCCCACTGAAGATGGGAGCACCTGCAGAGCAGAGGGGACCAGCTGCAGCTCCAGGCCCAGCTCTTGCTGCTCACAGCTGAGCCTGTGGCAAGCTCCAGGAGCTCCTGCCTTCTTGCTCCCTGTTTGCAGCTCCCTCCCTCCAGCACCCTGGCCCTGCCAATCCCCTGTTTTCCCTCCCAGTTCACCCCTTCACTTTGCCTTCCCTTAATAAACATTTTGGCGTTTTCACTTAAGCCATGGCTCTGTCTGTGGAGCTGAAGCAGCACAAATCCTGAGCCCGGGGACACGCAGGGCCCTGCTGCCGTTCTCTTCCATGCTGTCGTCTGTGCACGGGCAGAGAGGAACAAGGGCAGCTCAGGCTGCAAAGGTCCCTGTCCTGCTGCTCCAGTTGCACAGCACCGTGGAGTTGAAGGTCGTGCTGAGCACGCTGAGGGGGACAGTGACCCTGGGTTTTAGAAGAGCCGGCTTGGGGTGTGCTCTGAAGCCAGCCGTCAGGGATTCCATGGCAGGCATCCAGCGAGGGCAAAGGAGCTTGCAATGCTGGAAGTCTTCACAGAAAGCTTCCTGAAAGCACAGCAATGCTCCAGCCCTACACAGGGACAGGAAGAGGGCAGAACCAGAGACCACCGTGGCCTAGCAGTGAGCTCTGGCTGTGCCAAAAAGCAAATGAAGCTGCACCAGCAGCAGCAGCAGCAGCAGCGGAGTGGCAGAGGCTCAGAGGCGCGAGCATTCCAGTGGAGGCAGTGCTGTCAGGCGGTGCCTGCAGGCTGCGTGTGGTTGCGGCGCCTCTGCTCTCCCCACAAGCCAGGAAGCGCTGCCCCTGCCTCAGAGCCAGTCAGAAAGGCAAGCAAGTGAGCCCAGGGGCAGGGGATCCTTGCCATCTCTCTGGGGCATGGCTGCAAAACAGCTGCTGCTTTGTGTTTGGGGTGCGCCTGTGTTTGGGCTGTGCTGAGCCCAGAGCCGGCCAGCTTGTGCTCTGCTCTGCCAGGAGCCTTCTGGGCAGGCAGGAGAAGTGCTGCGTGCACAGTGAGGAAGGGGCTGACCAGAGCCTCCTGCGGGAACAGGGCTCCGCTCCCTGGCTGGCAACAGCCTGCTTTTGCTGCCCTGAGCGCAGGCAGGAGTTCAGGCACATGAGGAGGCTGCGGGCAGCTCCTGTTTATAGGGGGCCCAGGGCTGCGTGCCAGAAAGGACCCGTGGAAACATACTCGGGGGAAGAAAGAGAAGCTCGAGCTGGAGTGCCGTGGCTGCAAGGAGCAGAAGGAATTCAGCCTTGCCAGAGTTTCTGAAGTGTGTGTTGGTGCTCCCCGGGAAATGTGCGCATTTGTGGAAATGCCTTTGGAAGAGAGGGGCTTGCTTCTCAAGCAAAGTGCTTCCCCAGGAGCCCCCCCAGTGATGTAGGTGCAGCTGTCTGCCTCTGCCTCCCTGCTCTCCTTTCTGTCCCTGAGGCCCCTTGCACTTGGCAGTGGGGCGTGGGAAGGGAGAAGGCTGTCAAGAGCAGCTTTGGCACCAGCCTGGGCTTGCGGAGACCAAGCCAAGCACCTGTGGTAGGGTGTGTTCCCCCCTTTGAGCACAGCACAGAGGCGGATCACCTCTGCCCAGCAAGAACCCCAAATGCCTCTCAGAGAGCTGTGAATTCCAAGGCCTTTATTAATGCCATCTTCCCTAGCTGGTGTGTTTTAGTTCTTGGCAAGATGCATTTGCTTCTTGCTTGCTGGAAGCCGCTCTGCTCCAGGGCCACACCGAGTTGGGCTGTGCGGGCCGGGCACAGACGTGGAGAGGCCTTCCCTGAGCACTTGGCCGGCCTTGGTGTGTCCAGGGCTGTGTTAGACACTCGGGGCAACGGATTCCTTCCAAGCAGGGGCGCCTTGCCTGGGGAGGGGGTGGCCCTGGGGCACGTGGCAGCGTCACCAAGGGCCCCTTGTGACACGGTGCAGCAGGGTCACCGTGCGGCGCAGTGGAACAGGGTGTGGCAGCAGCCCTTTGTGACACGCGCTGACATAGGTGCTGGCAGCGTCACGGCCACGCCAGAGTGCTCGGTGCACGCGACGGGACAGGACGTGACAGAGTGGTGCTGTGTGGATCCGCCGCACAGCCAGCTCATTCATTGCCCACCCGGAGCTTTCCCGACGCGCTACTCCTGCGGCTGGCCTCGCGGCCAGACCTCGGGACTCGTTGACTCGGAGTCTTTCCGAGGCATCTCCCATCCCTGCGGCCGGTGCCCCTGTGGCCAGGCCGTGGGAGTTGGTGAACTCCATCGTTCACGAGGAGTCTCCTGTCATTGTGGCAGGAGCCCTCGAGAACACAGGGCAGGACTTGCTGTCCTCTCATCCTCCTGAGGCCTCCCTGTCGCAGGTGCCTGCAAGGCACGACTGCGGCACCGCTGACTCCGTCCTTTGCCGAGGCATCTGTCCCTCCAGGTCGGGCAGTGGGATGGCGAGCAAAGTGCTCAGCCTATTCCGGAGGCTTCGGGGGAAGAAAAAGAACGGCCCTGCAGCTGCCCCAGTGCAGCAGCCTGCAGAGCCGGAGCAGTTGCAGCCGCTGCAGGACGGTGAGTGGCGCAGCTGGGCCACAGCACTGGTGCCTGCAGCCAGCCTAGGCCCCATCCCGCCCCATCCCATCCCATCCCATCCCATCCCATCCCATCCCATCCCATCCCATCCCATCCCTATGGACATGCCCACGGACAGGATGGGACAGGGGCAGGGACTGCCCCCCCGATGGCAGCTATGCCCCATCTCCCAGACGGGCAGGGGCCTTTCCCTGCCTGGGGAGTGCAGGGCTGGCCTGTGTTCTCCGGCCTCTCCCACAGCCCCTCAGCTCCGGCTGCTCTCCCTCTTTGCCAGATGCAGCCAAGGACGCCACTCAAGAGCAGGAGACCACCCGCGGCTGCTTCCGTAGAGCGGCGCAGGTACCTGCGGCCATCCCCACCTGGGCCGGGCCTGCTGGCCCTGCTCAGCCCAGCCCCACGCTTGGAGCAGACCATGGAACGTCCCTCTCTTCCCGCCCTTCCTTTTGCTGCAGGCACTGCGGAGGTTCCTGCGTCTCCGGCGCAGAAAGAACAGCGCCACCGTGACCGGGGGCACGGCCCAGCCCGACTCCGTGCCCAGCCAGCTGCGGGCAGAGCCTGCTGCCAGCACTGCGCCCGCTGAGCTCGCTGCAAGCTGTGAGCGGGCAGCGGCCGAGGGCAGGGCGGAGGCTGACATGGCCCTGACTGAGGGGATGGCCACCACAAACACCCTCAATCAGGCCATCCCGGAGGCGGACGCCGTGACTGCCCTGACTGTGAGTCCTGCACCCAGTCTGGAGTTTTGCCAGAAGGGTGTTTCTTCTCTGCAGCAGGCAAGCAGCCTGGGGCCGGGGCTGAAGGCCTCCCAGGATCACGTGGCCCCTCAAGCCATGTCCGCTGGTCCCGCTCAGCCTTTGGGGCCATCACAGTGGGGTGGGAAGGCAAGCACTTCCTGGGGGAAGGAAGCTGGGCAAGTTGCTGCCTAGGACAGCACACCAAGTCTCCCCCATGCCGTTCCCTCCAGGTGCTAGCCACGGTCAGGGCCATCCTGCAGAGACTGGCGTCCTGCGACACCGTGGACGCCGGGCTGCAAATGGCCATCGTGAGCCTGACCGAAGAACATCCCGCTCACGTGGTCATGAGCCTCCTGCACTGTGCCCCATTATGTGACAGGTACGGGGCACAAGCGCCTCCAGAGCTCGGTGCTCACCGGCCCGTAGGGCCCCTCGGGCACCTCTGTTTCCCAAGCCTGCTGCCATGCTCCCTCCCGGCCCCTCAGGGCACCAGGGCTCTGTCACCTGGCCCGAGGCAGCTGCACGGGGCAGGGTGCTGACACACAGCTCTGGTCCCACAGAGCTGCCACACTGATGTGGAGGGCCATGGGCACCTCAGAAGTCGCTGTGGAGGAGGTCCTTCCGGCGCTGCTCTCCGTAGTAGAGAAGCAGCCACCGCACGGCAGGATCTTCTGCAGCGGGAATGAGGCCGCCTTTGCCCTTGCTGTGAGTTTCTGGAGCTGGCCTTTGCTCGCCCTCCAGGTCACCCTCTCCAGCAGCTCTCCATGCTCTCCCCACGCTGCAGCTCCCGGCCTGGGCTGAAAGCTGGGCTCAGGGCAGGCTCAGGGGCAGCAGGCCGGGTGCCCGCCCTGCCTCTCCCCTCGGGCCCTGCCTCATGGGCACCTGGGCACTGAGCGCTGCCTCGGGGTGCTTTGTCTCTTGCAGGCAACTCTGGTGCTGCAGAGGATTGTCCCCACGTCCCAGTGGCACTACGGGATGCTCATTTCTTCTCCCCAGCTGCTGGTGGATCTGCTCTTGGAAATTTTCTCTGCCACAGAGCAGATGCCAGAGGACGTTGAGACCCGCAGCTTCTGGAGAGTGTGCCGGGAGGAACACGGCCTTCCCAGCGACCCCAACAGGTGCCAGTCGCCCTGTCCTTCCCATGCCCCCTGTGGCCAGGGCCAGTGCTCCCAGCGTGACCTGGCCCTTGCTGGGCACACAGGTTTGCAGCGCAGACCATGAAGGCTCTGCTCTCCCGACTGGGCTTCCACAAGAAGCTGGTGGCTCTGGAGCACACACAGGTCTGGGACGCCCTGCTCTGTGCCAACACCCAGCACGAGGCAGCGGGCCTGCTGGCCAGGTGAGACCCCCTTCTCCCCTCCGCCACTGCCAGCATTTGTGCCCCGTGCCCGGAGTGCCCCACACAGTCCCTGCGGCCGTAAGCGAGAGGGCCTTGCCACCGAGGCACGGCCGAGCAGACTGCACAAGCCTGGCAGAGGAGGATGCCCAGGAGCAGCCGCTTCCCAAGGGGCCCGTGTCCCCTTGCAGAGTGCTGGGGAATGATCAGACCTCTGTCAGTCACTCCTGGGAGAGGTTTGCCCGCCGGCTCAGGGCCTTGGTGCCTTTTTCCCCTGCCAGGGAGATGCGCCGTGGCTTGAGCCCCCTGTGTCCCCACATGGCCTCGCACCTGCTCAGCCTGCTCATCCGCAAGCAGCCACGCCGGGATCTGCCTGCCCTGGCCTTCTTTGTGGAGGTGAGCCTGACGGCCAGCGCTGCCTGCCTGAGCTGCCTCCCAGCTCTGGGGCCTCTGCTAGCCGCAGCCGCCTGGGACGCTGCCCGCGCCCGCTGCCGCTGCTGCAGGGGCCCGGCCCCGTGCGGCTCCGGGCTCCTGCCGGCCGGCTCCCCCGTCACTGCCCTGTGCCTTTCAGCTCCTGGACTGTCTGGACTTGAGCCGACACGGTCCCAGTGCCCTCTGGCTCCTATCCAGGCACCTGCCCAGCCAGTGCAGGGACAGGCTGCGCCTGCAGCTCAGAGGCCTCGTGCTGCTCAGCAAGGAGCCCTCGCTGGTGAGAAGGGGGCAGTGGCTGAAGCCGCGCTGGCAGCGTGGGGCTGGGGAACACACACCTTTGGCCTTGGCTGGGCTCTGCCAGCAGAGGCAGCTGCTCCCAGCTCTCCTGCCTCCCGCTTCAGCTGCCCCAGTGCCACCAGCAGCTGCTGCTGCTGCAGCCGTTCACGGCTTCACAGCACAGCCTCGTCTTGCACACAGGGCGGAGGAATACACGGCCTCTATCAACACCTGCTGGAGCAGCTGCGTGATCCCAATGCAGAGATGCTCTGGACCAGCCTCTCCGTGCTCACGCGTCTGCTGCAGGACAAAGATTTCAAGATACCCAGCATCAGCACCCTGAAGCTGGCTGAGCCCCAGATGCCACACTTTGACAAGGTAAGGCTCTGTGCCCCCTGCCCAGGGCACTGGCCCCTGCCTGCAAACTCTGTGCTCTCTGCAGGTTTGGGCCTTTGCTTCAATGGGTCGGGAGCATTTGGTGCTTAGGACTTTTCCTTTCCTTGCAGGACAAGAGCCAGCTGCAGCTGCTCTCCATTCAGCTCTTCAGCCAGGTGATGGAGCTGGGAGTGGAAGAGGGGGAAGAGGCTCTCACGAGAATCCTGAGCCAGAGCCTGCTCCCTCTATTCCTGTGCTTGGCACGTGGCCAAGGTGAGGTTTTGTGGGATGCTGCTGTATCCATGGGAGAGGGCTGGGCCCCCTCCTGCCCTGGCGCCTGGCGGGCTCCAGCCTCCCCCTGTCAATCTGACCTTCGACGCAAGATCTGCCGAACTGCGCCTGCAGGATGGGAAGAACCAGCGTCCTTTGGCCACCCCCAGTTCCCACTGAAGATGGGAGCACCTGCAGAGCAGAGGGGACCAGCTGCAGCTCCAGGCCCAGCTCTTGCTGCTCACAGCTGAGCCTGTGGCAAGCTCCAGGAGCTCCTGCCTTCTTGCTCCCTGTTTGCAGCTCCCTCCCTCCAGCCCCCTGGCCCTGCCAATCCCCTGTTTTCCCTCCCAGTTCACCCCTTCACTTTGCCTTCCCTTAATAAACATTTTGGCGTTTTCACTTAAGCCATGGCTCTGTCTGTGGAGCTGAAGCAGCACAAATCCTGAGCCCGGGGACACGCAGGGCCCTGCTGCCGTTCTCTTCCATGCTGTCGTCTGTGCACGGGCAGAGAGGAACAAGGGCAGCTCAGGCTGCAAAGGTCCCTGTCCTGCTGCTCCAGTTGCACAGCGCCATGGAGTTCAAGGTGGTGCTGAGCACGCTGAGGGGGACAGTGACCCTGGGTTTTAGAAGAGCCGGCTTGGGGTGTGCTCTGAAGCCAGCCGTCAGGGATTCCATGGCAGGCATCCAGCGAGGGCAAAGGAGCTTGCAATGCTGGAAGTCTTCACAGAAAGCTTCCTGAAAGCACAGCAATGCTCCAGCCCTACACAGGGACAGGAAGAGGGCAGAACCAGAGACCACCGTGGCCTAGCAGTGAGCTCTGGCTGTGCCAAAAAGCAAATGAAGCTGCACCAGCAGCAGCAGCAGCAGCAGCGGAGTGGCAGAGGCTCAGAGGCGCGAGCGTCCCAGTGGCCGCAGCGCTGTCAGGCAGTGCCTGCACGCTGCGTGTGGTTGCGGCGCCTCTGCTCTCCCCACAAGCCAGGAAGCGCTGCCCCTGCCTCAGAGCCAGTCAGAAAGGCAAGCAAGTGAGCCCAGGGGCAGGGGATCCTTGCCATCTCTCTGGGGCATGGCTGCAAAACAGCTGCTGCTTTGTGTTTGGGGTGCGCCTGTGTTTGGGCTGTGCTGAGCCCAGAGCCGGCCAGCTTGTGCTCTGCTCTGCCAGGAGCGTTCTGGGCAGGCAGGAGAAGTGCTGCGTGCACAGTGGGGAAGGGGCTGACCAGAGCCTCCTGCGGGAACAGGGCTCCGCTCCCTGGCTGGCAACAGCCTGCTTTTGCTGCCCTGAGCGCAGGCAGGAGTTCAGGCACATGAGGAGGCTGCGGGCAGCTCCTGTTTATAGGGGGCCCAGGGCTGCGTGCCAGAAAGGACCCGTGGAAACATACTCGGGGGAAGAAAGAGAAGCTCGAGCTGGAGTGCCATGGCTGCAAGGAGCAGAAGGAATTCAGCCTTGCCAGAGTTTCTGAAGTGTGTGTTGGTGCTCCCCGGGAAATGTGCGCATTTGTGGAAATGCCTTTGGAAGAGAGGGGCTTGCTTCTCAAGCAAAGTGCTTCCCCAGGAGCCCCCCCAGTGATGTAGGTGCAGCTGTCTGCCTCTGCCTCCCTGCTCTCCTTTCTGTCCCTGAGGCCCCTTGCACTTGGCAGTGGGGCGTGGGAAGGGAGAAGGCTGTCAAGAGCAGCTTTGGCACCAGCCTGGGCTTGCGGAGACCAAGCCAAGCACCTGTGGTAGGGTGTGTTCCCCCCTTTGAGCACAGCACAGAGGCGGATCACCTCTGCCCAGCAAGAACCCCAAATGCCTCTCAGAGAGCTGTGAATTCCAAGGCCTTTATTAATGCCATCTTCCCTAGCTGGTGTGTTTTAGTTCTTGGCAAGATGCATTTGCTTCTTGCTTGCTGGAAGCCGCTCTGCTCCAGGGCCACACCGAGTTGGGCTGTGCGGGCCGGGCACAGACGTGGAGAGGCCTTCCCTGAGCACTTGGCCGGCCTTGGTGTGTCCAGGGCTGTGTTAGACACTCGGGGCAACGGATTCCTTCCAAGCAGGGGCGCCTTGCCTGGGGAGGGGGTGGCCCCGGGGCACGTGGCAGCGTCACCAAGGGCCCCTTGTGACACGGTGCAGCAGGGTCACCGTGCGGCGCAGTGGAACAGGGTGTGGCAGCAGCCCTTTGTGACACGCGCTGACATAGGTGCTGGCAGCGTCACGGCCACGCCAGAGTGCTCGGTGCACGCGACGGGACAGGACGTGACAGAGTGGTGCTGTGTGGATCCGCCGCACAGCCAGCTCGTTCATTGCCCACCCGGAGCTTTCCCGACGCGCTACTCCTGCGGCTGGCCTCGCGGCCAGACCTCGGGACTCGTTGACTCGGAGTCTTTCCGAGGCATCTCCCATCCCTGCGGCCGGTGCCCCTGTGGCCAGGCCGTGGGAGTTGGTGAACTCCATCGTTCACGAGGAGTCTCCTGTCATTGTGGCAGGAGCCCTCGAGAACACAGGGCAGGACTTGCTGTCCTCTCATCCTCCTGAGGCCTCCCTGTCGCAGGTGCCTGCAAGGCACGACTGCGGCACCGCTGACTCCGTCCTTTGCCGAGGCATCTGTCCCTCCAGGTCGGGCAGCGGGATGGCGAGCAAAGTGCTCAGCCTGTTCCGGAGGCTTCGGGGGAAGAAAAAGAACGGCCCTGCAGCTGCCCCAGTGCAGCAGCCTGCAGAGCCGGAGCAGTTGCAGCCGCTGCAGGACGGTGAGTGGCGCAGCTGGGCCGCAGCACTGGTGCCTGCAGCCAGCCTAGGCCCCATCCCGCCCCATCCCATCCCATCCCATCCCATCCCATCCCATCCCATCCCATCCCATCCCATCCCATCCCATCCCATCCCATCCCATCCCATCCCATCCCATCCCATCCCATCCCTATGGACATGCCCACGGACAGGATGGGACAGGGGCAGGGACTGCCCCCCCGATGGCAGCTATGCCCCATCTCCCAGACGGGCAGGGGCCTTTCCCTGCCTGGGGAGTGCCGGGCTGGCCTGTGTTCTCCGGCCTCTCCCACAGCCCCTCAGCTCCGGCTGCTCTCCCTCTTTGCCAGATGCAGCCAAGGACCGGTCTCAAGAGCAGGAGCCCACCCGCGGCCGCTTCCGTAGAGCGGCGCAGGTACCTGCGGCCATCCCCACCTGGGCCGGGCCTGCTGGCCCTGCTCAGCCCAGCCCCACGCTTGGAGCAGACCATGGAACGTCCCTCTCTTCCCGCCCTTCCTTTTGCTGCAGGCACTGCGGAGGTTCCTGCGTCTCCGGCGCAGAAAGAACAGCGCCACCGTGACTGGGGGCACGGCCCAGCCCGACTCCATGCCCAGCCAGCTGCGGGCAGAGCCTGCTGCCAGCACTGCGCCCGCTGAGCTGGCTGCAAGCTGTGAGCGGGCAGCGGCCGAGGGCAGGGCGGAGGCTGACATGGCCCTGACTGAGGGGATGGCCACCACAAACACCCTCAATCAGGCCATCCCGGAGGCGGACGCCGTGACTGCCCTGACTGTGAGTCCTGCACCCAGTCTGGAGTTTTGCCAGAAGGGTGTTTCTTCTCTGCAGCAGGCAAGCAGCCTGGGGCCGGGGCTGAAGGCCTCCCAGGATCACGTGGCCCCTCAAGCCATGTCCGCTGGTCCCGCTCAGCCTTTGGGGCCATCACAGTGGGGTGGGAAGGCAAGCACTTCCTGGGGGAAGGAAGCTGGGCAAGTTGCTGCCTAGGACAGCACACCAAGTCTCCCCCATGCCGTTCCCTCCAGGTGCTAGCCACGGTCAGGGCCATCCTGCAGAGACTGGCGTCCTGCGACACCGTGGACGCCGGGCTGCAAATGGCCATCGTGAGCCTGACCGAAGAACATCCCGCTCACGTGGTCATGAGCCTCCTGCACTGTGCCCCATTATGTGACAGGTACGGGGCACAAGCGCCTCCAGAGCTCGGTGCTCACCGGCCCGTAGGGCCCCTCGGGCACCTCTGTTTCCCAAGCCTGCTGCCATGCTCCCTCCCGGCCCCTCAGGGCACCAGGGCTCTGTCACCTGGCCCGAGGCAGCTGCACGGGGCAGGGTGCTGACACACAGCTCTGGTCCCACAGAGCTGCCACACTGATGTGGAGGGCCATGGGCACCTCAGAAGTCGCCGTGGAGGAGGTCCTTCCGGCGCTGCTCTCCGTAGTAGAGAAGCAGCCACCGCACGGCAGGATCTTCTGCAGCGGGAATGAGGCCGCCTTTGCCCTTGCTGTGAGTTTCTGGAGCTGGCCTTTGCTCGCCCTCCAGGTCACCCTCTCCAGCAGCTCTCCATGCTCTCCCCACGCTGCAGCTCCCGGCCTGGGCTGAAAGCTGGGCTCAGGGCAGGCTCAGGGGCAGCAGGCCGGGTGCCCGCCCTGCCTCTCCCCTCGGGCCCTGCCTCATGGGCACCTCGGCACTGAGCGCTGCCTCGGGGTGCTTTGTCTCTTGCAGGCAACTCTGGTGCTGCAGAGGATTGTCCCCACGTCCCAGTGGCACTACGGGATGCTCATTTCTTCTCCCCAGCTGCTGGTGGATCTGCTCTTGGAAATTTTCTCTGCCACAGAGCAGATGCCAGAGGACGTTGAGACCCGCAGCTTCTGGAGAGTGTGCCGGGAGGAACACGGCCTTCCCAGCGACCCCAACAGGTGCCAGTCGCCCTGTCCTTCCCATGCCCCCTGTGGCCAGGGCCAGTGCTCCCAGCGTGACCTGGCCCTTGCTGGGCACACAGGTTTGCAGCGCAGACCATGAAGGCTCTGCTCTCCCGACTGGGCTTCCACAAGAAGCTGGTGGCTCTGGAGCACACACAGGTCTGGGACGCCCTGCTCTGTGCCAACACCCAGCACGAGGCAGCGGGCCTGCTGGCCAGGTGAGACCCCCTTCTCCCCTCCGCCACTGCCAGCATTTGTGCCCCGTGCCCGGAGTGCCCCACACAGTCCCCGCGGCCGTAAGCCAGAGGGCCTTGCCACCGAGGCACGGCCGAGCAGACTGCACAAGCCTGGCAGAGGAGGATGCCCAGGAGCAGCCGCTTCCCAAGGGGCCCGTGTCCCCTTGCAGAGTGCTGGGGAATGATCAGACCTCTGTCAGTCACTCCTGGGAGAGGTTTGCCCGCCGGCTCAGGGCCTTGGTGCCTTTTTCCCCTGCCAGGGAGATGCGCCGTGGCTTGAGCCCCCTGTGTCCCCACATGGCCTCGCACCTGCTCAGCCTGCTCATCCGCAAGCAGCCACGCCGGGATCTGCCTGCCCTGGCCTTCTTTGTGGAGGTGAGCCTGACGGCCAGCGCTGCCTGCCTGAGCTGCCTCCCAGCTCTGGGGCCTCTGCTAGCCGCAGCCGCCTGGGACGCTGCCCGCGCCCGCTGCCGCTGCTGCAGGGGCCCGGCACTGTGCGGCTCCGGGCTCCTGCCGGCCGGCTCCCCCGTCACTGCCCTGTGCCTTTCAGCTCCTGGACTGTCTGGACTTGAGCCGACACGGTCCCAGTGCCCTCTGGCTCCTATCCAGGCACCTGCCCAGCCAGTGCAGGGACAGGCTGCGCCTGCAGCTCAGAGGCCTGGTGCTGCTCAGCAAGGAGCCCTCGCTGGTGAGAAGGGGACAGTGGCTGAAGCCGCGCTGGCAGCGTGGGGCGGGGGAACACACACCTTTGGCCTTGGCTGGGCTCTGCCAGCAGAGGCAGCTGCTCCCAGCTCTCCTGCCTCCCGCTTCAGCTGCCCCAGTGCCACCAGCAGCTGCTGCTGCTGCAGCCGTTCACGGCTTCACAGCACAGCCTCGTCTTGCACACAGGGCGGAGGAATACACGGCCTCTATCAACACCTGCTGGAGCAGCTGCGTGATCCCAATGCAGAGATGCTCTGGACCAGCCTCTCCGTGCTCACGCGTCTGCTGCAGGACAAAGATTTCAAGATACCCAGCATCACCAGCCTGAAGCTGGCTGAGCCCCAGATGCCACACTTTGACAAGGTAAGGCTCTGTGCCCCCTGCCCAGGGCACTGGCCCCTGCCTGCAAACTCTGTGCTCTCTGCAGGTTTGGGCCTTTGCTTCAATGGGTCGGGAGCATTTGGTGCTTAGGACTTTTCCTTTCCTTGCAGGACAAGAGCCAGCTGCAGCTGCTCTCCATTCAGCTCTTCAGCCAGGTGATGGAGCTGGGAGTGGAAGAGGGGGAAGAGGCTCTCACGAGAATCCTGAGCCAGAGCCTGCTCCCTCTATTCCTGTGCTTGGCACGTGGCCAAGGTGAGGTTTTGTGGGATGCTGCTGTATCCATGGGAGAGGGCTCGGCCCCCTCCTGCCCTGGCGCCTGGCGGGCTCCAGCCTCCCCCTGTCAATCTGACCTTCGACGCAAGATCTGCCGAACTGCGCCTGCAGGATGGGAAGAACCAGCGTCCTTTGGCCACCCCCAGTTCCCACTGAAGATGGGAGCACCTGCAGAGCAGAGGGGACCAGCTGCAGCTCCAGGCCCAGCTCTTGCTGCTCACAGCTGAGCCTGTGGCAAGCTCCAGGAGCTCCTGCCTTCTTGCTCCCTGTTTGCAGCTCCCTCCCTCCAGCCCCCTGGCCCTGCCAATCCCCTGTTTTCCCTCCCAGTTCACGCCTTCACTTTGCCTTCCCTTAATAAACATTTTGGCGTTTTCACTTAAGCCATGGCTCTGTCTGTGGAGCTGAAGCAGCACAAATCCTGAGCCCGGGGACACGCAGGGCCCTGCTGCCGTTCTCTTCCATGCTGTCGTCTGTGCACGGGCAGAGAGGAACAAGGGCAGCTCAGGCTGCAAAGGTCCCTGTCCTGCTGCTCCAGTTGCACAGCACCGTGGAGTTGAAGGTCGTGCTGAGCACGCTGAGGGGGACAGTGACCCTGGGTTTTAGAAGAGCCGGCTTGGGGTGTGCTCTGAAGCCAGCCGTGAGGGATTCCATGGCAGGCATCCAGCGAGGGCAAAGGAGCTTGCAATGCTGGAAGTCTTCACAGAAAGCTTCCTGAAAGCACAGCAATGCTCCAGCCCTACACAGGGACAGGAAGAGGGCAGAACCAGAGACCAGCGTGGCCTAGCAGTGAGCTCTGGCTGTGCCAAAAAGCAAATGAAGCTGCACCAGCAGCAGCAGCAGCAGCAGCGGAGTGGCAGAGGCTCAGAGGCGCGAGCGTCCCAGTGGCCGCAGCGCTGTCAGGCAGTGCCTGCACGCTGCGTGTGGTTGCGGCGCCTCTGCTCTCCCCACAAGCCAGGAAGCGCTGCCCCTGCCTCAGAGCCAGTCAGAAAGGCAAGCAAGTGAGCCCAGGGGCAGGGGATCCTTGCCATCTCTCTGGGGCATGGCTGCAAAACAGCTGCTGCTTTGTGTTTGGGGTGCGCCTGTGTTTGGGCTGTGCTGAGCCCAGAGCCGGCCAGCTTGTGCTCTGCTCTGCCAGGAGCGTTCTGGGCAGGCAGGAGAAGTGCTGCGTGCACAGTGGGGAAGGGGCTGACCAGAGCCTCCTGCGGGAACAGGGCTCCGCTCCCTGGCTGGCAACAGCCTGCTTTTGCTGCCCTGAGCGCAGGCAGGAGTTCAGGCACATGAGGAGGCTGCGGGCAGCTCCTGTTTATAGGGGGCCCAGGGCTGCGTGCCAGAAAGGACCCGTGGAAACATACTCGGGGGAAGAAAGAGAAGCTCGAGCTGGAGTGCCATGGCTGCAAGGAGCAGAAGGAATTCAGCCTTGCCAGAGTTTCTGAAGTGTGTGTTGGTGCTCCCCGGGAAATGTGCGCATTTGTGGAAATGCCTTTGGAAGAGAGGGGCTTGCTTCTCAAGCAAAGTGCTTCCCCAGGAGCCCCCCCAGTGATGTAGGTGCAGCTGTCTGCCTCTGCCTCCCTGCTCTCCTTTCTGTCCCTGAGGCCCCTTGCACTTGGCAGTGGGGCGTGGGAAGGGAGAAGGCTGTCAAGAGCAGCTTTGGCACCAGCCTGGGCTTGCGGAGACCAAGCCAAGCACCTGTGGTAGGGTGTGTTCCCCCCTTTGAGCACAGCACAGAGGCGGATCACCTCTGCCCAGCAAGAACCCCAAATGCCTCTCAGAGAGCTGTGAATTCCAAGGCCTTTATTAATGCCATCTTCCCTAGCTGGTGTGTTTTAGTTCTTGGCAAGATGCATTTGCTTCTTGCTTGCTGGAAGCCGCTCTGCTGCAGGGCCACACCGAGTTGGGCTGTGCGGGCCGGGCACAGACGTGGAGAGGCCTTCCCTGAGCACTTGGCCGGCCTTGGTGTGTCCAGGGCTGTGTTAGACACTCGGGGCAACGGATTCCTTCCAAGCAGGGGCGCCTTGCCTGGGGAGGGGGTGGCCCCGGGGCACGTGGCAGCGTCACCAAGGGCCCCTTGTGACACGGTGCAGCAGGGTCACCGTGCGGCGCAGTGGAACAGGGTGTGGCAGCAGCCCTTTGTGACACGCGCTGACATAGGTGCTGGCAGCGTCACGGCCACGCCAGAGTGCTCGGTGCACGCGACGGGACAGGACGTGACAGAGTGGTGCTGTGTGGATCCGCCGCACAGCCAGCTCGTTCATTGCCCACCCGGAGCTTTCCCGACGCACTACTCCTGCGGCTGGCCTCGCGGCCAGACCTCGGGACTCGTTGACTCGGAGTCTTTCCGAGGCATCTCCCATCCCTGCGGCCGGTGCCCCTGTGGCCAGGCCGTGGGAGTTGGTGAACTCCATCGTTCACGAGGAGTCTCCTGTCATTGTGGCAGGAGCCCTCGAGAACACAGGGCAGGACTTGCTGTCCTCTCATCCTCCTGAGGCCTCCCTGTCGCAGGTGCCTGCAAGGCACGACTGCGGCACCGCTGACTCCGTCCTTTGCCGAGGCATCTGTCCCTCCAGGTCGGGCAGCGGGATGGCGAGCAAAGTGCTCAGCCTGTTCCGGAGGCTTCGGGGGAAGAAAAAGAACGGCCCTGCAGCTGCCCCAGTGCAGCAGCCTGCAGAGCCGGAGCAGTTGCAGCCGCTGCAGGACGGTGAGTGGCGCAGCTGGGCCGCAGCACTGGTGCCTGCAGCCAGCCTAGGCCCCATCCCGCCCCATCCCATCCCATCCCATCCCATCCCATCCCATCCCATCCCATCCCATCCCATCCCATCCCATCCCATCCCATCCCATCCCATCCCTATGGACATGCCCACGGACAGGATGGGACAGGGGCAGGGACTGCCCCCCCGATGGCAGCTATGCCCCATCTCCCAGACGGGCAGGGGCCTTTCCCTGCCTGGGGAGTGCCGGGCTGGCCTGTGTTCTCCGGCCTCTCCCACAGCCCCTCAGCTCCGGCTGCTCTCCCTCTTTGCCAGATGCAGCCAAGGACCGGTCTCAAGAGCAGGAGCCCACCCGCGGCCGCTTCCGTAGAGCGGCGCAGGTACCTGCGGCCATCCCCACCTGGGCCGGGCCTGCTGGCCCTGCTCAGCCCAGCCCCACGCTTGGAGCAGACCATGGAACGTCCCTCTCTTCCCGCCCTTCCTACTGCTGCAGGCACTGCGGAGGTTCCTGCGTCTCCGGCGCAGAAAGAACAGGGCCACCGTGACCGGGGGCACGGCCCAGCCCGACTCCATGCCCAGCCAGCTGCGGGCAGAGCCTGCTGCCAGCACTGCGCCCGCTGAGCTCGCTGCAAGCTGTGAGCGGGCAGCGGCCGAGGGCAGGGCGGAGGCTGACATGGCCCTGACTGAGGGGATGGCCACCACAAACACCCTCAATCAGGCCATCCAAGAGACGGACGCCGTGACTGCCCTGACTGTGAGTCCTGCACCCAGTCTGGAGTTTTGCCAGAAGGGTGTTTCTTCTCTGCAGCAGGCAAGCAGCCTGGGGCCGGGGCTGAAGGCCTCCCAGGATCACGTGGCCCCTCAAGCCATGTCCGCTGGTCCTGCTCAGCCTTTGGGGCCATCACAGTGGGGTGGGAAGGCAAGCACTTCCTGGGGGAAGGAAGCTGGGCAAGTTGCTGCCTAGGACAGCACACCAAGTCTCCCCCATGCCGTTCCCTCCAGGTGCTAGCCACGGTCAGGGCCATCCTGCAGAGACTGGCGTCCTGCGACACCGTGGACGCCGGGCTGCAAATGGCCATCGTGAGCCTGACCGAAGAACATCCCGCTCACGTGGTCATGAGCCTCCTGCACTGTGCCCCATTATGTGACAGGTACGGGGCACAAGCGCCTCCAGAGCTCGGTGCTCACCGGCCCGTAGGGCCCCTCGGGCACCTCTGTTTCCCAAGCCTGCTGCCATGCTCCCTCCCGGCCCCTCAGGGCACCAGGGCTCTGTCACCTGGCCCGAGGCAGCTGCACGGGGCAGGGTGCTGACACACAGCTCTGGTCCCACAGAGCTGCCACACTGATGTGGAGGGCCATGGGCACCTCAGAAGTCGCTGTGGAGGAGGTCCTTCCGGCGCTGCTCTCCGTAGTAGAGAAGCAGCCACCGCACGGCAGGATCTTCTGCAGCGGGAATGAGGCCGCCTTTGCCCTTGCTGTGAGTTTCTGGAGCTGGCCTTTGCTCGCCCTCCAGGTCACCCTCTCCAGCAGCTCTCCATGCTCTCCCCACGCTGCAGCTCCCGGCCTGGGCTGAAAGCTGGGCTCAGGGCAGGCTCAGGGGCAGCAGGCCGGGTGCCCGCCCTGCCTCTCCCCTCGGGCCCTGCCTCATGGGCACCTCGGCACTGAGCGCTGCCTCGGGGTGCTTTGTCTCTTGCAGGCAACTCTGGTGCTGCAGAGGATTGTCCCCACGTCCCAGTGGCACTACGGGATGCTCATTTCTTCTCCCCAGCTGCTGGTGGATCTGCTCTTGGAAATTTTCTCTGCCACAGAGCAGATGCCAGAGGACGTTGAGACCCGCAGCTTCTGGAGAGTGTGCCGGGAGGAACACGGCCTTCCCAGCGACCCCAACAGGTGCCAGTCGCCCTGTCCTTCCCATGCCCCCTGTGGCCAGGGCCAGTGCTCCCAGCGTGACCTGGCCCTTGCTGGGCACACAGGTTTGCAGCGCAGACCATGAAGGCTCTGCTCTCCCGACTGGGCTTCGACAAGAAGCTGGTGGCTCTGGAGCACACACAGGTCTGGGACGCCCTGCTCTGTGCCAACACCCAGCACGAGGCAGCGGGCCTGCTGGCCAGGTGAGACCCCCTTCTCCCCTCCGCCACTGCCAGCATTTGTGCCCCGTGCCCGGAGTGCCCCACACAGTCCCCGCGGCCGTAAGCGAGAGGGCCTTGCCACCGAGGCACGGCCGAGCAGACTGCACAAGCCTGGCAGAGGAGGATGCCCAGGAGCAGCCGCTTCCCAAGGGGCCCGTGTCCCCTTGCAGAGTGCTGGGGAATGATCAGACCTCTGTCAGTCACTCCTGGGAGAGGTTTGCCCGCCGGCTCAGGGCCTTGGTGCCTTTTTCCCCTGCCAGGGAGATGCGCCGTGGCTTGAGCCCCCTGTGTCCCCACATGGCCTCGCACCTGCTCAGCCTGCTCATCCGCAAGCAGCCACGCCGGGATCTGCCTGCCCTGGCCTTCTTTGTGGAGGTGAGCCTGACGGCCAGCGCTGCCTGCCTGAGCTGCCTCCCAGCTCTGGGGCCTCTGCTAGCCGCAGCCGCCTGGGACGCTGCCCGCGCCCGCTGCCGCTGCTGCAGGGGCCCGGCCCTGTGCGGCTCCGGGCTCCTGCCGGCCGGCTCCCCCGTCACTGCCCTGTGCCTTTCAGCTCCTGGACTGTCTGGACTTGAGCCGACACGGTCCCAGTGCCCTCTGGCTCCTATCCAGGCACCTGCCCAGCCAGTGCAGGGACAGGCTGCGCCTGCAGCTCAGAGGCCTCGTGCTGCTCAGCAAGGAGCCCTCGCTGGTGAGAAGGGGGCAGTGGCTGAAGCCGCGCTGGCAGCGTGGGGCTGGGGAACACACACCTTTGGCCTTGGCTGGGCTCTGCCAGCAGAGGCAGCTGCTCCCAGCTCTCCTGCCTCCCGCTTCAGCTGCCCCAGTGCCACCAGCAGCTGCTGCTGCTGCAGCCGTTCACGGCTTCACAGCACAGCCTCGTCTTGCACACAGGGCGCAGGAATACACGGCCTCTATCAACACCTGCTGGAGCAGCTGCGTGATCCCAATGCAGAGATGCTCTGGACCAGCCTCTCCGTGCTCACGCGTCTGCTGCAGGACAAAGATTTCAAGATACCCAGCATCAGCACCCTGAAGCTGGCTGAGCCCCAGATGCCACACTTTGACAACGTAAGGCTCTGTGCCCCCAGCCAAGAGCACTGGCCCCTGCCTGCAAACTCTGTGCTCTCTGCAGGTTTGGGCCTTTGCTTCAATGGGTCGGGAGCATTTGGTGCTTAGGACTTTTCCTTTCCTTGCAGGACAAGAGCCAGCTGCAGCTGCTCTCCATTCAGCTCTTCAGCCAGGTGATGGAGCTGGGAGTGGAAGAGGGGGAAGAGGCTCTCACGAGAATCCTGAGCCAGAGCCTGCTCCCTCTATTCCTGTGCTTGGCACGTGGCCAAGGTGAGGTTTTGTGGGATGCTGCTGTATCCATGGCAGAGGGCTCGGCCCCCTCCTGCCCTGGCGCCTGGCGGGCTCCAGCCTCCCCCTGTCAATCTGACCTTCGACGCAAGATCTGCCGAACTGCGCCTGCAGGATGGGAAGAACCAGCGTCCTTTGGCCACCCCCAGTTCCCACTGAAGATGGGAGCATCTGCAGAGCAGAGGGGACCAGCTGCAGCTCCAGGCCCAGCTCTTGCTGCTCACAGCTGAGCCTGTGGCAAGCTCCAGGAGCTCCTGCCTTCTTGCTCCCTGTTTGCAGCTCCCTCCCTCCAGCCCCCTGGCCCTGCCAATCCCCTGTTTTCCCTCCCAGTTCACGCCTTCACTTTGCCTTCCCTTAATAAACATTTTGGCGTTTTCACTTAAGCCATGGCTCTGTCTGTGGAGCTGAAGCAGCACAAATCCTGAGCCCGGGGACACGCAGGGCCCTGCTGCCGTTCTCTTCCATGCTGTCGTCTGTGCACGGGCAGAGAGGAACAAGGGCAGCTCAGGCTGCAAAGGTCCCTGTCCTGCTGCTCCAGTTGCACAGCACCGTGGAGTTGAAGGTCGTGCTGAGCACGCTGAGGGGGACAGTGACCCTGGGTTTTAGAAGAGCCGGCTTGGGGTGTGCTCTGAAGCCAGCCGTGAGGGATTCCATGGCAGGCATCCAGCGAGGGCAAAGGAGCTTGCAATGCTGGAAGTCTTCACAGAAAGCTTCCTGAAAGCACAGCAATGCTCCAGCCCTACACAGGGACAGGAAGAGGGCAGAACCAGAGACCACCGTGGCCTAGCAGTGAGCTCTGGCTGTGCCAAAAAGCAAATGAAGCTGCACCAGCAGCAGCAGCAGCAGCAGCGGAGTGGCAGAGGCTCAGAGGCGCGAGCGTCCCAGTGGCCGCAGTGCTGTCAGGCAGTGCCTGCACGCTGCGTGTGGTTGCGGCGCCTCTGCTCTCCCCACAAGCCAGGAAGCGCTGCCCCTGCCTCAGAGCCAGTCAGAAAGGCAAGCAAGTGAGCCCAGGGGCAGGGGATCCTTGCCATCTCTCTGGGGCATGGCTGCAAAACAGCTGCTGCTTTGTGTTTGGGGTGCGCCTGTGTTTGGGCTGTGCTGAGCCCAGAGCCGGCCAGCTTGTGCTCTGCTCTGCCAGGAGCGTTCTGGGCAGGCAGGAGAAGTGCTGCGTGCACAGTGGGGAAGGGGCTGACCAGAGCCTCCTGCGGGAACAGGGCTCCGCTCCCTGGCTGGCAACAGCCTGCTTTTGCTGCCCTGAGCGCAGGCAGGAGTTCAGGCACATGAGGAGGCTGCGGGCAGCTCCTGTTTATAGGGGGCCCAGGGCTGCGTGCCAGAAAGGACCCGTGGAAACATACTCGGGGGAAGAAAGAGAAGCTCGAGCTGGAGTGCCATGGCTGCAAGGAGCAGAAGGAATTCAGCCTTGCCAGAGTTTCTGAAGTGTGTGTTGGTGCTCCCCGGGAAATGTGCGCATTTGTGGAAATGCCTTTGGAAGAGAGGGGCTTGCTTCTCAAGCAAAGTGCTTCCCCAGGAGCCCCCCCAGTGATGTAGGTGCAGCTGTCTGCCTCTGCCTCCCTGCTCTCCTTTCTGTCCCTGAGGCCCCTTGCACTTGGCAGTGGGGCGTGGGAAGGGAGAAGGCTGTCAAGAGCAGCTTTGGCACCAGCCTGGGCTTGCGGAGACCAAGCCAAGCACCTGTGGTAGGGTGTGTTCCCCACTTTGAGCACAGCACAGAGGCGGATCACCTCTGCCCAGCAAGAACCCCAAATGCCTCTCAGAGAGCTGTGAATTCCAAGGCCTTTATTAATGCCATCTTCCCTAGCTGGTGTGTTTTAGTTCTTGGCAAGATGCATTTGCTTCTTGCTTGCTGGAAGCCGCTCTGCTCCAGGGCCACACCGAGTTGGGCTGTGCGGGCCGGGCACAGACGTGGAGAGGCCTTCCCTGAGCACTTGGCCGGCCTTGGTGTGTCCAGGGCTGTGTTAGACACTCGGGGCAACGGATTCCTTCCAAGCAGGGGCGCCTTGCCTGGGGAGGGGGTGGCCCCGGGGCACGTGGCAGCGTCACCAAGGGCCCCTTGTGACACGGTGCAGCAGGGTCACCGTGCGGCGCAGTGGAACAGGGTGTGGCAGCAGCCCTTTGTGACACGCGCTGACATAGGTGCTGGCAGCGTCACGGCCACGCCAGAGTGCTCGGTGCACGCGACGGGACAGGACGTGACAGAGCGGTGCTGTGTGGATCCCCCGCACAGCCAGCTCGTTCATTGCCCACCCGGAGCTTTCCCGACGCGCTACTCCTGCGGCTGGCCTCGCGGCCAGACCTCGGGACACGTTGACTCGGAGTCTTTCCGAGGCATCTCCCATCCCTGCGGCCGGTGCCCCTGTGGCCAGGCCGTGGGAGTTGGTGAACTCCATCGTTCACGAGGAGTCTCCTGTCATTGTGGCAGGAGCCCTTGAGAACACAGGGCAGGACTTGCTGTCCTCTCATCCTCCTGAGGCCTCCCTGTCGCAGGTGCCTGCAAGGCACGACTGCGGCACCGCTGACTCCGACCTTTGCCGAGGCATCTGTCCCTCCAGGTCGGGCAGCGGGATGGCGAGCAAAGTGCTCAGCCTATTCCGGAGGCTTCAGGGGAAGAAAAAGAACGGCCCTGCAGCTGCCCCAGTGCAGCAGCCTGCAGAGCCGGAGCAGTTGCAGACACTGCAGGACGGTGAGTGGCGCAGCTGGGCCGCAGCACTGGTGCCTGCAGCCAGCCTAGGCCCCATCCCGCCCCATCCCATCCCATCCCATCCCATCCCATCCCATCCCATCCCATCCCATCCCATCCCATCCCATCCCATCCCATCCCATCTCATCCCATCCCTATGGACATGCCCACGGACAGGATGGGACAGGGGCAGGGACTGCCCCCCCGATGGCAGCTATGCCCCATCTCCCAGACGGGCAGGGGCCTTTCCCTGCCTGGGGAGTGCAGGGCTGGCCTGTGTTCTCCGGCCTCTCCCACAGCCCCTCAGCTCCGGCTGCTCTCCCTCTTTGCCAGATGCAGCCAAGGACCGGTCTCAAGAGCAGGAGCCCACCCGCGGCCGCTTCCGTAGAGCGGCGCAGGTACCTGCGGCCATCCCCACCTGGGCCGGGCCTGCTGGCCCTGCTCGGCCCAGCCCCGTCCTTGCAGTAGACCATGGAACGTCCCTCTCTTCCCGCCCTTCCTTTTGCTGCAGGCACTGCGGAGGTTCCTGCGTCTCCGGCGCAGAAAGAACAGCGCCACCGTGACCGGGGGCACGGCCCAGCCCGACTCCATGCCCAGCCAGCTGCGGGCAGAGCCTGCTGCCAGCACTGCGCCCGCTGAGCTGGCTGCAAGCTGTGAGCGGGCAGCGGCCGAGGGCAGGGCGGAGGCTGACATGGCCCTGACTGAGGGGATGGCCACCACAAACACCCTCAATCAGGCCATCCAAGAGACGGACGCCGTGACTGCCCTGACTGTGAGTCCTGCACCCAGTCTGGAGTTTTGCCAGAAGGGTGTTTCTTCTCTGCAGCAGGCAAGCAGCCTGGGGCCGGGGCTGAAGGCCTCCCAGGATCACGTGGCCCCTCAAGCCATGTCCGCTGGTCCTGCTCAGCCTTTGGGGCCATCACAGTGGGGTGGGAAGGCAAGCACTTCCTGGGGGAAGGAAGCTGGGCAAGTTGCTGCCTAGGACAGCACACCAAGTCTCCCCCATGCCGTTCCCTCCAGGTGCTAGCCACGGTCAGGGCCATCCTGCAGAGACTGGCGTCCTGCGACACCGTGGACGCCGGGCTGCAAATGGCCATCGTGAGCCTGACCGAAGAACATCCCGCTCACGTGGTCATGAGCCTCCTGCACTGTGCCCCATTATGTGACAGGTACGGGGCACAAGCGCCTCCAGAGCTCGGTGCTCACCGGCCCGTAGGGCCCCTCGGGCACCTCTGTTTCCCAAGCCTGCTGCCATGCTCCCTCCCGGCCCCTCAGGGCACCAGGGCTCTGTCACCTGGCCCGAGGCAGCTGCACGGGGCAGGGTGCTGACACACAGCTCTGGTCCCACAGAGCTGCCACACTGATGTGGAGGGCCATGGGCACCTCAGAAGTCGCTGTGGAGGAGGTCCTTCCGGCGCTGCTCTCCGTAGTAGAGAAGCAGCCACCGCACGGCAGGATCTTCTGCAGCGGGAATGAGGCCGCCTTTGCCCTTGCTGTGAGTTTCTGGAGCTGGCCTTTGCTCGCCCTCCAGGTCACCCTCTCCAGCAGCTCTCCATGCTCTCCCCACGCTGCAGCTCCCGGCCTGGGCTGAAAGCTGGGCTCAGGGCAGGCTCAGGGGCAGCAGGCCGGGTGCCCGCCCTGCCTCTCCCCTCGGGCCCTGCCTCATGGGCACCTCGGCACTGAGCGCTGCCTCGGGGTGCTTTGTCTCTTGCAGGCAACTCTGGTGCTGCAGAGGATTGTCCCCACGTCCCAGTGGCACTACGGGATGCTCATTTCTTCTCCCCAGCTGCTGGTGGATCTGCTCTTGGAAATTTTCTCTGCCACAGAGCAGATGCCAGAGGACGTTGAGACCCGCAGCTTCTGGAGAGTGTGCCGGGAGGAACACGGCCTTCCCAGCGACCCCAACAGGTGCCAGTCGCCCTGTCCTTCCCATGCCCCCTGTGGCCAGGGCCAGTGCTCCCAGCGTGACCTGGCCCTTGCTGGGCACACAGGTTTGCAGCGCAGACCATGAAGGCTCTGCTCTCCCGACTGGGCTTCGACAAGAAGCTGGTGGCTCTGGAGCACACACAGGTCTGGGACGCCCTGCTCTGTGCCAACACCCAGCACGAGGCAGCGGGCCTGCTGGCCAGGTGAGACCCCCTTCTCCCCTCCGCCACTGCCAGCATTTGTGCCCCGTGCCCGGATTGCCCCACACAGTCCCCGCGGCCGTAAGCGAGAGGGCCTTGCCACCGAGGCACGGCCGAGCAGACTGCACAAGCCTGGCAGAGGAGGATGCCCAGGAGCAGCCGCTTCCCAAGGGGCCCGTGTCCCCTTGCAGAGTGCTGGGGAATGATCAGACCTCTGTCAGTCACTCCTGGGAGAGGTTTGCCCGCCGGCTCAGGGCCTTGGTGCCTTTTTCCCCTGCCAGGGAGATGCGCCGTGGCTTGAGCCCCCTGTGTCCCCACATGGCCTCGCACCTGCTCAGCCTGCTCATCCGCAAGCAGCCACGCCGGGATCTGCCTGCCCTGGCCTTCTTTGTGGAGGTGAGCCTGACGGCCAGCGCTGCCTGCCTGAGCTGCCTCCCAGCTCTGGGGCCTCTGCTAGCCGCAGCCGCCTGGGACGCTGCCCGCGCCCGCTGCCGCTGCTGCAGGGGCCCGGCCCTGTGCGGCTCCGGGCTCCTGCCGGCCGGCTCCCCCGTCACTGCCCTGTGCCTTTCAGCTCCTGGACTGTCTGGACTTGAGCCGACACGGTCCCAGTGCCCTCTGGCTCCTATCCAGGCACCTGCCCAGCCAGTGCAGGGACAGGCTGCGCCTGCAGCTCAGAGGCCTCGTGCTGCTCAGCAAGGAGCCCTCGCTGGTGAGAAGGGGGCAGTGGCTGAAGCCGCGCTGGCAGCGTGGGGCTGGGGAACACACACCTTTGGCCTTGGCTGGGCTCTGCCAGCAGAGGCAGCTGCTCCCAGCTCTCCTGCCTCCCGCTTCAGCTGCCCCAGTGCCACCAGCAGCTGCTGCTGCTGCAGCCGTTCACGGCTTCACAGCACAGCCTCGTCTTGCACACAGGGCGCAGGAATACACGGCCTCTATCAACACCTGCTGCAGCAGCTGCGTGATCCCAATGCAGAGATGCTCTGGACCAGCCTCTCCGTGCTCACGCGTCTGCTGCAGGACAAAGATTTCAAGATACCCAGCATCAGCACCCTGAAGCTGGCTGAGCCCCAGATGCCACACTTTGACAACGTAAGGCTCTGTGCCCCCAGCCAAGAGCACTGGCCCCTGCCTGCAAACTCTGTGCTCTCTGCAGGTTTGGGCCTTTGCTTCAATGGGTCGGGAGCATTTGGTGCTTAGGACTTTTCCTTTCCTTGCAGGACAAGAGCCAGCTGCAGCTGCTCTCCATTCAGCTCTTCAGCCAGGTGATGGAGCTGGGAGTGGAAGAGGGGGAAGAGGCTCTCACGAGAATCCTGAGCCAGAGCCTGCTCCCTCTATTCCTGTGCTTGGCACGTGGCCAAGGTGAGGTTTTGTGGGATGCTGCTGTATCCATGGGAGAGGTCTAGGCCCCCTCCTGCCCTGGCGCCTGGCGGGCTCCAGCCTCCCCCTGTCAATCTGACCTTCGACGCAAGATCTGCCGAACTGCGCCTGCAGGATGGGAAGAACCAGCGTCCTTCGGCCACCCCCAGTTCCCACTGAAGATGGGAGCACCTGCAGAGCAGAGGGGACCAGCTGCAGCTCCAGGCCCAGCTCTTGCTGCTCACAGCTGAGCCTGTGGCAAGCTCCAGGAGCTCCTGCCTTCTTGCTCCCTGTTTGCAGCTCCCTCCCTCCAGCCCCCTGGCCCTGCCAATCCCCTGTTTTCCCTCCCAGTTCACGCCTTCACTTTGCCTTCCCTTAATAAACATTTTGGCGTTTTCACTTAAGCCATGGCTCTGTCTGTGGAGCTGAAGCAGCACAAATCCTGAGCCCGGGGACACGCAGGGCCCTGCTGCCGTTCTCTTCCATGCTGTCGTCTGTGCACGGGCAGAGAGGAACAAGGGCAGCTCAGGCTGCAAAGGTCCCTGTCCTGCTGCTCCAGTTGCACAGCACCGTGGAGTTGAAGGTCGTGCTGAGCACGCTGAGGGGGACAGTGACCCTGGGTTTTAGAAGAGCCGGCTTGGGGTGTGCTCTGAAGCCAGCCGTGAGGGATTCCATGGCAGGCATCCAGCGAGGGCAAAGGAGCTTGCAATGCTGGAAGTCTTCACAGAAAGCTTCCTGAAAGCACAGCAATGCTCCAGCCCTACACAGGGACAGGAAGAGGGCAGAACCAGAGACCACCGTGGCCTAGCAGTGAGCTCTGGCTGTGCCAAAAAGCAAATGAAGCTGCACCAGCAGCAGCAGCAGCAGCAGCGGAGTGGCAGAGGCTCAGAGGCGCGAGCGTCCCAGTGGCCGCAGCGCTGTCAGGCAGTGCCTGCACGCTGCGTGTGGTTGCGGCGCCTCTGCTCTCCCCACAAGCCAGGAAGCGCTGCCCCTGCCTCAGAGCCAGTCAGAAAGGCAAGCAAGTGAGCCCAGGGGCAGGGGATCCTTGCCATCTCTCTGGGGCATGGCTGCAAAACAGCTGCTGCTTTGTGTTTGGGGTGCGCCTGTGTTTGGGCTGTGCTGAGCCCAGAGCCGGCCAGCTTGTGCTCTGCTCTGCCAGGAGCGTTCTGGGCAGGCAGGAGAAGTGCTGCGTGCACAGTGGGGAAGGGGCTGACCAGAGCCTCCTGCGGGAACAGGGCTCCGCTCCCTGGCTGGCAACAGCCTGCTTTTGCTGCCCTGAGCGCAGGCAGGAGTTCAGGCACATGAGGAGGCTGCGGGCAGCTCCTGTTTATAGGGGGCCCAGGGCTGCGTGCCAGAAAGGACCCGTGGAAACATACTCGGGGGAAGAAAGAGAAGCTCGAGCTGGAGTGCCATGGCTGCAAGGAGCAGAAGGAATTCAGCCTTGCCAGAGTTTCTGAAGTGTGTGTTGGTGCTCCCCGGGAAATGTGCGCATTTGTGGAAATGCCTTTGGAAGAGAGGGGCTTGCTTCTCAAGCAAAGTGCTTCCCCAGGAGCCCCCCCAGTGATGTAGGTGCAGCTGTCTGCCTCTGCCTCCCTGCTCTCCTTTCTGTCCCTGAGGCCCCTTGCACTTGGCAGTGGGGCGTGGGAAGGGAGAAGGCTGTCAAGAGCAGCTTTGGCACCAGCCTGGGCTTGCGGAGACCAAGCCAAGCACCTGTGGTAGGGTGTGTTCCCCCCTTTGAGCACAGCACAGAGGCGGATCACCTCTGCCCAGCAAGAACCCCAAATGCCTCTCAGAGAGCTGTGAATTCCAAGGCCTTTATTAATGCCATCTTCCCTAGCTGGTGTGTTTTAGTTCTTGGCAAGATGCATTTGCTTCTTGCTTGCTGGAAGCCGCTCTGCTCCAGGGCCACACCGAGTTGGGCTGTGCGGGCCGGGCACAGACGTGGAGAGGCCTTCCCTGAGCACTTGGCCGGCCTTGGTGTGTCCAGGGCTGTGTTAGACACTCGGGGCAACGGATTCCTTCCAAGCAGGGGCGCCTTGCCTGGGGAGGGGGTGGCCCTGGGGCACGTGGCAGCGTCACCAAGGGCCCCTTGTGACACGGTGCAGCAGGGTCACCGTGCGGCGCAGTGGAACAGGCTGTGGCAGCAGCCCTTTGTGACACGCGCTGACATAGGTGCTGGCAGCGTCACGGCCACGCCAGAGTGCTCGGTGCACGCGACGGGACAGGACGTGACAGAGTGGTGCTGTGTGGATCCGCCGCACAGCCAGCTCGTTCATTGCCCACCCGGAGCTTTCCCGACGCGCTACTCCTGCGGCTGGCCTCGCGGCCAGACCTCGGGACTCGTTGACTCGGAGTCTTTCCGAGGCATCTCCCATCCCTGCGGCCGGTGCCCCTGTGGCCAGGCCGTGGGAGTTGGTGAACTCCATCGTTCACGAGGAGTCTCCTGTCATTGTGGCAGGAGCCCTCGAGAACACAGGGCAGGACTTGCTGTCCTCTCATCCTCCTGAGGCCTCCCTGTCGCAGGTGCCTGCAAGGCACGACTGCGGCACCGCTGACTCCGTCCTTTGCCGAGGCATCTGTCCCTCCAGGTCGGGCAGCGGGATGGCGAGCAAAGTGCTCAGCCTGTTCCGGAGGCTTCGGGGGAAGAAAAAGAACGGCCCTGCAGCTGCCCCAGTGCAGCAGCCTGCAGAGCCGGAGCAGTTGCAGACACTGCAGGACGGTGAGTGGCGCAGCTGGGCCGCAGCACTGGTGCCTGCAGCCAGCCTAGGCCCCATCCCGCCCCATCCCATCCCATCCCATCCCATCCCATCCCATCCCATCCCATCCCATCCCATCTCATCCCATCCCTATGGACATGCCCACGGACAGGATGGGACAGGGGCAGGGACTGCCCCCCCGATGGCAGCTATGCCCCATCTCCCAGACGGGCAGGGGCCTTTCCCTGCCTGGGGAGTGCAGGGCTGGCCTGTGTTCTCCGGCCTCTCCCACAGCCCCTCAGCTCCGGCTGCTCTCCCTCTTTGCCAGATGCAGCCAAGGACCGGTCTCAAGAGCAGGAGCCCACCCGCGGCCGCTTCCGTAGAGCGGCGCAGGTACCTGCGGCCATCCCCACCTGGGCCGGGCCTGCTGGCCCTGCTCAGCCCAGCCCCACGCTTGGAGCAGACCATGGAACGTCCCTCTCTTCCCGCCCTTCCTTTTGCTGCAGGCACTGCGGAGGTTCCTGCGTCTCCGGCGCAGAAAGAACAGCGCCACCGTGACTGGGGGCACGGCCCAGCCCGACTCCGTGCCCAGCCAGCTGCGGGCAGAGCCTGCTGCCAGCACTGCGCCTGCTGAGCTGGCTGCAAGCTGTGAGCGGGCAGCGGCCGAGGGCAGGGCGGAGGCTGACATGGCCCTGACTGAGGGGATGGCCACCACAAACACCCTCAATCAGGCCATCCAAGAGACGGACGCCGTGACTGCCCTGACTGTGAGTCCTGCACCCAGTCTGGAGTTTTGCCAGAAGGGTGTTTCTTCTCTGCAGCAGGCAAGCAGCCTGGGGCCGGGGCTGAAGGCCTCCCAGGATCACGTGGCCCCTCAAGCCATGTCCGCTGGTCCCGCTCAGCCTTTGGGGCCATCACAGTGGGGTGGGAAGGCAAGCACTTCCTGGGGGAAGGAAGCTGGGCAAGTTGCTGCCTAGGACAGCACACCAAGTCTCCCCCATGCCGTTCCCTCCAGGTGCTAGCCACGGTCAGGGCCATCCTGCAGAGACTGGCGTCCTGCGACACCGTGGACGCCGGGCTGCAAATGGCCATCGTGAGCCTGACCGAAGAACATCCCGCTCACGTGGTCATGAGCCTCCTGCACTGTGCCCCATTATGTGACAGGTACGGGGCACAAGCGCCTCCAGAGCTCGGTGCTCACCGGCCCGTAGGGCCCCTCGGGCACCTCTGTTTCCCAAGCCTGCTGCCATGCTCCCTCCCGGCCCCTCAGGGCACCAGGGCTCTGTCACCTGGCCCGAGGCAGCTGCACGGGGCAGGGTGCTGACACACAGCTCTGGTCCCACAGAGCTGCCACACTGATGTGGAGGGCCATGGGCACCTCAGAAGTCGCCGTGGAGGAGGTCCTTCCGGCGCTGCTCTCCGTAGTAGAGAAGCAGCCACCGCACGGCAGGATCTTCTGCAGCGGGAATGAGGCCGCCTTTGCCCTGGCTGTGAGTTTCTGGAGCTGGCCTTTGCTCGCCCTCCAGGTCACCCTCTCCAGCAGCTCTCCATGCTCTCCCCACGCTGCAGCTCCCAGCCTGGGCTGAAAGCTGGGCTCAGGGCAGGCTCAGGGGCAGCAGGCCGGGTGCCCGCCCTGCCTCTCCCCTCGGGCCCTGCCTCATGGGCACCTCGGCACTGAGCGCTGCCTCGGGGTGCTTTGTCTCTTGCAGGCAACTCTGGTGCTGCAGAGGATTGTCCCCACGTCCCAGTGGCACTACGGGATGCTCATTTCTTCTCCCCAGCTGCTGGTGGATCTGCTCTTGGAAATTTTCTCTGCCACAGAGCAGATGCCAGAGGACGTTGAGACCCGCAGCTTCTGGAGAGTGTGCTGGGAGGAACACGGCCTTCCCAGCGACCCCAACAGGTGCCAGTCGCCCTGTCCTTCCCATGCCCCCTGTGGCCAGGGCCAGTGCTCCCAGCGTGACCTGGCCCTTGCTGGGCACACAGGTTTGCAGCGCAGACCATGAAGGCTCTGCTCTCCCGACTGGGCTTCCACAAGAAGCTGGTGGCTCTGGAGCACACACAGGTCTGGGATGCCCTGCTCTGTGCCAACACCCAGCACGAGGCAGCGGGCCTGCTGGCCAGGTGAGACCCCCTTCTCCCCTCTGCCACTGCCAGCATTTGTGCCCCGTGCCCGGAGTGCCCCACACAGTCCCCGCGGCCGTAAGCGAGAGGGCCTTGCCACCGAGGCACGGCCGAGCAGACTGCACAAGCCTGGCAGAGGAGGATGCCCAGGAGCAGCCGCTTCCCAAGGGGCCCGTGTCCCCTTGCAGAGTGCTGGGGAATGATCAGACCTCTGTCAGTCACTCCTGGGAGAGGTTTGCCCGCTGGCTCAGGGCCTTGGTGCCTTTTTCCCCTGCCAGGGAGATGCGCCGTGGCTTGAGCCCCCTGTGTCCCCACATGGCCTCGCACCTGCTCAGCCTGCTCATCCGCAAGCAGCCACGCCGGGATCTGCCTGCTCTGGCGTTCTTTGTGGAGGTGAGCCTGACGGCCAGCGCTGCCTGCCTGAGCTGCCTCCCAGCTCTCGGGCCTCTGCTAGCCGCAGCCGCCTGGGACGCTGCCCGCGCCCGCTGCCGCTGCTGCAGGGGCCCGGCCCTGTGCGGCTCCGGGCTCCTGCCGGCCGGCTCCCCCGTCACTGCCCTGTGCCTTTCAGCTCCTGGACTGTCTGGACTTGAGCCGACACGGTCCCAGTGCCCTCTGGCTCCTATCCAGGCACCTGCCCAGCCAGTGCAGGGACAGGCTGCGCCTGCAGCTCAGAGGCCTGGTGCTGCTCAGCAAGGAGCCCTCGCTGGTGAGAAGGGGGCAGTGGCTGAAGCCGCGCTGGCAGCGTGGGGCTGGGGAACACACACCTTTGGCCTTGGCTGGGCTCTGCCAGCAGAGGCAGCTGCTCCCAGCTCTCCTGCCTCCCGCTTCAGCTGCCCCAGTGCCACCAGCAGCTGCTGCTGCTGCAGCCATTCACGGCTTCACAGCACAGCCTCGTCTTGCACACAGGGCGCAGGAATACACGGCCTCTATCAACACCTGCTGCAGCAGCTGCGTGATCCCAATGCAGAGATGCTCTGGACCAGCCTCTCCGTGCTCACGCGTCTGCTGCAGGACAAAGATTTCAAGATACCCAGCATCAGCACCCTGAAGCTGGCTGAGCCCCAGATGCCACACTTTGACAAGGTAAGGCTCTGTGCCCCCAGCCAAGAGCACTGGCCCCTGCCTGCAAACTCTGTGCTCTCTGCAGGTTTGGGCCTTTGCTTCAATGGGTCGGGAGCATTTGGTGCTTAGGACTTTTCCTTTCCTTGCAGGACAAGAGCCAGCTGCAGCTGCTCTCCATTCAGCTCTTCAGCCAGGTGATGGAGCTGGGAGTGGAAGAGGGGGAAGAGGCTCTCACGAGAATCCTGAGCCAGAGCCTGCTCCCTCTATTCCTGTGCTTGGCACGTGGCCAAGGTGAGGTTTTGTGGGATGCTGCTGTATCCATGGGAGAGGGCTCGGCCCCCTCCTGCCCTGGCGCCTGGCGGGCTCCAGCCTCCCCCTGTCAATCTGACCTTCGACGCAAGATCTGCCGAACTGCGCCTGCAGGATGGGAAGAACCAGCGTCCTTTGGCCACCCCCAGTTCCCACTGAAGATGGGAGCACCTGCAGAGCAGAGGGGACCAGCTGC
This sequence comes from Passer domesticus, assembly GCF_036417665.1. Classification (NCBI taxonomy): domain Eukaryota; kingdom Metazoa; phylum Chordata; class Aves; order Passeriformes; family Passeridae; genus Passer; species Passer domesticus. Next base: position 83,927,711 of record NC_087512.1, on the reverse strand, counting down.
AGCTCCAGGCCCAGCTCTTGCTGCTCACAGCTGAGCCTGTGGCAAGCTCCAGGAGCTCCTGCCTTCTTGCTCCCTGTTTGCAGCTCCCTCCCTCCAGCCCCCTGGCCCTGCCAATCCCCTGTTTTCCCTCCCAGTTCACGCCTTCACTTTGCCTTCCCTTAATAAACATTTTGGCGTTTTCACTTAAGCCATGGCTCTGTCTGTGGAGCTGAAGCAGCACAAATCCTGAGCCCGGGGACACGCAGGGCCCTGCTGCCGTTCTCTTCCATGCTGTCGTCTGTGCACGGGCAGAGAGGAACAAGGGCAGCTCAGGCTGCAAAGGTCCCTGTCCTGCTGCTCCAGTTGCACAGCACCGTGGAGTTGAAGGTCGTGCTGAGCACGCTGAGGGGGACAGTGACCCTGGGTTTTAGAAGAGCCGGCTTGGGGTGTGCTCTGAAGCCAGCCGTGAGGGATTCCATGGCAGGCATCCAGCGAGGGCAAAGGAGCTTGCAATGCTGGAAGTCTTCACAGAAAGCTTCCTGAAAGCACAGCAATGCTCCAGCCCTACACAGGGACAGGAAGAGGGCAGAACCAGAGACCACCGTGGCCTAGCAGTGAGCTCTGGCTGTGCCAAAAAGCAAATGAAGCTGCACCAGCAGCAGCAGCAGCAGCAGCGGAGTGGCAGAGGCTCAGAGGCGCGAGCGTCCCAGTGGCCGCAGTGCTGTCAGGCAGTGCCTGCACGCTGCGTGTGGTTGCGGCGCCTCTGCTCTCCCCACAAGCCAGGAAGCGCTGCCCCTGCCTCAGAGCCAGTCAGAAAGGCAAGCAAGTGAGCCCAGGGGCAGGGGATCCTTGCCATCTCTCTGGGGCATGGCTGCAAAACAGCTGCTGCTTTGTGTTTGGGGTGCGCCTGTGTTTGGGCTGTGCTGAGCCCAGAGCCGGCCAGCTTGTGCTCTGCTCTGCCAGGAGCGTTCTGGGCAGGCAGGAGAAGTGCTGCGTGCACAGTGGGGAAGGGGCTGACCAGAGCCTCCTGCGGGAACAGGGCTCCGCTCCCTGGCTGGCAACAGCCTGCTTTTGCTGCCCTGAGCGCAGGCAGGAGTTCAGGCACATGAGGAGGCTGCGGGCAGCTCCTGTTTATAGGGGGCCCAGGGCTGCGTGCCAGAAAGGACCCGTGGAAACATACTCGGGGGAAGAAAGAGAAGCTCGAGCTGGAGTGCCATGGCTGCAAGGAGCAGAAGGAATTCAGCCTTGCCAGAGTTTCTGAAGTGTGTGTTGGTGCTCCCCGGGAAATGTGCGCATTTGTGGAAATGCCTTTGGAAGAGAGGGGCTTGCTTCTCAAGCAAAGTGCTTCCCCAGGAGCCCCCCCAGTGATGTAGGTGCAGCTGTCTGCCTCTGCCTCCCTGCTCTCCTTTCTGTCCCTGAGGCCCCTTGCACTTGGCAGTGGGGCGTGGGAAGGGAGAAGGCTGTCAAGAGCAGCTTTGGCACCAGCCTGGGCTTGCGGAGACCAAGCCAAGCACCTGTGGTAGGGTGTGTTCCCCCCTTTGAGCACAGCACAGAGGCGGATCACCTCTGCCCAGCAAGAACCCCAAATGCCTCTCAGAGAGCTGTGAATTCCAAGGCCTTTATTAATGCCATCTTCCCTAGCTGGTGTGTTTTAGTTCTTGGCAAGATGCATTTGCTTCTTGCTTGCTGGAAGCCGCTCTGCTCCAGGGCCACACCGAGTTGGGCTGTGCGGGCCGGGCACAGACGTGGAGAGGCCTTCCCTGAGCACTTGGCCGGCCTTGGTGTGTCCAGGGCTGTGTTAGACACTCGGGGCAACGGATTCCTTCCAAGCAGGGGCGCCTTGCCTGGGGAGGGGGTGGCCCGGGGCACCTGGCAGCGTCACCAAGGGCCCCTTGTGACACGGTGCAGCAGGGTCACCGTGCGGCGCAGTGGAACAGGGTGTGGCAGCAGCCCTTTGTGACACGCGCTGACATAGGTGCTGGCAGCGTCACGGCCACGCCAGAGTGCTCGGTGCACGCGACGGGACAGGACGTGACAGAGTGGTGCTGTGTGGATCCGCCGCACAGCCAGCTCGTTCATTGCCCACCCGGAGCTTTCCCGACGCGCTACTCCTGCGGCTGGCCTCACGGCCAGACCTCGGGACACGTTGACTCGGAGTCTTTCCGAGGCATCTCCCATCCCTGCGGCCGGTGCCCCTGTGGCCAGGCCGTGGGAGTTGGTGAACTCCATCGTTCACGAGGAGTCTCCTGTCATTGTGGCAGGAGCCCTCGAGAACACAGGGCAGGACTTGCTGTCCTCTCATCCTCCTGAGGCCTCCCTGTCGCAGGTGCCTGCAAGGCACGACTGCGGCACCGCTGACTCCGACCTTTGCCGAGGCATCTGTCCCTCCAGGTCGGGCAGCGGGATGGCGAGCAAAGTGCTCAGCCTATTCCGGAGGCTTCAGGGGAAGAAAAAGAACGGCCCTGCAGCTGCCCCAGTGCAGCAGCCTGCAGAGCCGGAGCAGTTGCAGACACTGCAGGACGGTGAGTGGCGCAGCTGGGCCGCAGCACTGGTGCCTGCAGCCAGCCTAGGCCCCATCCCGCCCCATCCCATCCCATCCCATCCCATCCCATCCCATCCCATCCCATCCCATCCCATCCCATCCCATCCCATCCCATCCCATCTCATCCCATCCCTATGGACATGCCCACGGACAGGATGGGACAGGGGCAGGGACTGCCCCCCCGATGGCAGCTATGCCCCATCTCCCAGACGGGCAGGGGCCTTTCCCTGCCTGGGGAGTGCAGGGCTGGCCTGTGTTCTCCGGCCTCTCCCACAGCCCCTCAGCTCCGGCTGCTCTCCCTCTTTGCCAGATGCAGCCAAGGAGCGGTCTCAAGAGCAGGAGCCCACCCGCGGCCGCTTCCGTAGAGCGGCGCAGGTACCTGCGGCCATCCCCACCTGGGCCGGGCCTGCTGGCCCTGCTCAGCCCAGCCCCACGCTTGGAGCAGACCATGGAACGTCCCTCTCTTCCCGCCCTTCCTTTTGCTGCAGGCACTGCGGAGGTTCCTGCGTCTCCGGCGCAGAAAGAACAGCGCCACCGTGACCGGGGGCACGGCCCAGCCCGACTCCGTGCCCAGCCAGCTGCGGGCAGAGCCTGCTGCCAGCACTGCGCCTGCTGAGCTGGCTGCAAGCTGTGAGCGGGCAGCGGCCGAGGGCAGGGCGGAGGCTGACATGGCCCTGACTGAGGGGATGGCCACCACAAACACCCTCAATCAGGCCATCCAAGAGACGGACGCCGTGACTGCCCTGACTGTGAGTCCTGCACCCAGTCTGGAGTTTTGCCAGAAGGGTGTTTCTTCTCTGCAGCAGGCAAGCAGCCTGGGGCCGGGGCTGAAGGCCTCCCAGGATCACGTGGCCCCTCAAGCCATGTCCGCTGGTCCCGCTCAGCCTTTGGGGCCATCACAGTGGGGTGGGAAGGCAAGCACTTCCTGGGGGAAGGAAGCTGGGCAAGTTGCTGCCTAGGACAGCACACCAAGTCTCCCCCATGCAGTTCCCTCCAGGTGCTAGCCACGGTCAGGGCCATCCTGCAGAGACTGGCGTCCTGCGACACCGTGGACGCCGGGCTGCAAATGGCCATCGTGAGCCTGACAGAAGACCATCCCGCTCACGTGGTCATGAGCCTCCTGCACTGTGCCCCATTATGTGACAGGTACGGGGCACAAGCGCCTCCAGAGCTCGGTGCTCACCGGCCCGTAGGGCCCCTCGGGCACCTCTGTTTCCCAAGCCTGCTGCCATGCTCCCTCCCGGCCCCTCAGGGCACCAGGGCTCTGTCACCTGGCCCGAGGCAGCTGCACGGGGCAGGGTGCTGACACACAGCTCTGGTCCCACAGAGCTGCCACACTGATGTGGAGGGCCATGGGCACCTCAGAAGTCGCCGTGGAGGAGGTCCTTCCGGCGCTGCTCTCCGTAGTAGAGAAGCAGCCACCGCACGGCAGGATCTTCTGCAGCGGGAATGAGGCCGCCTTTGCCCTTGCTGTGAGTTTCTGGAGCTGGCCTTTGCTCGCCCTCCAGGTCACCCTCTCCAGCAGCTCTCCATGCTCTCCCCACGCTGCAGCTCCCGGCCTGGGCTGAAAGCTGGGCTCAGGGCAGGCTCAGGGGCAGCAGGCCGGGTGCCCGCCCTGCCTCTCCCCTCGGGCCCTGCCTCATGGGCACCTCGGCACTGAGCGCTGCCTCGGGGTGCTTTGTCTCTTGCAGGCAACTCTGGTGCTGCAGAGGATTGTCCCCACGTCCCAGTGGCACTACGGGATGCTCATTTCTTCTCCCCAGCTGCTGGTGGATCTGCTCTTGGAAATTTTCTCTGCCACAGAGCAGATGCCAGAGGACGTTGAGACCCGCAGCTTCTGGAGAGTGTGCCGGGAGGAACACGGCCTTCCCAGCGACCCCAACAGGTGCCAGTCGCCCTGTCCTTCCCATGCCCCCTGTGGCCAGGGCCAGTGCTCCCAGCGTGACCTGGCCCTTGCTGGGCACACAGGTTTGCAGCGCAGACCATGAAGGCTCTGCTCTCCCGACTGGGCTTCCACAAGAAGCTGGTGGCTCTGGAGCACACACAGGTCTGGGACGCCCTGCTCTGTGCCAACACCCAGCACGAGGCAGCGGGCCTGCTGGCCAGGTGAGACCCCCTTCTCCCCTCTGCCACTGCCAGCATTTGTGCCCCGTGCCCGGAGTGCCCCACACAGTCCCCGCGGCCGTAAGCGAGAGGGCCTTGCCACCGAGGCACGGCCGAGCAGACTGCACAAGCCTGGCAGAGGAGGATGCCCAGGAGCAGCCGCTTCCCAAGGGGCCCGTGTCCCCTTGCAGAGTGCTGGGGAATGATCAGACCTCTGTCAGTCACTCCTGGGAGAGGTTTGCCCGCCGGCTCAGGGCCTTGGTGCCTTTTTCCCCTGCCAGGGAGATGCGCCGTGGCTTGAGCCCCCTGTGTCCCCACATGGCCTCGCACCTGCTCAGCCTGCTCATCCGCAAGCAGCCACGCCGGGATCTGCCTGCCCTGGCCTTCTTTGTGGAGGTGAGCCTGACGGCCAGCGCTGCCTGCCTGAGCTGCCTCCCAGCTCTGGGGCCTCTGCTAGCCGCAGCCGCCTGGGACGCTGCCCGCGCCCGCTGCCGCTGCTGCAGGGGCCCGGCCCTGTGCGGCTCCGGGCTCCTGCCGGCCGGCTCCCCCGTCACTGCCCTGTGCCTTTCAGCTCCTGGACTGTCTGGACTTGAGCCGACACGGTCCCAGTGCCCTCTGGCTCCTATCCAGGCACCTGCCCAGCCAGTGCAGGGACAGGCTGCGCCTGCAGCTCAGAGGCCTCGTGCTGCTCAGCAAGGAGCCCTCGCTGGTGAGAAGGGGGCAGTGGCTGAAGCCGCGCTGGCAGCGTGGGGCGGGGGAACACACACCTTTGGCCTTGGCTGGGCTCTGCCAGCAGAGGCAGCTGCTCCCAGCTCTCCTGCCTCCCGCTTCAGCTGCCCCAGTGCCACCAGCAGCTGCTGCTGCTGCAGCCATTCACGGCTTCACAGCACAGCCTCGTCTTGCACACAGGGCGGAGGAATACACGGCCTCTATCAACACCTGCTGGAGCAGCTGCGTGATCCCAATGCAGAGATGCTCTGGACCAGCCTCTCCGTGCTCACGCGTCTGCTGCAGGACAAAGATTTCAAGATACCCAGCATCAGCACCCTGAAGCTGGCTGAGCCCCAGATGCCACACTTTGACAACGTAAGGCTCTGTGCCCCCAGCCAAGAGCACTGGCCCCTGCCTGCAAACTCTGTGCTCTCTGCAGGTTTGGGCCTTTGCTTCAATGGGTCGGGAGCATTTGGTGCTTAGGACTTTTCCTTTCCTTGCAGGACAAGAGCCAGCTGCAGCTGCTCTCCATTCAGCTCTTCAGCCAGGTGATGGAGCTGGGAGTGGAAGAGGGGGAAGAGGCTCTCACGAGAATCCTGAGCCAGAGCCTGCTCCCTCTATTCCTGTGCTTGGCACGTGGCCAAGGTGAGGTTTTGTGGGATGCTGCTGTATCCATGGGAGAGGGCTCGGCCCCCTCCTGCCCTGGCGCCTGGCGGGCTCCAGCCTCCCCCTGTCAATCTGACCTTCGACGCAAGATCTGCCGAACTGCGCCTGCAGGATGGGAAGAACCAGCGTCCTTTGGCCACCCCCAGTTCCCACTGAAGATGGGAGCACCTGCAGAGCAGAGGGGACCAGCTGCAGCTCCAGGCCCAGCTCTTGCTGCTCACAGCTGAGCCTGTGGCAAGCTCCAGGAGCTCCTGCCTTCTTGCTCCCTGTTTGCAGCTCCCTCCCTCCAGCCCCCTGGCCCTGCCAATCCCCTGTTTTCCCTCCCAGTTCACCCCTTCACTTTGCCTTCCCTTAATAAACATTTTGGCGTTTTCACTTAAGCCATGGCTCTGTCTGTGGAGCTGAAGCAGCACAAATCCTGAGCCCGGGGACACGCAGGGCCCTGCTGCCGTTCTCTTCCATGCTGTCGTCTGTGCACGGGCAGAGAGGAACAAGGGCAGCTCAGGCTGCAAAGGTCCCTGTCCTGCTGCTCCAGTTGCACAGCACCGTGGAGTTGAAGGTCGTGCTGAGCACGCTGAGGGGGACAGTGACCCTGGGTTTTAGAAGAGCCGGCTTGGGGTGTGCTCTGAAGCCAGCCGTGAGGGATTCCATGGCAGGCATCCAGCGAGGGCAAAGGAGCTTGCAATGCTGGAAGTCTTCACAGAAAGCTTCCTGAAAGCACAGCAATGCTCCAGCCCTACACAGGGACAGGAAGAGGGCAGAACCAGAGACCAGCGTGGCCTAGCAGTGAGCTCTGGCTGTGCCAAAAAGCAAATGAAGCTGCACCAGCAGCAGCAGCAGCAGCAGCGGAGTGGCAGAGGCTCAGAGGCGCGAGCGTCCCAGTGGAGGCAGTGCTGTCAGGCAGTGCCTGCACGCTGCGTGTGGTTGCGGCGCCTCTGCTCTCCCCACAAGCCAGGAAGCGCTGCCCCTGCCTCAGAGCCAGTCAGAAAGGCAAGCAAGTGAGCCCAGGGGCAGGGGATCCTTGCCATCTCTCTGGGGCATGGCTGCAAAACAGCTGCTGCTTTGTGTTTGGGGTGCGCCTGTGTTTGGGCTGTGCTGAGCCCAGAGCCGGCCAGCTTGTGCTCTGCTCTGCCAGGAGCGTTCTGGGCAGGCAGGAGAAGTGCTGCGTGCACAGTGGGGAAGGGGCTGACCAGAGCCTCCTGCGGGAACAGGGCTCCGCTCCCTGGCTGGCAACAGCCTGCTTTTGCTGCCCTGAGCGCAGGCAGGAGTTCAGGCACATGAGGAGGCTGCGGGCAGCTCCTGTTTATAGGGGGCCCAGGGCTGCGTGCCAGAAAGGACCCGTGGAAACATACTCGGGGGAAGAAAGAGAAGCTCGAGCTGGAGTGCCATGGCTGCAAGGAGCAGAAGGAATTCAGCCTTGCCAGAGTTTCTGAAGTGTGTGTTGGTGCTCCCCGGGAAATGTGCGCATTTGTGGAAATGCCTTTGGAAGAGAGGGGCTTGCTTCTCAAGCAAAGTGCTTCCCCAGGAGCCCCCCCAGTGATGTAGGTGCAGCTGTCTGCCTCTGCCTCCCTGCTCTCCTTTCTGTCCCTGAGGCCCCTTGCACTTGGCAGTGGGGCGTGGGAAGGGAGAAGGCTGTCAAGAGCAGCTTTGGCACCAGCCTGGGCTTGCGGAGACCAAGCCAAGCACCTGTGGTAGGGTGTGTTCCCCCCTTTGAGCACAGCACAGAGGCGGATCACCTCTGCCCAGCAAGATGCCTCTCAGAGAGCTGTGAATTCCAAGGCCTTTATTAATGCCATCTTCCCTAGCTGGTGTGTTTTAGTTCTTGGCAAGATGCATTTGCTTCTTGCTTGCTGGAAGCCGCTCTGCTCCAGGGCCACACCGAGTTGGGCTGTGCGGGCCGGGCACAGACGTGGAGAGGCCTTCCCTGAGCACTTGGCCGGCCTTGGTGTGTCCAGGGCTGTGTTAGACACTCGGGGCAACGGATTCCTTCCAAGCAGGGGCGCCTTGCCTGGGGAGGGGGTGGCCCTGGGGCACGTGGCAGCGTCACCAAGGGCCCCTTGTGACACGGTGCAGCAGGGTCACCGTGCGGCGCAGTGGAACAGGGTGTGGCAGCAGCCCTTTGTGACACGCGCTGACATAGGTGCTGGCAGCGTCACGGCCACGCCAGAGTGCTCGGTGCACGCGACGGGACAGGACGTGACAGAGTGGTGCTGTGTGGATCCGCCGCACAGCCAGCTCGTTCATTGCCCACCCGGAGCTTTCCCGACGCGCTACTCCTGCGGCTGGCCTCGCGGCCAGACCTCGGGACACGTTGACTCGGAGTCTTTCCGAGGCATCTCCCATCCCTGCGGCCGGTGCCCCTGTGGCCAGGCCGTGGGAGTTGGTGAACTCCATCGTTCACGAGGAGTCTCCTGTCATTGTGGCAGGAGCCCTCGAGAACACAGGGCAGGACTTGCTGTCCTCTCATCCTCCTGAGGCCTCCCTGTCGCAGGTGCCTGCAAGGCACAACTGCGGCACCGCTGACTCCGACCTTTGCCGAGGCATCTGTCCCTCCAGGTCGGGCAGCGGGATGGCGAGCAAAGTGCTCAGCCTATTCCGGAGGCTTCAGGGGAAGAAAAAGAACGGCCCTGCAGCTGCCCCAGTGCAGCAGCCTGCAGAGCTGGAGCAGTTGCAGACACTGCAGGACGGTGAGTGGCGCAGCTGGGCCGCAGCACTGGTGCCTGCAGCCAGCCTAGGCCCCATCCCGCCCCATCCCATCCCATCCCATCCCATCCCATCCCATCCCATCCCATCCCATCCCATCCCATCCCATCCCATCCCATCCCATCTCATCCCATCCCTATGGACATGCCCACGGACAGGATGGGACAGGGGCAGGGACTGCCCCCCCGATGGCAGCTATGCCCCATCTCCCAGACGGGCAGGGGCCTTTCCCTGCCTGGGGAGTGCAGGGCTGGCCTGTGTTCTCCGGCCTCTCCCACAGCCCCTCAGCTCCGGCTGCTCTCCCTCTTTGCCAGATGCAGCCAAGGACCGGTCTCAAGAGCAGGAGCCCACCCGCGGCCGCTTCCGTAGAGCGGCGCAGGTACCTGCGGCCATCCCCACCTGGGCCGGGCCTGCTGGCCCTGCTCAGCCCAGCCCCACGCTAGGAGCAGACCATGGAACGTCCCTCTCTTCCCGCCCTTCCTTTTGCTGCAGGCACTGCGGAGGTTCCTGCGTCTCCGGCGCAGAAAGAACAGGGCCACCGTGACCGGGGGCACGGCCCAGCCCGACTCCATGCCCAGCCAGCTGCGGGCAGAGCCTGCTGCCAGCACTGCGCCTGCTGAGCTGGCTGCAAGCTGTGAGCGGGCAGCGGCCGAGGGCAGGGCGGAGGCTGACATGGCCCTGACTGAGGGGATGGCCACCACAAACACCCTCAATCAGGCCATCCAAGAGACGGACGCCGTGACTGCCCTGACTGTGAGTCCTGCACCCAGTCTGGAGTTTTGCCAGAAGGGTGTTTCTTCTCTGCAGCAGGCAAGCAGCCTGGGGCCGGGGCTGAAGGCCTCCCAGGATCACGTGGCCCCTCAAGCCATGTCCGCTGGTCCCGCTCAGCCTTTGGGGCCATCACAGTGGGGTGGGAAGGCAAGCACTTCCTGGGGGAAGGAAGCTGGGCAAGTTGCTGCCTAGGACAGCACACCAAGTCTCCCCCATGCCGTTCCCTCCAGGTGCTAGCCACGGTCAGGGCCATCCTGCAGAGACTGGCGTCCTGCGACACCGTGGACGCCGGGCTGCAAATGGCCATCGTGAGCCTGACCGAAGAACATCCCGCTCACGTGGTCATGAGCCTCCTGCACTGTGCCCCATTATGTGACAGGTACGGGGCACAAGCGCCTCCAGAGCTCGGTGCTCACCGGCCCGTAGGGCCCCTCGGGCACCTCTGTTTCCCAAGCCTGCTGCCATGCTCCCTCCCGGCCCCTCAGGGCACCAGGGCTCTGTCACCTGGCCCGAGGCAGCTGCACGGGGCAGGGAGCTGACACACAGCTCTGGTCCCACAGAGCTGCCACACTGATGTGGAGGGCCATGGGCACCTCAGAAGTCGCCGTGGAGGAGGTCCTTCCGGCGCTGCTCTCCGTAGTAGAGAAGCAGCCACCGCACGGCAGGATCTTCTGCAGCGGGAATGAGGCCGCCTTTGCCCTTGCTGTGAGTTTCTGGAGCTGGCCTTTGCTCGCCCTCCAGGTCACCCTCTCCAGCAGCTCTCCATGCTCTCCCCACGCTGCAGCTCCCGGCCTGGGCTGAAAGCTGGGCTCAGGGCAGGCTCAGGGGCAGCAGGCCGGGTGCCCGCCCTGCCTCTCCCCTCGGGCCCTGCCTCATGGGCACCTCGGCACTGAGCGCTGCCTCGGGGTGCTTCGTCTCTTGCAGGCAACTCTGGTGCTGCAGAGGATTGTCCCCACGTCCCAGTGGCACTACGGGATGCTCATTTCTTCTCCCCAGCTGCTGGTGGATCTGCTCTTGGAAATTTTCTCTGCCACAGAGCAGATGCCAGAGGACGTTGAGACCCGCAGCTTCTGGAGAGTGTGCCGGGAGGAACACGGCCTTCCCAGCGACCCCAACAGGTGCCAGTCGCCCTGTCCTTCCCATGCCCCCTGTGGCCAGGGCCAGTGCTCCCAGCGTGACCTGGCCCTTGCTGGGCACACAGGTTTGCAGCGCAGACCATGAAGGCTCTGCTCTCCCGACTGGGCTTCCACAAGAAGCTGGTGGCTCTGGAGCACACACAGGTCTGGGACGCCCTGCTCTGTGCCAACACCCAGCACGAGGCAGCGGGCCTGCTGGCCAGGTGAGACCCCCTTCTCCCCTCCGCCACTGCCAGCATTTGTGCCCCGTGCCCGGAGTGCCCCACACAGTCCCCGCGGCCGTAAGCGAGAGGGCCTTGCCAGCGAGGCACGGCCGAGCAGACTGCACAAGCCTGGCAGAGGAGGATGCCCAGGAGCAGCCGCTTCCCAAGGGGCCCGTGTCCCCTTGCAGAGTGCTGGGGAATGATCAGACCTCTGTCAGTCACTCCTGGGAGAGGTTTGCCCGCCGGCTCAGGGCCTTGGTGCCTTTTTCCCCTGCCAGGGAGATGCGCCGTGGCTTGAGCCCCCTGTGTCCCCACATGGCCTCGCACCTGCTCAGCCTGCTTATCCGCAAGCAGCCACGCCGGGATCTGCCTGCTCTGGCGTTCTTTGTGGAGGTGAGCCCGACGGCCAGCGCTGCCTGCCTGAGCTGCCTCCCAGCTCTGGGGCCTCTGCTAGCCGCAGCCGCCTGGGACGCTGCCCGCGCCCGCTGCCGCTGCTGCAGGGGCCCGGCCCTGTGCGGCTCCGGGCTCCTGCCGGCCGGCTCCCCCGTCACTGCCCTGTGCCTTTCAGCTCCTGGACTGTCTGGACTTGAGCCGACACGGTCCCAGTGCCCTCTGGCTCCTATCCAGGCACCTGCCCAGCCAGTGCAGGGACAGGCTGCGCCTGCAGCTCAGAGGCCTCGTGCTGCTCAGCAAGGAGCCCTCGCTGGTGAGAAGGGGGCAGTGGCTGAAGCCGCGCTGGCAGCGTGGGGCGGGGGAACACACACCTTTGGCCTTGGCTGGGCTCTGCCAGCAGAGGCAGCTGCTCCCAGCTCTCCTGCCTCCCGCTTCAGCTGCCCCAGTGCCACCAGCAGCTGCTGCTGCTGCAGCCGTTCACGGCTTCACAGCACAGCCTCGTCTTGCACACAGGGCGCAGGAATACACGGCCTCTATCAACACCTGCTGCAGCAGCTGCGTGATCCCAATGCAGAGATGCTCTGGACCAGCCTCTCCGTGCTCACGCGTCTGCTGCAGGACAAAGATTTTAAGATACCCAGCATCAGCACCCTGAAGCTGGCTGAGCCCCAGATGCCACACTTTGACAACGTAAGGCTCTGTGCCCCCAGCCAAGAGCACTGGCCCCTGCCTGCAAACTCTGTGCTCTCTGCAGGTTTGGGCCTTTGCTTCAATGGGTCGGGAGCATTTGGTGCTTAGGACTTTTCCTTTCCTTGCAGGACAAGAGCCAGCTGCAGCTGCTCTCCATTCAGCTCTTCAGCCAGGTGATGGAGCTGGGAGTGGAAGAGGGGGAAGAGGCTCTCACGAGAATCCTGAGCCAGAGCCTGCTCCCTCTATTCCTGTGCTTGGCACGTGGCCAAGGTGAGGTTTTGTGGGATGCTGCTGTATCCATGGGAGAGGGCTCGGCCCCCTCCTGCCCTGGCGCCTGGCGGGCTCCAGCCTCCCCCTGTCAATCTGACCTTCGACGCAAGATCTGCCGAACTGCGCCTGCAGGATGGGAAGAACCAGCGTCCTTTGGCCACCCCCAGTTCCCACTGAAGATGGGAGCACCTGCAGAGCAGAGGGGACCAGCTGCAGCTCCAGGCCCAGCTCTTGCTGCTCACAGCTGAGCCTCTGGCAAGCTCCAGGAGCTCCTGCCTTCTTGCTCCCTGTTTGCAGCTCCCTCCCTCCCGCCCCCTGGCCCTGCCAATCCCCTGTTTTCCCTCCCAGTTCACCCCTTCACTTTGCCTTCCCTTAATAAACATTTTGGCGTTTTCACTTAAGCCATGGCTCTGTCTGTGGAGCTGAAGCAGCACAAATCCTGAGCCCGGGGACACGCAGGGCCCTGCTGCCGTTCTCTTCCACGCTGTCGTCTGTGCACGGGCAGAGAGGAACAAGGGCAGCTCAGGCTGCAGAGGTCCCTGTCCTGCTGCTCCAGTTGCACAGCACCGTGGAGTTGAAGGTCGTGCTGAGCACGCTGAAGGGAACAAGGACCCTGGGATTTAGAAGAGCCAGCTTGAGTATGCTCTTCCATGTCGAGCATCCACCGAGGGCAGAGGAGCTTGCGGTGCTGGAAGTTCTCACCAAGAGCTTGCTGAAAGCACAGCAATGCTCCAGCCCTACACAGGGAGAGGAAGAGGGCAGAACCAGAGAGCATGGTGGCCTAACAGTGAGCTCTGGCTCTCTGGCTGTGCCAAAAAGCAAATGAAGCAGCAGCAGCAGCAGGGCAGTGGCTGTGACTCAGAGGCGCGAGCGTCCCAGTGGCCGCAGCGCTGTCAGGCAGTGCCTGCAGGCTGGGTGCGCTTCTGGCAGCTCTGCTCTCCCCACAAGTGAGGAATCGTAGCCCGTGCCTCAGGCCCAGTCAGAAAGGCAAGCAAGTGAGACCAGGGGCAGGGGATCCTTCCCATCTCCCTTGGGCATGGCTGCAAAGCAGCCGCTGCGTCTTCCTGTGCCTGTGTTTGGGGAGTGCTGAGCCCAGAGCCGGCCAGCTTGTGCTCTGCTGTGCCAGGAGCGTTCTGGGCGGGCAGGAGAAGTGCTGCGTGCACAGTGGAGCGTCCTGCAAGGGGCTGACCAGAGCCTCCTGCGGGAACAGGGCTCCGCTCCCTGGCTGGGAACAGCCTGCTTTTGCTGCCGTGAGCGCAGGCAGGAGTTCAGGCACGTGCAGAGGCAGCGGGCAGCTCGTGTTTGTAGGGGCCCGGGGCTGCGCGCCCAAAGCGACACGTGGGCGTGGGGAAGGAAGTGACACAGACCTGGGGGAAGGAAGATGAGCTCCAGTTGGAGTGCCTGTGCTGCAAGGAGCACAAGGAATTTGGCCTTGCCAGGGTTTCTGAAGTGTGTGTTGGTGTTTCCCGGGAAATGCAGACATTTGGGGAAGTGCCTTTGGAGGAGAGGACCTTGATTCTCAAGGAAACTGCTTCCCCAGGAGCCCTCAGTGACGTAGGTGCAGCTGTCTCCCTTTGGCTCCCTGTGCTTTCAGTCCTTGAGGCCCCTTGCACTTGGCAGAGGGGCGTGCAAAGCGACAAATCCATGTAGTGATAGACATTATGTTTTCTTGATGCAGAATGTGATTTTATAGACTCTCTCTTCTGGTGGAGATGCTCTTTTAATTCTAGTGTGTTGATTATGCCTGTTAATACATATTTTAACTTGCTCTGGCATTCTTCACAAAGAGTAGCTGTCCTTTAGTCTTTGATTTACCTCAGCAAATGTTCAGACAGAACTTCAGATATCTGAATTTAGCCCATTTCTCCTCTCACTTTCATTTCAGAGAATGTCATAAATGCAGATCTACACACTAAAGTATCCAAGATTTCTGTGCAATAGAAAGATGAGTAAACAGTAGTAGAGCCCAAGCTACATTACCTTTAGCGATTACCAAAGGCACTAGGTATTTAGAAAAGTTTTCCTTCTTTCAGCAATATTATCAATAGATTGTTATAGATACATATTATAATATTCTAATATTGGCTTTTTGCAAATATTAAAATGGATTTTATATGTGTTAAAGTAACTTTCTTATAAAGATATAGTTTTTATTTCAGTTCTTAATTAGGCTTAGACATAGTAGTGAAATAGCTGATAGAAGTATGCTTGTGTTCAAATGCCTACTTAAATGGGATAACATCCAATGAACATAGAAAGAAGACACCTGCTACAGATGTGCCCACTGTCAGCACTCACTGTCTGAAGATGGTGCGGACCAAGGTCCAAAAATTGGAGGTGGCAAGAATGGACTAAAACCACAGCCAAGGAATATGCATGCTCTAAGACACAGGAGGAGCCATGCAAAACAATTCTTGGAACATGTAAACTAAAGTTTGCTATGAATAAGGTTCTATGCATATGCAGCAATCTTTGTGCAACACACAGCGTGGTCTTGGCTGAGTGCCCAGATGCATCCAGCCATAATAACCTTTGCGCTATGGTCCTTGTCTCCTGTTGTCCTTTATTAAACTTTATCAGTTTTCACATGTGTTTTTCACATGCATGGACATATTTCTGGCCTGTGTGTTCTTGCTTTGGGGCAGCAATATTGTGTTTGGTGAATTAACGAGATTTTTTCACTTAGCTGCTTGGAAGTTGTGGGAAAAGCCCTTTTGTTGATCTCAGACCTAAGACAAACAAAAGAACTGCAAAAAAAATCAGAGATGCCAGCCTGAGGCTACCTGAGAATCCCGCCTGGGCTGCCAGGTTTCCAGAAGACACAAGACATGCCCCAGCTGCCAAAGCTGCAGAAGCTGCCAGGCGCTGGGAAAGGCTCCCAGCTGCCCTCCAGCCCTGCCAGTGCCGGGGCAGGGACTGCCCCACTGCACAAGGACACCAAAGGGGCCTGTCCAAAGCAGGGAGCTAAGTCACCTCAGCTGTTACTCAGGGGGTTCTAATGATCATCACTGTTCACTGCTTAGACCCGCCTGGCTCCCAGGCTGGGAATGACCCTTTTCAATGGCTGTGGGTGGGTGTCACCCGGATCTGATGAAAGGAGAGCAGGGCAGCTGCGGCTGGCTCTCCGGGACGGATGCTCTGCGGAGTCTGCGGGAGTTGGCTCTTCCAAGCTGCTAAGGGAAAACTTTGATAAGCATCGGCTTTTGTAGCTGTGGTGGGGTTTGCTTTGCTCCTGGAGAAGGTGGAGAAGCTGTGGAAGAGCACGGGGCTCCCCTTACCTGAGAGGAAACGCGCTCTGATCCTGGCTCAGGCACGGGCTGTACAACCTGCGGCCAGTCCCGTGCTGGTGCGGCTGGAACAGCTGCGCTGCGCTGTGAGCTCAGGAGAATGGAGCTGTAGCTGCTGCCACCCTTGGCTGTGTTTGGAAGCAGAAGGTAGGAACATCAGTCTTCTATTGTGTTTGACTTTATTGTTATTTAATATTATAGTAAATACTGAGCATGAGCTGGGGTGCAGATTGTAATTGCTCATCTTTCCAAAGATCTATATAGATTAACCTGTGCCCTGTTTATTTTTCCTAACTCACCAATTTACTGCAGTGGTTTTAGAGTGCATTTTTATTGTTGTAATGTCTGAATGTGGTGGGAGAATATATATGATGTTAGGGTATTTTTGCTTTTGTTTTTTCTCTAATAAAACCACTCTTTTCAGCTTGGTGAAGATGAAATCTGCTTCTGTCCTTGTATAGAGCTATGGGTTTGTTTACATGGCTTCTCCTTCCCTTTTCTGCCTGGGCTTTCTCACCTGCAGTTTTCAATAGAAAAGTGAAGCCATAGGTGGAATAAATAGACTCCACAACCTGATGTAGTTATGAAGTGGGTCTGTATTGTCAGCACCCGGAACAAGCGAGATAGCTCTCCTGAAAACTTGTGCCCTGAGCCCTGCTCTGAGCCCAATCTTTTATTCACAAAGGTGCTCCATATAGGTGACATTGCTCAACCTTTTCATGCATATCCAACCCCTGGCCCTGCCTGTTCTTGCCTGGCATGATAATTACATCCATGATTTCTTAAGTAAAAGGAAAAAAATCAACACTTAATTCTACAAGCTAAAATTTAAATGCTTAATTCATATTGCTAACTCAAGTGAACTCCAAAAATCTCTATTTCAAAAGCAACAAATATTTGAAAGATTATGGCTTCTGTTGTGGCTTCCCCAATGGCACAGGCAGTGGATCAATCTCCCCCTCAGCACGTTTGCAGGGGATGGGGGAGCTGAGACGGGCAGGGGCACCATGGCAGGATATGGCCATGCACAGGAACCTGGACAAGCTTGAGAAGTGGGAGACAACCTCATCTGACAGCTTCATGAGGTCCCACAAGGCCAAGTGCCAGGTGCTGCACCTGGCCCGGAGCAATTGCTGAGTCCCGGATTCATCCGGGGCAGAAGAGACCTTCAGATGTGTCCGTTTGGTGCCGCCTCCCTGGCTGCTCCCAGCACCTCCAGAACCAGCACTTGGCTGGGTTTGGGCCTTTCCCATGCCTACTTCCCGCAGGGCTGGCCAGAGGGGAGCACCCCCAGCCTGTGCCTCTGCCCCCCAGCCCCTGTGGGCTGCTGTGGGTGGCAATGCTCCAGAGGGGAATGTCCTTGCAGCAGAAGTGCCAGAGAGAGCCCAGAGCCAAAGAGTCTCTCTCCTGTAGGCACTGCTTCTTCATTGCATTGAAATATTTCCAGTGCTGGAGTGGGCTAATGGGTGTTCCTCATCCCACCCAAAAAGAAGCTGATGGTTGGCTATTATTTGAGAATTTCTCTCAAGTTGAGCCTGGCAGGGGGTTATTTACAGGGAGAAGCTGCTACAATAAATACCCTGATGCCTCCCCCAGGGTCTGTGTGTTTCAACACTCTTGGCCTTTGCAGATGTAATCATCACAGAACTGAGGTCATTTGATATTACAGAAAGGTTAAAAAACTATGCATGGGAAGGTCATAACGAAAATTTCTAACTAACAAAAACTGGTTTGCCCTGCAGCCTTGAACTCATGTGCTTATACCCTTCCCAAAAGAAAACCTATTCACTGAAGATGCATCATCATCCCAAAAACATGTTGAAATTAGGCTCGTGATTCCCTCAGGGAGCTAGGAGGTCATATTTTGCTGCAGCCAAAAGGTTATTAGAAAAAAGAATGAAAGCTGTTGGTGCTAGGTGGTGTTAGTTCTGGTTTGCATTTGTTCCAGTTAATTTCTTGGGTGTTGCTGTGAGCTGGAAAAGGAGCAGGGTTGAACACCAGAATAAAAGACAGGTAGGAGAAGAGGAGAGGGGACAGAAAAGTAGGCTGTCAGGAGAGAATAGAAGTTGCCTAGCACCTAGCCAAAGGGGAAGGGGACAGGGATCACCCAAGGCTGTGAAAAGCAATCAAAAACAGCATTGTGTTGGTGTGTGTCTATGTTCAGCTCTCAGGAGACAGAGATACACAGCCGGCTCAGTTGAATCCTTACTAAGAAGAAGGTTCTTGTTTGCTTTAATGACTTTGTCTCCACTTAATGGTAACTAAGAGTTTGTTTATTTCTAACACCTCTCTCCCAGCAGCTCAGAGCAGCATTGCACAGCGCTTGCTGTGCTCCAGAGAGCACAAAGCAGGCTGGCCTGGTGGCCCTGAATATTTCTGCAAAGCACTCTGCATTTCACACCTTTGCTGTGGCTCAGGGCAGAACTGCAGGCACTGGCAATTTGGAAGGGGAAGTTTGCTCTATCTATACTATTTCCAAGGATTATTACATGAAAATAATCTCTGCAGTGCTTGTTGGTCCCTTAGCACAGCTGCCATAAAACAAAAATCATCAAGGTTTTTTTTTCTCCTCTTTTAAAAAATGCAGAAGCAGAATCCATCTAAAGTAGACAGCAATAACAATGGAAAGAGGCCTTGGAGTCTCCATGAAAGTGCCTGCCAGCATAGTAACAGCTCTGTGCTGGTGGTACTGAAACAGATGGTGACCAAAGAGACTTTGTGACTTTCTTGTTCAACCCAGAGGAAAATTTCCTTCACTTTTCCCACGCCACCAGAGGTCACAAAGAGGGTTTTATCCTGTCCCTCTGCAGCTGAGCTCAGCCACTGGACACGGTGGGGAGCTGGAGTCCTCACTGCCATTAGAACTGTGCAGCCCAGGGATGGCCCTGCTCCTGTGCTGCAGAAACACAGCACCGGTGCCGACTGCCCACGGTGGATCCCAGCCCAGGCACCTGGCTGCAAGCCACCAACTTGTTAAAGCACCAAGAAACAGCCAAGGGTTGGCATACAATTCCAACTGCAGTCGGAGCAAAACACATCCTAAACTTCTCCAGGCCACCCACAATGTACAGACGATTTGAAAGCCTGAAAGTTTTGAAGACCTGCAGGATTTGGAAAAGACACGACAGAATGGAGGAAAATTGATGTGCTTTGGTTAATAAAGGGAAAAGCAAGCAGAACTGCTTGGGCATTGCTTTGGTGTTTTTTTCTCATTTCTTTCTTTTTCTTTTTCTTTTTCTTTTTCTTTTTCTTTTTCTTTTTCTTTTTCTTTTTCTTTTTCTATTTTTCTTTTTCTCTTTCTCTTTCTCTTTCTTTTTATTTATCATTTTTTTTCTTTCTCTTTCTTATTCTCTTTTTCTTTTTCATTCTCTTTTTCTTTTTCATTTTCTTTTTCTTTTTCTTTTTCTTTTTCTTTTTCTTTTTCTTTTTCTTTTTCTTTTTATTTTTCTCTTTGTCTTTTTCTTTTTCTCTTTCTTTTTCTCTTTCTTTTCCTTTTTCTATTTCTATTTTTCTTTTTCTCTTTCTTTTTCTTTGTCTTTTTCATTTTCTTTTTCTCTTTCTCTTTTTCTTTTTCTCTTTCTTTTTCTTTGTCTATTTCATTTTCTTTTTCTCTGTCTTTTTCTTTTTCTCTTTCTTTTTCTTTTTCATTTTCTCTTTCTTTTTCTCTTTCATTTTATTTTTCTCTTTCTTTTTCATTTTCTCTTTCTCTTTCTTGTTCTTTCTTTTTATTTTTCACTTTCTCTTTTTCTCTTTCTTTTTCTCTTTTTCTTTTTCTCTCTTTCTCTTTCTTTTTCTTTTTAATTTTCTTTTTCTTTTTCTCTTTCTTTTTCTTTTTCTATTTCTCTTTTTCTCTTTATCTTTCTTTTTCTTTTTCTCTTTTTCTTTTTCTCTTTCTCTTTTTCTTTTTCTCTTTCTTTTTCTTTTTCTCTTTCTTCTTCTCTTTCTTTTTCTTTGTCTTTTTCATTTTCTCTTTCTCTTTTTCTCTTTCTCTTTCTTTTTATTTATCATTTTCTTTTTTTCTTTTTCTTATTCTCTTTTTCTTTTTCTTTTTCTTTTTCTTTTTCTTTTTCTTTTTCTTTTTCTTTTTCTTTTTCTTTTTCTTTTTCTTTTTCTTTTTCTCTTTCTTTTCCTTTTTTTCTTATCCATTTTCTCTTCCTTTTCAATTTCCAGTTTTCTTTTTCCATACAATTGAAACTAGGATGATTGAACCTCCATTTTGAAGGATATTTACCACACATCCAACCATTCCACTGAAAAATTTTTGTCCTTCAGAGACAGAGCTCCAACACTGTTCAAAAAGCAAATGAGAAATTCCAGGCATGGCTGGAGGCCTAAATGGCAGGTTTCTGAACTGGTTAGGTGTCTGAACTGCTTAGGTTTCTGAACTGCCACTTCCCTTCTGATGCAACCAGAGCTACAGCAGATGCTGATGTGCTGCAGGGACATTTTTAGGAGGGGATCTGGTGGAAGTGGTGCCAGCAGATGGCAACGGGATTTTGTCCAGTGGCACACAGAACACGGGACAGGTGAGAAAGACAGAGGGATCAGTCAGTATTTGCTCCTTACCATGCCAGAAGTTTCTTTCCAGTAAGGAGCTTCTCCTTCCACCATTTCAATGCCCACGATTCCAAAAGACCATATGTCCACTTTGGGGCCATATGGCTGACCTGTCACCACTTCAGGCGCCATCCACCCAGAAGTGCTGGCCATGGAGCTCTGTCTACTCTGCTCAGGAGTGAGCTGAGCAAAGAGGCCAAAGTCAGCTGTGGAGAAAACAAAAAACCATCAAAGCCAGCTCCATTTAGGAAACTAAGCAAAAAAATTCCCCACTCTCAGTCTAAGAATGCACTGTGTCATCTGCTGGAAATCTGTCCCTGCTCTATTTCCTCAGGGCTTTAGCCAAGTGTTAGAAATATGGTTAGTAATTTGTGGAAATAAAAGATATATGAAATATATATGTGTAAAATAAACGGCCGGTACACATCTTCCCCAGGATGGCGAAACCACGGCAGATGGGCAGAGTGGTGTCACCACATTTACATGCGAAATACAACCTGGGCTGCACAGGAGATGGGCATTCACAGAAGCATGCACCCAGTGACGCCCAAGCGTGGATGGCCTGGACGAGGTACCTATCTGAGATGACCAAAGCCATCAACACCTTCCATCTGAATGCCAGATTCCAGGAATCAAGGAAACGTATTATTCTATTCCCAGATGAAGGTTTTGTGCAGCCTGAACCGAAGAATGAAACCAGCTTGAATATGCAGAACTTAGAAGGAGACAAAGAGACTCTGCCGCGGGCAAAATAAATCGTATAAGAACTGCTATCTCGAAGCAGCCAGTGTGGACAAGGAGAATTTGGTGCTAGCGAGACCAATCTCACGTCCACCCGGCTCACCTCCCGGAGGTGGTACGCTGTCCGATTGATTGGTGGCTGTCAGGAATGTATTACGGTCGCGAAATAAATTTTATTTTTAATTTTTTTATCAAAATTGGCCATTTTTCATTTTTCATTTATAACACAAGGAAATAAGGAATTGTCCATTTCAAAAAAACCTCATCATTTTTTTACACTACCTCCATCAGTGGCCTTTTTATCTGAAGCTTTAGACTTGTAGCTCCCTCCCTCTTGAAAGGACACACAAGCCAATGCCACTGTTGACTGCTTGTGGTTCCTTGTCATACCTCTGTGCACTTTGCAACCATGTCACCAGCTCACAGAGGGGTCCCTGCACTGTCACCAGAACCATTTCTGGGGAGCTGGCAGTCACTCCAAGCAGCCTCACACCCACATTCCTGGAATGCTGCACCTGACCAATAATACACTGACCCAGTTTGACAGAGCCATCGGTTCTGAGAAGGATGTTGCAGCTCTTCAGACCTCGGTGGATCATGTGGTTGGAGTGAAGAAAATCCAGTCCTCGCAGGCACTGAGAGAGAAAACAGAAACAGGAGAGCAAAACTAAGTGATGTGATTTCATCACAAAAGAAAGGAAACAGCTCTAAAATATTCCCTTTCCCCAGGGGAATGGGGAGTAATGGCAGAACACAGTGCCACTGAGAGGAAGAGCTTGCTGCTGTAACACTTGCAGAGCAGGACCTTTCTAAAGAAAGGCATGTCAGCCTTTGAAAGAGCAACAGCACCTGCTGTTGTAGACTGTCCCCTGCAAACCAACCAGGATGACTGCTGCTGCAGGGGATGTGCTCTCTCCAGACAAGGGTTTGCCAAGAAATAAAAAACCCCTGGGGTGTGAAGTGGATCACTTTTGGGTGGGAGGCTGCATGACAAAGGTTTTATTGCTGGCCTCAGCACAGACTTGGAAGTATCACATCAGTCACCTTCCTGCAGCAAACACTAATTTGTGTGACTACTATACTTTTCAGTTGAGGACTGTGAGAAATTAGTCTGTTTTTCTTAGCCATTCGTTTCAAATCCTGCCCCCAGCACCTTTGCTTTTACAGACAAGAAATGCAGTGCAGACAGGCTCGAGGTAAAGGTTTAGAGAGGCAAGGTGGGGAACAGCAAATACAAATATGAGACAGAGCCAGCATACAACAGCAGGAGATAAGATTACAGGAACACAGTACAGTGAGTGCAGGGGCACTGGCAGGCATTTCACTTGAGATGCTTTTGCTTGCCCCTAGCATAGCACCAACACACAAACAGAATCACAGAATCATAGAATCACAGAATCATGAGGTTGTAAGAGACCTCTAAGATCATCAAGTCCAACCTATGCCCTGACATCTCAACTAGACTATAGCACCAAGTGCCATGTCCAATCTTTTTTTAAACACATCCAGAGATGGTGATTCCACCACCTCGCTGGGAAGACAATTCCAGTGCTTTATTATTCTTTCAGTGAAAAATTTTTTCCTAATATCCAACCTATACCTTCCCTGACGTAGCTTGAGACTGTGTCCCCTTGTTCTGTCAGTTGCTGCCCGGTGGAAGAGACCGACCCCCGCCTGTCTACAACCTCCCTTCAGGAAGTTGTAGAGAGCAATAAGGTCACCTCTAAGCCTCCTCCTTTCCAGGCTAAACAACCCCAGCTCCCTCAAACGTTCCTCGTAGGGCTTGTTTTCCAAGCCTCTCACCAGCCTCGTTGCTCTCCTCTGGACACGCTCAAGTATCTCAATATCCTTCCTAAATTGAGGGGCCCAGAACTGGACACAGTACTCAAGATGTGGCCTCACCAGTGCCGAGTACAGGGGGAGAATGACCTCCCTGCTCCTGCTGGTCACACAATTCCTAATGCGGGCCAGGATGCCGTTGGCCTTCTTGGCCACCAAGGCACATTGCTGGCTCATATCCAATCGGCTGTCAACCAGCACCCCCAGGTCCCTTTCTGCCTGAACACTATCCAGCCACACCGTCCCCAGCCTGTAACGCTGTAGGGGATTTTTGTGGCCAAAATGCAGAACTCGGCACTTAGACTTATTAAACTTCATACTGTTGGACTCTACCCATCCATCCAACCGATCTAAGTCTCTCTGCAGAGCCCTCCTTCCTTCCAATAGATCAACACAAGCTCCTAGCTTAGTGTCGTCTGCAAATTTACTAATGAAGGACTCGATGCCCTCATCCATGTCATCTATAAAAATATTAAATAGAACTGGTCCTAGTACAGACCCCTGAGGGACAGCACTGGTGACTGGCCGCCAGCTGGATGCAGCACCATTCACAACCACTCTCTGGGCCCGGCCATCCAGCCAGTTCCTAACCCAGCAAAGAGTGCTCCTATCCAAGCCACGGGCTGCCAGCTTTTCCAGGAGTGTACTGTGGGAGACAGTATCAAAGGCCTTGCTGAAGTCTAAATAGACAACATCCACAGCCTTTCCTGCATCCATCAGACGAGTTACCTGGTCATAGAAGGAGACCAGGTTGGTCAGACATGACCTACCCTTCATAAACCCATGCTGACTCGGTCTGATACCCTGGCCATCTTGTAAGTGCTGTGTGATAGCACTTAGTATGAACCGTTCCATTATCTTACCTGGTACTGAGGTCAGGCTAACTGGCCTGTAATTACGAGGATCCTCCTTCCCACCTTTTTTGTAAACAGGTGTCACATTGGCCAGTTTCCAATCATCTGGAACCTCACCAGTGAGCCACGACTCCTGGTAAATGATGGAGAGCGGCTTGGCAACCTCATCTGCCAGCTCCCTCATCACCCTCGGGTGGATCCCATCTGGTCCCATTGATTTATAAATATCCAAGTGTCCCAGCAGTTCTCTGACTGCCTCCTCTTGGATAATAAGAGGACCATTCTGATCCCTGGCACCACCTACCAACCCTAGAGGACAGTTTTCATGAGGATAAGCTGTCTTACCACTAAAAACTGAGGTGAAGAAAACATTAAACACTTCCGCCTTTTCCGCGTCTTTAGTAACTAGTTTGCCTGCTCCATCCAATAAGGAACCGAGGTTGGTTATACCTTTCCTTTTACCATTAATATATTTGTAAAAACTTTTTTTATTATTTTTAACAGAAGTTGCCAAGTTGAGTTCAAACTGAGCTTTGGCCTCCCTAATTTTTTTTCTACATGCCCTGGCAGCACCCTTAAATAATTCCTCAGAAATCACTCCCTCCTTAAAAAGATGATACATCTTTTTCTTATTTCTAAGTTCCTTCAAAACCTCATTACTCATCCAGACTGGACGTTTGCCTCGTCTACTCATCTTTCGGCACACAGGGACAGTCTGTTCTTGTGCCCTCAAGATCTCTGCTTTGAAGCACACCCATCTCTCTTGGACTCCTTTGTTTTTAAAGGCTGTTTCCCAAGGAATTCTCTGGATAAGTCTTTTAAATAGGCCAAAATCTGCCCTCCGGAAGTCCAGTGTAGAGATCTTATTGATATTCCTCCTTATTTCACCAATTATTGAGAATTCTATAGTTTCATGATCACTATGTCCCAAGCGGCCTACAACCTCCACATCACCTACCAGTCCATCTCTATTTGTAAACAATAGGTCTAACATAGCCCCTCCCCTGGTGGGTTTGCCCACCAGTTGTGACAAAAAGTTATCCTCTACACATTCTAAAAACCTTCTAGATTGCTGTTTTTTTGCTGTATTGAGTTCCCAGCAGATGTCTGGTAGGTTGAAGTCACCTACAAGAACAAGGGCAGATGATCCTGAGACTTTGTTCAGTTGTTTATAGAATAAGTTGTCCATCTCTTCATCCTGGTTGGGTGGACGATAGCAGACTCCCAGTAGGATGTCGGCCTTGTTGGCCTTCCCCTTAATTTTTACCCATAGGGACTCAACTTCATCATCATTAGTCTCAATACCTGTGACATCCAAAACCTCCTTAATATAAAGGGCCACCCCTCCACCTCTTCTCCCTTTTCTGTCTTTTCTGAAGAGCTTGTAGCCATCCAGTGCAGTGCTCCAACTATGTGAGTCATCCCACCACGTTTCTGTGATGGCAACTACATCATAGTCCTTCTGATGCACCATGGCCTCCAGCTCTTCTTGTTTGTTACCCATGCTGCGTGCATTGGTATACATGCATCTCAGCTGGGCTGCTGATTTCTCCCCTAACACAGTCTTACCACCCTTGGGCCTGCTTCCAAACAGCCCAGCTGCATCCCCTTCCCCCTTCAGACCTAGTTTAAAGCCCTCTCAATAAGGTCTGCCAGTTCATGAGCTAAAAACCTCCTACCCTTAACAGAGAGATGTACCCCATCTAATTCCAATAGAGCGGGTGCCATAAAGGTTGCTCCATGGTCAAAGAATCCAAAATTTTGCCGATAACACCAACCCTTGAGCCATTTATTAATGATGTAAGTTTTCCTATTCCTTTCATTGTTTTTCTCTGCCACCAAAGGGACTGAGCAGAACACTACCTGTGCACCTGTCCTATCAACCACTTGACCCAGTGCCCTAAACTCCCTTTTAATCACCTTGACACTCCTCTTTTCAATCTCATCACTGCCAGCTTGGAGTATCAGCAGTGGGTAATAATCAGAGGACTGAATCAGCCTAGGAAGTTTCTCAGTGATGTTTCGTACCTGGGCCCCAGGGAGGCAGCAGACCTCCCTGTGGGATGGGTCAGGTCGACATATGGGGCCCTCTGTCCCCCTCAGAAGGGAATCACCCACCACGATTACCCTTCTTTTTTTCTTGACATTAGAGGTGGTAATCCCTTTTTTAGGCAAGTCATAATTGGGAGGCTCACTGGGTGGATGATTTTCCTCTAAATCATCTCTCTGGCTGTCTAGATCCAGTGCCTCATACCTATTCTGGAGTGGCACCTGGCTAGGGGATGGGGGGCAGGAGGGATTTTTGTTATTACCACCCCAAGCAGGGACCCATTTCCACTCCCCTTCATCTACCAGCTGCCCCTCTATTGCCTGAGAGTGAAAGACATATGAGCCCTCTGACTCCTGGTGGGCCTCCTTTAAAGATGTAAGGGCTGAACTCCACCAGTCTATTTCCTTTTCACTATCCCTGATACTCCTTAACCTTTCGACTTCTTCCCTAAGCTCAGCCACTAGCAAAAGGAGGTCATTCACTTGTTCACACCTCAGGCAGGCCTTCTCCATAACATCCCCTGAAGCCACTGATAAGCTCAAACACTCCGGGTAGGAATGAGTCTGTATAGACGCATCCTTTTTGGAGGGCTCTACTTGGTCATGTACACTTGTACCAACCACAGATTTTGACCGGGTTAAAACCATCGCTTAGGAGAAAGCCCAAGATCAATCAACCAATAAAACAATACTTCACCAAGCTAGCTGGAACCTGCAGCCCTATCTGCTTGACCTGCCTGCGCGAACTGCTGTGACCCTGTTTGCCTGCCCCTGTTCGCCGCACTCCGGGTCGCCGCGCTCCCCAGAGGTCTCTTATAATGGGTCACTCCGGAGCAAGGAAGCTCCACCTCCTGCTCCTGAGTGGCTCACAAAGCAAAGCCCCACACCTGTGCAGTATTACCTATAATGGGTCACTCCGGAGCAAGGAAGCTCCACCTCCTGCTCCTGAGTGGCTCACAAAGCATTATGCATGAAATCACCCCAGTTCCAAGCCCCTGTTTCCCAGACAATCCTGCCCAAACCCTCGGAAGCACAGATGGAATTGCTGACCTCCCGACTGACGGCTGCAATCTCTCTTTCAGACATGTGAGTCTCATTGATGACATCGCTCAGGGCACCTCCATCCATGTACTCCATAACCAGCCAGAGTTCATCACCCAGAAGGTAGATGAAAGAAGGAAACAAGGGCATGGATATAAACATGCATGGCTACGTTGCTCTTTGGAAACAACAAGGGTTGTTTCCAGGTGCCTTTGTGATGAGGACAGAATAAAAGGAATGGACATTCCCTCTCAGCTCTGCATTGTTTGCAATCTGTTCAGTCTCAAGAAGAAAGGCACAGCTGTGAAAAAGGAGATGGCTTAGATGGCCAGCAAGCAAAAAGTGCAGTTTAGTAAAAGCCCAGATAAAAAACCTGTCACACATGCTATTTCTGGAAATAAACACCTAGTCTTCCTGGCATGCACTGCAATGGAAAAGGGACAACAATCCAAGGGAAATCCTCTATAGATGGTTTATCAGAACTTAAAAGGTGCTGAAAAAAATTTGAAAAAATTAAGCCTCAAAAGAATGTGGAGGCAGTGAATGTACAGGGTATTGAATTGGTAAAGTAGGGCTGACCCACGTTTTGAAAAATTTTCAAACTGTGTTTGCCAGGGTAGATTAATGCAGACAAAAAGCACTCTCTTTCTATCCACTGGAGATAAGTAGAGCAATAATAATTAACCAATAATTAACAGCTCTATTTTCTGCCAGTGACCAAAGTGGGTTTATAACTGTAAACAAATGTAGTCTGTAAACAAATGTTGCAGGGATAAAACAACAACCACTCACCTCTTTAAATAATTCAAAACGTTTAGGTGCTTATTAATTTTCATGACCATGAGTTCCTTAAAGGTTACTTCCCTTCTGATCAGTTCTTGAAGATTTATTTTCTTTATGGCCACCTAAAATGATGTTGAAAATCAGTAACAGTAAAAATTGGTTTCATGAGAACAACTTCTACGTGGAGTAAGTGATTTTGGATGACTCAGCCAAACTGAACCAAACTGCCTTGTGATTAGACATGTTAGTGGGAACAGACATTCCAACAGCCCACGTCTCTGCTGCCTTGGGGGCCAGTTACAGGACATGTGGGGCCACTGATGTTTTGCCTTGACCAGTTGGTAACAATTATGTCTCAACCATCACCCACAAAGCTCTGACCACACTCTCTGCTACTTTGGATGGGATTCAGAAGAAGTAATCCAGGCCTTGATACTCTGTGGATACATCCTGGGCTATGGGCAGAGCTTAGGTTTTTAGGGACGCCTTGCAGATCTCTCCCTACGTGCAGCTCCCAAGTGCAGCACTGCAGGTGGCTAAGGAACTACCAGGAACTTTCAGATCTATTTGCTGGCAGCCAGAAATGAGAATTCAGGACTCTGAAGCTGTAGTCCCAAAGGGCAGTGAGGTGCTCTAAGGCACCACCTTTGTTTTAGCCATGGAGGGCGAGTGAGCGCGTCCTTCTCTGAAAGGAACCGCTGCCCTCCGTGCCTTCCTTCTGGCAGCTGAGAAGGACAAAGCCCCAAATGTATTTTGCAGGCTGGCACCAGTCTGTGCTTCTTGTGCCTTTTCAGCACAGCTCTACCCAAAGCTCCAGCCCCAGCTTACAGCAGAGGGCAAAGCCCTCGAGTGCAGCAGAGTCTGCGGCAGCTGTTGACATTTACCTCTCCTCCTGTGGCAGTGTCGAGTGCTTTACAAACATCTCCAAAAGTCCTAGAAACAAAATAGCAGCAAAGAAAGGAGAAGTCATTTAGATCTTGCAGTGAAAGCCAACCCACACAGGAGATCTCAGCTGTAAATGCCTAAGACCTGCAGGATGCTGGAAACATGGAGATGTCTTTGACAATGCCTTCTGACCACATTTACAAATTCTGATCAGCACTGACAATCTATGCCCAGTGTCTGAACACGTTGGTAGCTTGTCTGAATTCACACATGATAGCTATTCCACCAGCAAAAAACCTGGTGCATAGTTTTGTAAAATCAACATTGCTTGGACTCACCCACTGCCAATATATTCCAGATTAGTGTATTTCATCATGGGATTTTCCATCTTCACCATTCTCCCTGGGGGAAACAAAATGCAAAATGCTCACTTGAAAGCAGAGATCCTGCTTTCTAGGGGATACAAAATGTAGTCCCACTGCCTGGGGCTCTGAGCCCTCCCTTTTTGGACAGATGGCTAACAAGAACAGGAACAGGAACAACAACAAGAAAGCAGATGTTCTGCAGCACAAGTGGCTGGCACAGACACTGATTTTCTAGCATCCTTTGAAGAGAGAGACCTCTTGACAGTGGACACACAGGGAAGCACAGGGAGACAGATTCAGAGGAGACAGAGACCAGAAGAAAACAAATACCAAGGCAAGAAAGTTTGTCATCTACAAACATTAAGGAGACTTTGAACTAATAGTGCCTTTGTTTGCTTGAGAAAAAGCACTGTGAGGTTCAACAAAAGATTTCCTACTTGCTAAGATTAAATGCACCTTGACATCTAGAATCAATTCCTCTGAACAGATGCCAATTTCAGAAAAGGAGGAATATTGCAAGTGTTCTCATCTTTTCCACCTTGCAGCAGTTTACCAGAAGAATGCCTCTGTGTTTGTAAACCAGAGCAGCTCATGCTATAACCAATCCCGATGGGACTTGCAACATCAGCACCCTCACCCTTTATGAGCAGGCTGAGCTCAAAATCACCCTGGCCTGTGCCCCTGTGAAGAACCACACTGCTTCTCTTCACCCTGACAGCGCGGATCAGTCGCTCCCATTGCACTCCCCCTCTCGGCACTGCACACATCCCCATCTTCCCAACTCGGCACGGCGGGCACGGGCAGAGAGGACAGCAGTGCTCCTGAGGCGCCAGCGTGACACAGACAGCTGCCAGAGGAGATGCTGACCCTCTCCTGAGGCCAGGCCGTGCGATGCAGAAGCCGGCCCAGACGAGGGGCTGCTGCCCCAGGCAGCTCCGTGCTGCAGTGCTGGGCAGCAGCAGGACTCTCCCAGCTGAGGAAGGTTCCAGCCTCTGCAGTCCCACCAGCCCTCAGGGACAGGGCAGCTACCACAAGAAGGCTGGCAAAGCCCAAGCAGGAGCACTGACAAGCAGTGGGAAGAAGCCACAGGCAGCCTGAGCCCTGTACAAGCTGTTGCCCCCATTCAGGACACAACAGGATGGGCTTTGAGATCAGACACAGCGAGGTGCAGATCAATGGCCTTTTTGTCCCAACAGGTGATGGTAGACCCTGAATCCACTGGGCTCTGCTCTCAGCCCCACCAGGTCTTATCTGAGAGCACAGCACTGGCAGCTGTTATGGACAAGAAGCAGATTAAATGCCTTGTGCTGCAGAATCACAAAGGACTTGATGTGTTTTCTGAGAGACTGATGTGAGGTGGGCTTCTGCCCATGGCTAGTCACTCAAGCAGTCACAGCCTTCTGCTGATGCAGGAACAATCCCTGCTTCTGCCTTCAGTCCAGAGGGAAGCCCAGTCTAAGCTGCCCTCAGAGGCAGCAGGAACAGCCAGGCACTCTCTCGCTGCCTCAGAGCACTGTCAGCACTTCCCGTGGGCAGTCCTAAATGTCCTTGTGACACCAAACTGAGGAGGACCCTTTGGTACAGCTATGCTGACACGTGCACACAATACACTGTTGCTCAGACAAGAAAGACAGCAGACGTACTCCATTGCTGCAGGGAGTCATCCTCGATCCGCTGTTGCTGAGCGGCAGCTGGGTCAGCGCAGGAGGTGAACCAAGTGCCCCAGCTCCACTTCTCCAGCTGGAGAGCAAAGGCTCCTTGGGATGGTGCTGCTGCTGCTGCTGCTGAAGCAGCTGCTTCAGTGAGAAGGCCACTGCAGATCTGAGACAAGAAATGAGTTTGTGTCAGGAAAGTGGCTGGCAGAGATTTCCCTGAGATCCCATTTCAAATGCAAGCCCTTAGGAAAGCTGCTGTCAGCCACATGCAGAGCTCTTCAACTGGATTGGTTTGGCTGTCCGCTTGTGAAACCAAATGGTCAAAACCAAAGGCTGGTTTACCTCGAGTTCATGGCCAGTTTCATGTTCGGAAGGATGACTGAAACAATGACCGCTCTACATCCTCCCAAGGACTCCTTTCCCCCTCTCAGGCTGCAGGCACATTGCAGCTCCTCGTTCTAATGTTTTTACCTCCCGGTCTTGATTTGTCTTTTCCTGCACCATCCTGGGGATGTGCTTATCCTGCAGCATCTCTGGTTGGTTTGGTTCCTGGGCCTCACTCCAGTCTTGGGTCTCTTGGTCTCCTGTCATTTGCTGGAACTCTTCAAAGGCTTCCAGGTAGGATGTCAACACATGCACCTCAAGTCAAACAGAACAAAGCAGTCAGAGACTACAGCTTCTCCCTGTCAGCCAGGAGTCATCCACTGTGAGGAAAGGGAAAGAACAGGAAAGGAGGAGATTCACAAGGGATACAGATAGCCTGTGGCTTGTATTCCAAATCTATCTGAGTGATCATGTACACCTGCAAAAACCCAAGAAACAAGGGGACCTGGAAGAAGTCACCAGGACTTTTTTTGGATGACTTCTGAGCAAGATGTAAAAAGGACTAATCCCACTGTCCAAGTCAACAGCTGAGATTCAGCAGACCAGGAAGTGTCCTTCAGAGCAGCTGTGATAGAGGCCTCAGCAGGGTGGCATTTAAGAGGCATCACCCCACCCCTCCCCTGCTGGGCAGAGGAAAGGCAAGAATGGCAGAAAGCACCAGTTTGGTGACTGCAGAGGCTATTGCTATTTCACTCACTTTCGCATCTAGAGCCATTTTCTCCTGAAGGAGGAGTTTAAATTTCTTTATGATGATTTCAAGAATTTCTTCTGGCCTCTTCTTCCTTGCCCTGTTCCTAGCCTCAGTTTCCTGCAGCTCTGCCGGCATCTGTTTGTAAATGTTCTGTAGAGAACAAGAGAGAGGATGTCTCATGAGTGGGTGGCTGCCACTATTACTGGTTTTGTTGATCGCTCCTGTGCTGGTGGAGATGAATCTCCTCTTGAATTCTTCTGATCTCATCTTTGTTCCTCCTCTTCAATACCATGATGGCACTCTGAGCTTCGGGCAGCTCTGCTTGGGGCTCTGACTTCATGTTCTATACACACAAATGCACAGCAAGTGACTGGGAGCTGCCATCAGGCTCAGCTTTTTCCTCTTGCAGCTTCAAAAGCACATCTATTCAGTCACTTCTTTCTGCTTCCCTACCCACCTCTGCTTCCACTGCAAACCTCCTGTCCCAGTGCTGATCTCTGCAGATTCCAAGGCTCTGTGCTTTCAGTGCCTGTGGGACTCCTGGCCTCCTCAGGCCCAAGAGCTCTGTTTTATGCCCCTCTTCCTGCCCTTCCCTCTGGCACCTGGCCAGTCAGGCTTACCTGGCCATTCTGCTGTGGCTCTTCCACCTGCTGCCTGAGCTGCTCTTCCTGCTCTCGGGCTGGGAACAGCTCTCCCTGAGCCTGGCATGGCATCTCTGATAAAGAAGCCTCGTCCTGCTCTTTCTCTACAAGGACCTGCACAGAAAGCAAGAGAAGATGGCTTTCAACTTCCCATGTGATATTTGTGAGCCAAGACTCAAAGGCTGATGGGCTCACACATTCCCAAAGCTCTGTGCTGCCGCTCTCCTGGGTCATTCCCTGCCCAAGGAGAGGCACAGATTCCAAAGTGAGCCTGGCACTACAATCAGGGGCCACCTGGCACTGAAGCTCCAACAGCCTGTCAGGCAGCTGACAGGGAAGCTGTGGCATTCCTCAAGGCTCTGGTGAGGGCCTCCCTCTGCTCCTGCCATGTCCTCTTTGTCTTTCAGTAGTGACTGACACCCAGTCCTGTCCCACAGCTCCATCCTGGCTCTGCAGGTGGCTTCCTGGCTGAGCTCAGCCCTTGGGAGAGACACTTCTGCAGTTCACGTTCTCCTCAGGCCTGCACCAGCATTCCTGCCTTTCTGACATCTACACTCTTGTTAGAAATCCTGGTCATTCGGGAGGTAAGGATGCGTGCAAAGATCCTCTGATGGACATCAGAGAGCTTCTATGGTTCTCTGCACCTCAGTATAAGGAAGAGGACCAAGGTGTTTCTTCTCCCTCTTTTGTCAGCTGAGAATTCTGACCAGCAGTAACAGAGACTCTCATAAGGCTCCAATAATGAATGCACTTACACACCCCTGGGGATGCCAGTGAAGGAAACCGTGTGTCATGTAATGCATGTAGGAGCAGAGTCACCAAACACCCCTGAACCATGGAATTGTTCCACCTCTCTCGGACAAGCAGAAATTTAAAGAATTAACTGGGGACTTCAGGGCAGAAGAGGCCAGAGGAGGAAAACAGCTCTGAGGGGAAAAAAACCACCGTATCCGGAGGGGGAAACATCTCTGCCTGCTCGGAACTGGTCAAGAGAACATGTCTCTAATCCTCTCCTGAAAGGGATGCTTTAGGTGAGCTTTGCACCTCCAAATCCTTTGTGCCAGAGCTGGGAAAATTCAGTTATGTAAATGTTACATAGATAGACAGATAGACAGACAGAAACATAGACATATAGATCTCACTGATACAATCTCTCTTTACTGTCCTCTCTGCTGCTGCACACATCAACACTTGGTAGCCAGTGCCCTGCTCAGCAGCAATCCTGAGATTGCTGTCCTGTTGCTTCAATAAACCACACTCTTGGGGAATCTGGAGTGCATACGTCCTTATGGAAAGTGATCTGATCCAGAGCATTGCACTGGGAGCTGCATTCCCTGTGCATCTGTGCTGGAGCAAGTTCTTCTCTTGGACTCGACCACACTGACAACTCTAAAGTGGCTGTAATAAGACATAAAGCCCAGCCCCTTCCAGCTCCTCTGATCTCTCAGGACCAGCAAAATACAAAGGGATTGATATCCTGCTAAATTCCCAAAAACAACACACACTGATTCACTAGGCTGAACAAAGGCACAGGCACTGATAACCTCAAACTGGTCTGTAATGCCATACTGTCTACCCTGGAACCACAACAGCTTCTTCTGCACCAAGGTGCTGCACCGAAGGATGATGTCACAAGCAAAAACATTATATTCTCCAAAAGTGACACCGAGGAAATCAGAATTCTAACAGACACAGTCCCAGTACAATAAAAGACCAAGAAATAATGAGGAAAAGTGCCTTAGAAGGGAGGAAAAGAAAGTGTGACTGGACTTGCAATCCAAGCACAACAAAAATCAGAAATTAAAAAAAAATAAAAGGCAAAAAGTCACACCTGAAAGTGACTAAAACATTTGGAAGCACTGATGAAAAGCTGAAGGTTCCTCATGAGACTTCCCTTGTCCAGGCTAAAGCTCCCTCAGCACCTCCTCCCTGGCCTTATGCTCCACACCCTTGCCCACCTCCCGTCTCCTTCTGTGCACACGCTCCAGCCCCTCAAGGACTTGCTGCTTCACAGGGGCCCACAACTGCACACAGCACTCACTGCAGCTGCGGCCGCAGCGCTGCCCAGCACAGCCCGAAGCTCACTGCCCTGCTCCTGCTGCCCCTCTGCTGCTGACACAGCCCACCATGCCCTTGGCCTTCTTGGCCGCCTGCCCACACGCTGCCTCACGTGCAGCTGCTCTTCACCACCAGCAGCCCTGCCTCCTTTTGGCTCACGCAGCTCGCCAGACACACTCTTGCCCATCTGACTTCAAATACTGCATCCTCCATTTCAACATCTCCTTCCTCTTCTCTACAATGCAAGACAGCACTCAAGGACTTGCAGCTTCACCCTCACTCCAGGCTCCAGTGCACTTGCCAAAGCTGCAGACTTCACCGCAAAAGGGATCCACAGAAACTCCCCGCTTCTGCCTTTTGCCTCACAAGAAGCCTTCGTAACTACGCGCTTCCTTTCCTTGGCCACACGGCACAAGAATGGCCCCTCACAGCTTCACGCACAGCACACTCATCTCCTTGCAGCTTAGCAAAAGCCAACAGACAGCTGGGCTAAAAGAGGCTGTACAAATGAAGAACTGCTCAAGAAAACTGCAGAACACTTCCACAAGCCAAACACACCTTTCCAATATGGAAAAACAAAGAAACAAACCCTGCGACCGACAGCACCACCACCTGTGCCCTTGGCCAATGCACTGCAGAAGCCCAGACACAGAGCTGCACTCAGCCAGGCAGCCAAAAGCTCACCCAGAGCCCCCAGCTCTTCGGTGCCTCAACATGACAGGCCAAAGGCCAATTGCCAGCTGGCACTGCCTGCACGAAATGACTGCATCCTGCAGGACTCCAGCACTCCGCCTCCTCGGCCAGCAACAGCAAGTGCTGGCTGCTCAGCAGCTTGCACCTCTGCCTTGCACTAAAGACAGCACCACCCACAACTGGCACTTACTCTCTTGCAAGGAGCAGCCTGGGCTGTCAAAACAGAGGGCTGCTTCTGCTTCTCTCGCTCCCTTTGCTTCTCTTTGCCTTCTTCTCCGGGAGCAGAGGGAGCCATGGGAGAGACGGCTGTTCCTTTCGTCACCTGTGGCAAGAGAGAAGCATGAGGGACACGCCGTTACCTTGCATTTCTAAACTAATTTCTCCTGGCACCTACAACCACATCTTCTAAGAAGAACGCATCAGCTCTGTTAGCAATGGCATTCCCAGTCACTCCAACCAGATTAAAATGGGCCATTTCAACACAACTCTATATGGCTATGAATTTCACATTCCTCCTTGCCTGCTATCAGCAAGCAACCTTGTCTCTGCAAAACACAGCTTTTATTTCTTGCAAGCTCTGCAATGGACAAGTAGCAAAGAGCCGGCAAGGCCTTAGCTATTGCTGCTGCAGACAGGGAAAACTACAACTGGATCACAATCCCATCCTGTGCTGGAAAAGGGCAGGAAATGTTGTGCGTAAGCTCCCTTGCTGGCTGCAGAAAGAGAAAACAAACAGGACTTCTCCTCCTAGCATACCAAAAAACGCAGAAGCCACAGGGTGCAAGCGGCAGCTACTCCAGTCTCTGAAGCACTGGCATGCACTGAGGCCATGTTTGAATGGGCAACAGCTTTTGTGCTGAGCGCTGTCACGTCAGCATCTATGGAAGTCTGCCTGAAGGTCCCTCACCAGACTCCCCTTGTCCAGGCTAAAGCTCCCTCAGCACCTCCTCCCTGGCCTTATGCTCCACACCCTTGCCCACCTCCCGTCTCCTTCTGTGCACACGCTCCAGCCCCTCAAGGACTTGCTGCTTCACAGGGCCCACAACTGCACACAGCACTCACTGCAGCTGCGGCCGCAGCGCTGCCCAGCACAGCCCGACGCTCACTGCCCTGCTCCTGCTGCCCCTCTGCTGCTCACACAGCCCACCATGCCCTTGGCCTTCTTGGCCGCCTGCCCACACGCTGCCTCACGTGCAGCTGCTCTTCACCACCAGCAGCCCTGCCTCCTTTTGGCCCACGCAGCTCGCCAGCCACACTCTTGCCCATCTGACTTCAAATACTGCATCCTCCATTTCATCATCTCCTTCCTCTTCTCTACAACGCAAGACAGCACTCAAGGACTTGCAGCTTCACCCCCACTCCAGGCTCCAGTGCACTTGCCAAAGCTGCAGACTTCACCGCAAAAGGGATCCACAGAAACTCCCCGCTTCTGCCTTTTGCCTCACAAGAAGCCTTCGTAACTACGCGCTTCCTTTCTTTGGCCACAGGGGACAAGAATGGCCCCTCACAGCTTCACACACAGCACACTCATCTCCTTGCAGCTTATCCAAAGCCAACAGACAGCTGGGCCAAAAGAGGCTGT
The DNA here is from genome assembly GCF_036417665.1 of Passer domesticus. Classification (NCBI taxonomy): domain Eukaryota; kingdom Metazoa; phylum Chordata; class Aves; order Passeriformes; family Passeridae; genus Passer; species Passer domesticus. The sequence goes on along the minus strand of NC_087512.1, from coordinate 83,891,439 downwards.
ACAAATGAAGAACTGCTCAAGAAAACTGCAGAACGCTTCCACAAGCCAAACACACCTTTCCACGAGGCAAAATCAAAGGAACAAAGCCCTGGGACTGCCAGCACCACCACCTGTGCCCTTGGCCAATGCACTGCAGAAGCCCAGACATAGAGTTGCACTCAGCCAGGCAGCCAAAAGCTCACCCAGAGCCCCCAGCTCTTCGGTGCCTCAACATGACAGGCCAAAGGCCAATTGCCAGCTGGCACTGCCTGCAGGAAATGGCTGCGTCCTGCAGGACTCCAGCACTCTGCCTCCTCGGCCAGCAACAGCAAGTGCTGGCTGCTCAGCAGCTTGCACCTCTGCCTTGCACTAAAGACAGCACCACCCACAACTGGCACTTACTCTCTTGGGATGATCAGGCTGGGCTGTGACCACGGCTGGGCGCATGTGGTTATCCTGCTCATTTTGCTCCTTTTTGGCGTCTTCTCCAGGAGCAGAGGGAGCCAGGGGAGAGATGGCTGTTACTTTTGTCACCTGTGGCAAGAGAGAAGCATGAGGGACAGGCTGTTATCTACCATTTCTAACCTCATTTCTCCTGGCATTTACAACTACATCTTGTAAGGAGAACTCGTCAACTGTGTTAGCAGTGGGATTCTCAGTCACTCCAACCCCATTAAAATTGGCCAATTCAACACAACACTATATAGCTACAAATTTGATTTTCCTTCTTGTCTGCTATCAGCAAGCAACCTTGTCTCTGCAAAACGGAGCGTTTATTTCTTGCAAGGTGTCTGCAGTGGATGTCCATCTTTCACTCACTTGCTTTTGTAGAGCCCAAGGGAGGCGGTTAAGTTTCTCTCTGATGATTTTCATTTCTTCCTCCAGCCTCCTCACCCTTTCCTTGTTCCTATCCTCAGATTCCTGCAGCTCCGCCTGCACATCTTCCTTGATGGTCTGTAACCAAGAATAAACACGCTGTTTCATGGGTGGAGTGGCTGCCACTCTTTCACTTACATGTTTTTGTTGATTGCCCCTGTGCTGATGGAGATGAATCTCCTCTTGAATTCTTCTCATGTCTTCCTTCTTCCTCCTCTCCACTGCCATGATGGCACTCTGAGCTTCGGGCAGCTCTGCTTGGGGCTCTGACTTGATGTTCTATACACACAAATGCACAGCAAGTGACTGGGAGCTGCCATCAGGCTCAGCTTTTTCCTCTTGCTGCCTCAAAAGCACATCTATTCAGTCACTTCTTTCTGCTTCCCTACCCACCTCTGCTTCCAATGTAACCCTCCTGTCCCTGTGCTGATCTCTGCAGATTCCAAGGTTCTGTGCTTTCAGTGCCTGTGGGACTCCTGGCCTCCTCAGGCCGAAGAGCTCTGTTTTATGCCCCTCTTCCTGCCTTTCCCTCTGGCACCTGGCCAGTCAGGCTTACCTGGCCATTCTGCTGTGGCTCTTCCACCTGCTGCCTGAGCTGCTCTTCCTGCTCTTGGGCTGGGAACAGCTCTCCCTGAGCCTGGCATGGCATCTCTGATAAAGCAGTCTGCTCCTGCTTTTTCTCTACAAGAACCGGCAGAGAAAGCAAGAGAAGATGGGTTTTGACTTGCCATACGATATTTGAGGGCCAAGACTCAAAGGCTGATGGGCTCACACATTCCCAAAGCTCTGTGCTGATCTCCTGGGTCACTCTCTGCCCATGGGGAGGCACAGATTCCACAGTGAGCCTGGCACTACAATCAGGGGCCATCTGGCACTGAAGCTCCAACAGCCTGTCAGGCAGCTGACAGGGAAGCTGTGGCATTCCTCAAGGCTCTGGTGAGGGCCTCCCTCTGCTCCTGCCATGTCCTCTTTGTCTTTCAGTAGTGACTGACACCCAGCCCTGTCCCACAGCTCCATCCTGGCTCTGCAGGTGGCTTCCTGGCTGAGCTCAGCCCTTGGGAGAGACACTTCTGCAGTTCACGTTCTCCTCAGGCCTGCACCAGCATTCCTGCCTTTCTGACATCTACACTCTTGTTAGAAATCCTGGTAATTCGGGAGATAAGAATATGTGCAGAGATCCTCTGACATCAGAGAACATTTATGGTTCTCTGAACCTCAGTATAAGGAAGAGGACCAAGGTGTTTCTTCTCCTGTCTTTTGTCAGCTGAGAATTGTGACCAGCAGTAACAGAGACTCTCATAAGACCCCATTAATGAATGCATTTACACACCCCTGGGGATGCCAGTGAAGGAAACCATGTTGTTAAAAATCGAACGAGCCAATTTTCAGAAAGTGGTTGAAAAAGGCTCTCGTTTATTAAAACAAGCCAGAGAGGACAGAGGACCTGAGATAAGCTCAGAATCCACACACAACAGCTCAAAATCTAGAACAACATGTTAAGCACACATTGTGTTCTTCCGCAAACAAACCACACACGAACAGGAATAAACCCGAAAGCACCCCGAAGAACTCACAGCCCCCCTTTTCATAACAGTCCCTGGTCCAGGATTGGTGGGTTTTGGATCCGCGCACCGATTGGTGGAATTTGGGCGCTTTGATTGGTCCTTACTGATGTTCATTTTGGACCAATCCTTTCCCCAGGGCGTGTTGCCTTGCAGGCAAGGCGTAACGACCTGGTTCCAAGGAAACGCAGCACGACGGCCCAATGCTTTTGGCCGCTCGGGCTAAGGACACGCAGACATCAATGTGATAGACGGTCCAAAGGCCCTTTATTGGTTTTCTCCTCGGTATATATACCCTTGGTCCTTCCCCTACCTTCGGGGTCTGACTTTTACCTTATATGGTTAGTAAGGGGACTGGGTGGAGGCCGTGTTAGTGGGGGGGTTACATTCTTGGCCTTTTGTCCTGCGGCTATCTCTTATCTCTGGGGAATCAGGTGAGGGAGGCCCTATCAGGTTTCCGTGACAGCCCGAAATCTTCCGACCGCCTGTCCCTATTCTCTCTGCCACAAGGGCGTCGAGTGATTGGTCAGTGCCCTGGTCCATTCACTTTCCACCTCCAGCCCCCACCAAGTCCTGGACACTTCCCTTCCCCCAGAACAAACAAACCCCCCATTCTTCCCCAACTTTTTTAAAATGAAACTCATACCAATGTGTCATGTAATGCCTGTATGAGCAAAGTCACCAAACACCACCGAACCATGGAAGTGTTCCACTTTCCTAGGACAGGCAGAAATTTAAACTGTGGACTTCAGGACAGAAGAGGCTGGAGGAGAAAAACAGCTCTGAGGGGAAAAAAACCCATGTCTGAAGGGGGAAACATCTCTGCCTGCTCAGAATCAGTTGACAGACCGTGTCACTAATCCTCTCCTGAAAGGGATGCTTTAGGTGAGCTTTTCACCTCCAACATCATTGGACCAGATCCAGGAAGATTCAATTATGTAAATGTTACAAAGGCAGACAGGCAGACTGACAGATAGATAGATAGATACATCTACTATAATCTGTCTTTACTGTTCTCTCTGTTGCTACACACATCAACACTTGGTAGCCAGTGCCCCCAGTCAGCAGCAATCCTGAGATTGCTGTCTTGTTGCTTCAATAAACCAGACTCTTGGGGAATCTGGAGTGTGTAGGTCCTTACGGAAAGTGATGTGGCCCAGAGCATTGCACTGGAAACCTCACTCTTTGTGCATCTCTGCTGGAGCAAGTTCTTCTCTTGGACTCAACCCCACTGACACTGCTAAAGTGGTTGTGATTAGAAATGCTGCCTACCCCCTCCCAGCTCCTCTGATCTCTGACCATCATAACATCACCCTAGGACATTCCACCCCTTATCCCCATATCGTCAACTTACTACCAAACCTCATGCATTTTATTCAAGTAAAAACTTCCATCTGCTTCCCCCAAAACATTACAAGCAATCCCCATTGTGCCCCTGTCATGTAACCACACCGGAGCACTCAATCCAGGTCCCAGACTACAGAGCTGCAGGATTCCTCACTTCCATTTTGCTGACTCAAAACTCCATCTTTCACTTCCTCAGACCCTTGACAATTACACGTTTTTTTCTGTTTCACATCTGTATGGTTTAATGTACAGACAATGGCAGTAACATCCAGCAAACAGTGATATTTGCATATGATTTTCACCCCACAATCAGATCTCCCTGAGGTACACATTGTGTTGTTCCATCTCTCTGCATTATCCACCATGTGCAACCTGGTCCCTGATCAAAGACAATCCCGCAAATGGGTTTGTCTACTTGAGGCAGAATTGATCCACACCGTCTTCCCTAACAAATCTCTGACATTTACCACTGGGACTTCATCTGTTATATCCAGGGACTCAGACTGGGCAGGACCTGCTCAGTTGTTGGAACCTCGGATATTAACTAACCAGGTGACCTTTGCTAAATGCTGCTCCCAGTTTTTGAAAGATCCCCCACCCAAGGCTTTCCACTGGGTTTTTATAGTCCATTGTACCTCTCCACTTTGCCTGCAGCCTACCTCTACCTGGTGCAAGGTAGAGGATATGGTACACCCACTCAGTGCCATGTTCCCTAGCCCAGGTGTTAATAAGACTGTTCTTGAAATGAGTCCCATTGTCTGACTCAATCCTCTCAGGGGTACCATGCCTCCACAGGACCTGCTTTTCAAGGCCCAGGATGGTGTTACGGGCAGTAGCGTGAGACACAGGGTAGGTTTCCAACCATCCCGTGGTGGCTTCTACCATGGTCAGCACTTGCTTTGGTGTGCCTGGGGCAGTGTGATGTGGTCAATCTGCCAGGCCTCCCCATACTTATACTTGGACCACCGCCCACCATACCACAGGGGCTTCACTCGCTTGCCCTGTTTGATGGCAGCACACGTCACACAGTCGTGGATAACCTGAGACATAACTGTCCATGGTTAAATCCACCCCTCGGTCTCGTGCCCACTTACAGGTGACATCTCTACCCTGATGGCCTGAGGCATCATGGGCCCATCAAGCTAGGAATAACTCTCCCTTGTGTTCCCAATCTAGGTCTGTCTTGGACACCCCTATCTTTGCAGCCTGGTCTACCTGCTCATTGTTTTTGTGCTCCTCATTAGCTCTACTCTTGGGGATATGGGCTGTCGGAACCCAGAGCATCTCTCTGGATGCCCTGGATGTCTCAAAGCCCTGGCAGGGGCTCGGAGACCCTGGCAGGAAGCCAAAGACACCTGAATGTGAGGAAATGAGAGAATTTCAGGCCTGAATGGTGAGGGGTGATATTCACTTGATAAAACTTGAACTATAATGCACTGTACAGGGGGGTTTTATATGTTGTACAGAGGGGTTTGGAATTCTGTACATGGGTCGGGAGTCCCAAGATGGAGGAATTTGGGCGTGCCCTGTCCTTCTTCTTTCTTCTCCTTGGCATCTATGTTCAGGATGATGTTGGCATGTGTGGATTGCTTAATAGGGAAAGTGCACTTGCCAACAAGGGCGAAAAGTATTGGAAATTAAAGGTAAATATCTTATACGAAGTTTTTACTATAAAAGAGACAACCCCCCTGTGGGCGGGAGAGAGTGCCCTTGGCTGTCTTGCTGATCAGACCTCAGCTGGACAGACAGAAAAACTTTGTAGATAAGGAACAATAAACTCAACTGAAGACCAAAAGCAAGAGTCCAGACTCCTTCTTCGAGAGCACGGCCTGCCCAGAACCACCTTTTCCCGTGCTGGGGCAGAGACAACTGACAGGTGACCCCAGCAATGGGCATCTACCTGATGAACTTTCACAGGTATCCTCCCTACCCTGGTAGCAATGTCTTTCCACTCTTCAGCAGCCCAAACTGGTTTTCCTCTATGCTGCCAGTTAGCCTCCTTCCACCTCTCCAGCCATCCTCATGGAGCATTGGCTACCATCCATGAATCATTGTAGAGATAGAGCTTTGGCCACTTCTCTCTTTCTGCAATGTCCAGGGCCAGTTGAACAGCTTTAAGTTCAGCAAGTTGGCTTGATCGACCTTCTCCTTTAGTGGCCTCTGCGACCTGTGGTGTGGGGCTCCATACAGCTGCTTTCCACTTCTGATTCATTCCTACGACGCAACAGGAACCGTCAGTGAAAAGAGCATAGTGTGTTTCCTCTGCTGGCAGTTGGTTGTATGGTGCAGCTTCTTAAGGCCGTGTCACTGGTTCTTTTTCTTCATCTGTGACACCAAAATTTTCACCTTTGGGCCAATTTGTACTTACTTCCAGCATGATTCAATTTACCAATTTGGGCGCACTGTGTGATAAGAACAATCCACTTGCTCCATGTAGCACCGGTGGCATGGTGGGTGGATATAACCTTGCCTTTGAACATCCCCCCCAGCACCGGTAGTCGGGGTGCCAGGAGGAGTTGTGCTTCGGTACCAATCACCTCTGAGGTGGCCTGGACTCTTTCATAGGCAGCCAAGATTTCTTTCTCTATTGGGGTGTAGTTTGCTTCAAACCTTGCTTCAACTCCAAAATCCTAGTGGTCAAGCCCGAGTCTCCCCAAGCACCTTCTGCCAAAGGCTCCAGAACAAGCCACAGTTCCCAGCTGCAGAATAGAATATGTTCTTCTCATCCCGTCCTGTCCTGGGCCAAGACTGGGCCAAGGGCTACCACATGAGCGTTCTCCTGCTTAATCTGATCAAAAGCTTGTTGCTGCTCAGGGCCCCAGTGGAAGTCATTCTTCTTGCAGGTTACCAGGTAAAGAGGGCTCACGATCTGACTGTACTCAGGAATGTGCATTCTCCAAAAGCCCATGGCACCTAGGAAAGCTTGTGTTTCCCTCTTCTTGGTTGGTGGAGACATAGCTGTGATCTTGTTGATGACATCCACAGGAATCTGACACCATCCACCTTGCCATTTTACGCCTAGGAACTGAATCTCACAAGCTGGTCCCTTAAATTTGATCTTTTGGTGGTAAAACCAGCTTCCAGAAGCATTTGGATGATTTTCTCTCCTTTCTCAAACACTTCTGCGGCTGTGTTCCCTCACACAATGATGCCATCAGTATACTGTAGGTGTTCTGGAGCCTCACTCTTTTTTAGTGCAGTCTGGATCAGTCCATGGCAGATGGTAGGACTGTGCTTCCACCCCTGGGGCAGTCGCTTCCAGGTGTACTGCACTCCCCTCCATGTGAAGGCAAACTGAGGCCTGCATTCTGCTGCCAGAGGAATGGAGAAAAATGCATTGGCAATATCGATAGTGGCGTACCACTTCACTGCCTTGGGCTCAAGCTCGTACTGCAGCTCTAACATGTCTGGCACGGCAGTGTTCAGTGGTGGAGTCACTTCATTCAATGCACAGTAGTCCACCGTCAGTCTCCATCCTCCTTCAGATTTACGCACAGGCCAGATGGGGCTGTTGAAGGGCGAGTGGGTTTTGCTGACCACCCCTTGGCTCTCCAGCTCTCGAATCATTTTATGGATGGGAACCACAGCACCTCGAGTGGTTCTGTACTGTCGGTGATACACTGTTGAAGTGGCGCTTGGTACCTGTTGCTCTTTTCCCTTCAGAAGTCCTATTGCAGATGGATTCTCAGACAGTCAAGGCAGGGGGTTCAATTGCTGGATGCCCTGTGTCACTACAGCCACTATCCTGAATGCCCCCGAGTCCATTTGGGTCTTTGAAATACCCACTTTGCAGGTAATCTATGCCCAACATACATGGGGCCTCTGGGCCAGTCATAATAGTCACATTCTTCCACTCATTTCCAGGTAGGCTCACATCAGCTTCCACCAAAGTAAAATCCTGTGATTCCCCTGTCACACCAGAAATGGAGACAGATTCTATCCCCACATGTCTTGATGGGATTAACGTGCACTGCGCACTAGTGTCAACCAAAGCTTTATATTCTTGTGGTTCAGATGTGCCAGGCCAATGGAATCCATACAGTCCAAAAATCACGTTTTTCTCTAGCCCCTACCTGGCTAGAGGAGGGCCCCTTTAAGCCTGGTTATCCTTCTTTCCTTGGGCATATATCTTGGAGGTTCCTTCAAGGGGATTGGACATGTCATCATCATCATACCTGGCAGTTCAGCTATGGGCAACTGGAGCTGCTTTCCTTTTGGTGCAACTTCCTCTTGGAGTCTTGCCTTCCTTCAATTCACACACCTGTTGGGCCAGAGCAGCAGTAGATTTTGCATCCCATCTCCTCATGTTTTCTCCACAATCACGCAGGAAGAACCACAGCTCAGCTCATGGGGTGTACCTTCTCTCCCTCATCTAGGGAACATCTGTATACCAGAACCTCTGATCTGTACTGCCCAGATTTGGAGAAGGTCTTCCTTAATCTCCTCCCTGAGTTTCTTACTATTCTTCTCTATCTTGCCCTCTAATTTCTGCAGATGTGTTTCCACTGCTGCCATTCTGGCATGTGTTGGACCCTGTACAGCATCTGCATATGCTCAGAGCTTCTTTGCCATATCAAGCACAGTCTCATCCCTGTCATCCCACTTCATTACTGCTAAAGCAGAAACATATTTGTGTGGCCCAAGTCGTACAAGTTTTCGCCACATCACAGATGTACATGGTACCTACCAGGTCTGGATTCCTAGTTGATATGTCATCTGAGAAGACAATCTCTGCCACTGTCTTTCTCTCAGGTGTTGGATCCCTTGTTCTATGGTCTTCCACTGGGTTTGCTACTTACAGAGATCATCTGCACACAGGTGTCTTTGTGCTACACTGTCCAAGAAATGTGCCCAGAGGCTGTGAGGGTTAGCCGCCCTCATCATTCCTTGGTTAATGACAGGATCCTGTGACAGGGATCCCAAATGCCTCGCTTCAGTGCCATCCAGAATTGTAGCCTCGCCTGCAGCATCTCAAAGACGGACTAACCAGCTAATTATGGATTCATCAGATCGTTGGGTGTAATCCTTCCTTAGGCCACAAAGGTCCTTCAGGGAAAAGGACTCAATATTGGCTTCTGATCTTGCGCCTGACTTTATGTCAGGAAGTGTTGAGGGTCCTTCTCCTGCATCATCATCATCACCATCCTCATCATCATCATCCACTGGTCGATCAGCCTTGTCTGTGCACTTTCCAGTTCTAGTGCTAGTAGCAGCAGCCATTGGTTGAGGCTTATTGTGTGGTTTAACTGCTGGCTTCGAGCCTGGGGTGTTGGCTGCAGCCTGAGTGACTGGGATAGCTGCTGATTTATCTCCCTGCTCCCCTTCCTCTGTCTGCTGCCCTAGAGCATCTAGCAGTGTGCGATCAGCATATGCCGGGGCCCAGCTCACTGCAATGATCCTACTGGTACAGGAAGGATTCCTTGGAGAGAAGTGGAAAGAACCTGTTTATTTAACAGGCAAAACACCCCCAGCACACAAATTGAACAATATCGGATGACAGCATTCTTTCACCGATCTGAAAAGGATGACAAATTCAGAGTCTCTCCTGGGAGTGGTCGCTCTGTTATCCTCCCCCCTCCATTTTCTCCACAGAATGAAAGAACACCACAGATTTCCACCCTGTCACCATCTCTCACATAATCAACTTTCAGTCCATCATCACCCCTCAAATAATCAACCCTCAAATCCATCAGGGAGAGAGGAGTCCCCCCTTGCACCATAGGCTTCCCCCAGAAACACAATTGAAACCTCTTGTGTTTCCGTGTCACTCGTGGCACTGTTCAGAGAACATCTGCCCTCGTGATTTCTCCCCCCCCATGTCCAGTGCTCTCACCACTGCATGTGGGCCAGGACTGCTTTTAGGGTTCCCCATTTAAGGATGCCCCACCCAGTTCCAAAAAAGCAGCAGTCTCTCAACTTCAGGACACCAATCCCCCCAAATTTCACCCCCCAGGCCGAGGAGCCTCGTGAACAGAGATCTTCCTCTCCACGGAGACAGAGGGCATCCCACACCCTCCTCGGCCGTCTCTGTTCACGCCACTGCTTCACTCTTGACTCCAAGGTATTGCCTCCCCCTAAATACAGTCTCTGGGTCACAGGAAAAAACATGGGTCTGTCCATGGTCATACAAGAAAGAGTCCAGCTCAAGGCCACTCCATTATCTCTTCCCACTTAGGATTCTTCTCACCTCTTCCAAATTTCCTCACACTTGCCCATTTCGTCAGTCCATCATCTCTCTCTCCTCATTCTGATTCAGGAGGATCAGTATTTGTAAGGTTTCCATTATTCTACCAAGGGGTTAAAATCTTCTCTTCTGTCTGCCCAGAACTCCCACAGCTCCCGGGCACCTTGTCTCGCCACATCCCCCACTTCTGGCCGGCTGTGCTGCCAGCACAGTCTCTATCACTCTCTTCTGAGGGGGCTGCCCAACATCCCAGATCTCCTCCACCCCTGCACCTTGCAGGGCTCCTCCACCCTCCCTCCCCACAGGCCACATGGCCTCCCCCTCCCCCACCCAGACGCAGCTGGGCAGGCGAGAGGTCAGACTCCACTCACCGCCAGATCCAAATAAGGAAGTTCTCTGGGAATCTTCTGCTTTGAACCCCTGTGTGTTCTCAGAGGCGTATCCAAATCCTCAGTGGCCACCACAGGTGCAAATTTCAAATCTGGCCACTGATTAGTTTGACCACAACTTTTCCAGAAACACGCTTCCTGGCCAAACCATGACGCCACTGCAGAGCAGCAGGGAGTGGGGCCGTGCCTCTGAGTGCCATCCTGCTCTAGTGTGGATCACAGTCACTCTGAAGGACATTTCCTGCTGTGCTGAATCTCAGCTGCTGCCCTGGACAGTGGGACTTGTCCTTTGGCCTTTTGGCCAGCAGTCATCCAAATTGATTCCTGCTGGCCTGTTGCTGCTCTCCCTGTTTCTTTACAGTGGAACATGGTGACCCAGATGGAGGACTGAATCCCTGTCTGTGTCCCTTGAAAATCAGTTCTTTCCCTTTCTTCACAGTCAATGACTCCTGGCTGACAGGGACAAGCTGTAGTCTCTGACTGCTTTGTTCTCTTTGACTTGAGGTGCAAGTGTCGACATCTCACCTGGCAGCCTGCAAAGACTTCCAGCAAACAATGGGCAATGAAGGGCCCCAAGGTTGGTGTGAGGCACAGGAACTGTCCCCACCAGAAGTGCGACAGGTTCAGCACACCATGGGCTCTGGCATTAAACCTGCTGCTGCAGCAGCATTACCTGGAGGAAGATATACTGTTGAATCTTGGAAGTCAAATTCCAACGGTTCGTTCATCACCAGTTCTGACAGCAGCATGGCTGCTCCAAAACCGGAGATTGAGAAGGGGTACCTGGAGATTGTGGGTATGTCTGGTGTATTTCTTGCCTGAGGGACAGTGCACTCTGTGCAGGTGTCAGCAGAGCTGTACCAAATGCTCCTCCTGACTTTGGTGTCCCACTGGGGACATTCAGGACTCCCCAGAGGAAGTGCTGTGCTCCGAGGCATTAAGAGAGCACTCTGGGTGTTCCTGCTGCCTCTGAGGGCAGCTTGGACTGACTTGGCTTTGCCTGAGCTTCCCTCTCTGCTGAAGGCTGAAGCAGCGATTGTTCTTGAACCAGATGAAGGCTGAGAGCTAGCAAATCATCTGGACAAGTCCTGTGTGCCAGTGGCCGAACTGAACAGAATCTTTAGCTTCCTAGATTCTCCGTAGACTCCTGACTTCCAACTAGCCATCAGAGCAAATAAACCTCACACAAATTCACTGGTTTTGAAGTTTTTTTGTTTTGGTTGAGGATTTCTTTTTTTTGGCGGGGGGTGGGGGAAGGTTTGTTGTTGTTTTATTTTGCTTATTTTTAGTGATTTTTTTAGTTTGGTTTGGTTTGGTGTTTTTTGCTATTGTGGTCATTATTATTGTTACCCAGCTGACCACAAAGGACTCAGAGCCCCAGACAGTGGGGCTGCCTTCTGTATCTCCTGGAAGCTGGCATCTCTGCTTTAAAGTGAGCATCTTGCATTTTGTTTCCCTCAGGGAGAATGGTGAATGTGGAAAATCCCGTCATGAAATACACAGAACTGGAACACATTGGCAGCGGGTGAGTCCAACTGCAGTTACTTCTGCACAGCCATGGGCCAGGAGTTTTTCTGGTGGAATGTCTATCCAGCATGAAGTCAGGCCAGATGGAAATACGTTCACACCCTGGGGATAGATTGTCCCATCTCTCAGTGCTGCTCAGAATTTGGGAGTGTGCTCAGAAGGCTTTGTCAGAGAGATCTCCATGCTGCCGAGGTCTTGCCTGCATCAAGGAACAGAACCTGGAAGATCTCCTTGTCTCTCAAGTGTGGGACAGCTCTGTATTAATTTCTTTAGCATTTTTGTATGTCTGAAAATCATACCGACACACTAATTAAGAAAGAATAATCTCGCTTGCCTGAAAGAGCAACCTACTCGCTATGAAAGCTGTCAGGTAACAGTTCTCAGGAACATTTCTTCCAGATGGTTTGCGGAAGGAAATACTCTGTGGTCAGGAGAGGAACCACACAGTTTAGGAACTGAAACCCAAGATGAAAGAACAACCTCCCTTTAGGAGCTGAGGCAGTGAACCCCAGTGCTTCAGGAACAGGCCCAGTGCCCGTGCACTTGAGAGGAAAATGCATCATCTGCCTTCTGGCAGAGCCCTCCTGCATCCTGCAGGTTTTGGGCATTTACAGGAGACATCTGCTGTGTGGGCTGGCTTTCACTCCAAGAGCTAAACAGCTTCTCCTTTCTCTGCCTCTGTTTTGTTTCTAGGTCTTTTGGAGATGTGGTTAGAGCACTCAACAATACCACAGGAGGAGAGGTAAAAGTCAACAGTCCTGTGTTTTTTTGTCTGTAATTTCATTGTTTTTATGAAAACATGCATTCTCATCTCCATAATTTTGTGTTTCTAATTATTCATATACCAAAGTACTTCTTTTTTAACTCTTAATTTATTGAAGTTGGTAATTTTTATGTAGTGTATTTTAAAATGTCACAAAACAACACCCTTTGGGTAATTTTCTGCATTCTTAAAAAAAACCCAGCAGCCATTTTAGCTTCTGTCTCTCAAAGGTTGTTTCATACCTGTCTGTTTTAAATCAGGGCTACAATTCTTTAATAGGATTGAGACAGGTCTATGAAATGCACACCAGTGATTCCTCTTGTGGAATGTCATGGACCTGTCATAAACCTCTTTTCTTTTTTTTTCCCCCGTCATCAGCACAATGTTTATTGCAAACTTAAACAAGATGAGCAAAGTAAAAACAATGTCATGGGCCTTTGGGAGCATCCTTGTTGATCTTTCTGCTTTTTCTGTTGAGCAAGGCTCTGATCCAGGCAAAGAGATTGCACTTAGTGACACAGAACCATTTGGCTGGAACTCTGCTGATTTCTAGTAACAGCTGGAGGCCTGGATCTCCACAGGATGCTTTGGCTGTCCCAGGCTTTGTTGGCTTTTGGCTGCAAATACCATTGCCCTTGCTTTCTCATCCAGAAGTACCATGGCTGTGCAAAAACTGACAGTGGGCCATATTTCAAAGGCAACTTGGGCTGGAGTTTGTGAAGGAAGGAGACGCTTACCCAATTCCACACCACATTAAAAAATAATAAACGAGAACTTCCCATCCTTAACAAACAACTGACAATTCAGAAGTGGATACAGAGCTTTTTTACAGAATGAAAAATAGGGAATTTTCCAGTGGTGTTGTGATTTCTGGAGTTTTTATTCTGACTCACAGCTAGCACTGGAGAAAGTCATGTCCCTGGAAGTGTCATTGTCTTCTGCCTGCAACCATCAGAGGCATCAGGCTGGAGACAGGCTCAGCTGACGTTAGCAACAGGAGCTGCCCCAAGGAGAAAAAATTGAATGAACTTGTACCTCCCAAACCCATGTCCCCACAGGCTCCAGCAGGATTCCTTTGGTTCTTATAAATACACAGAAATAGGGCTGAGAAGACCATCTGAATCTATGTGTTCATGCCCAAGACCTCGCTGATGCTGTTTGGGTTTTGTAATTTTTCTTTTCTATGTTTTCTGTATTCTTTGCACATATATTTGTAGCTCTATAGCCTATTCTATTAGTGAGTAGTTTTCCCAGTACTTCTCCATGGCCTTTCCCTAAGCAGAAAGACAAACTTCCAGAGCTCCAAGCACCAGGGAGTAGAAGGCCCCAGTGCTATCTTGGTTCTTCCTGGGACAGACCCCTCCAGGCAGCTGGTGGAGTCACCATCCCTGCAAGTGTTTAAGACAAGACTGGATATGGCACTAGGTGCCATGGTTTAGTTGAGCTGTTAGGGCATGGGTTGGACTCCATGATCTTGCAAGTGTCTTCCAGCCCAGTGATTCTGTGATTCTGTGACTGAGGGAGCTTTCCCTGGAGACCAGGAAAGGGCTCCGGGGGCCTTGGCCAAGGACGGGGATCAGGGCTCAGGGAAAAGCAGCAAAGGGCTCAAGGCGAAGGCGAGAGGGCAGAGCTGCCACAGCGTGGCCCAGCAAGAGCCTCATCTGCTCCTCCTCAGGCCGTGCCATCGGCGCTGCCGTTTGCGGCGCCGGCGGCTCCTCTCGCCGCAGGGCTCCAGCGCGTCCCGGGGGCCGGGCCCGACCTCTTCAGGAAGCGCCGGAGCCTCAGAGGCGAGCGGCTGCTGCTGCGGCCGGGCGGGGAGAGCTGCGGCCGCGGCCCCGGGCACGGCGAGCTGCCGCTATGGCCGGCTCCTGCCGCGGCTCCTGCCCGGCGGGCACAGACACGGCCGAGGGCTGCCCGGGAGCTCCCTGTCACTCCGCAGCGGGCCTGGCCGGGCTGCTGCTCTCCGCGGCCTCTGCCCGCCGCTGCCGGCCCCACCGCGCTCCCGCTGCCTCTGCCGCAGCCGGGCCCACACGGGAGGTGGCACATTCCGGCCGGCTCGCAAAAGCCCTGTCCGCAAACCCCCCGCCACGGCCTTGGCTCAGGCACAGGCTGCCAGCGTCCTCGCAGCTGCGAGCTGGGCCTGGCCGCTGCCGGCCTCGGGCAGAGCTCCCGCCTGTGTCTCCATGGCCGCGGCTGCTTGGTGTTATGAATAGAAAGTTGTATTCTTTTTAAGTTTCAGAGTTAAAAAAAAAAAACAAGTCAAACCAGGTCAGACTTCTTTGGGTGTGCTGGCAAAGAAAAAGTCTTTAATCACCCGTTAATGGCCGGTAATTAACTATTGTTTCCCTGATGCTGGCCGCTTGCCAAGAAGACACCAAGAGAAACCCTCCAGGGTAAAGAGAATGGCCAGTGACACCAGAGCCAACATGCAAATGAGAAACGCATTGCACCCTGGCTTTTTTACAGTTTTACAGTTTTTACAAGAAGAACCCCTAAAATCACAAGCCAAAAAGTGACTGAAGTAATGTCTAAGGATGGGATCATAGTCCGATACCTGCTTGAACCTTTTTGCTTCTCACCCTAACCTGAAAAGATACTGATTAAGAAGACATCCTGGAGTGTTAAACAAACAAGTAAGGACTCCACAACTCTCCCGTGAGGACAGAGTCCCCAGCTCTGTCTGCAGACCAGTGGACAAAGCTGCATCATCCTCCTTCTCCGTGCCACGCCTGGGAGCAACGGCGGTGTGGGCGCAACCTGTCGATTTCTCCCCACCTGAGCTGATTCTTCTTAATAAAGGCATTAAAAAAGGAGAAAGATCTCCTGCCCATTTATTTCACTTGGCACAGCGGGCTGAGCACAGCCAGCGCCAGGAGCAGCTCTTCACGGGCCCAGGCTCCGGGCACTCCAAGCTGCAGGCAGCACAGAAAAGGGCTCTTTGTTTCACCTCTTCTTTCAGTGCTGCTAAGAATGTAGCCTGCAGCAAGCTGAGAACACCAGAGCACGGAGCCCTTTGCAGGCAGGGCTGTGTCTGCTGGAGGGGCAGAGGGAGCCCAGCAGGGATCAGACACAAACCAGCAAGGCACTGAGGAGCCCCTGTGGTGGCAGTGAGCAGCTCTGGGCTCCAGGCACTGCTGCTGGCATTTTCTATTGAGCCATCTCCAAGTTCTTCTCTTGTGCTCTCTATTTCTAAGTGTCTTCCCTCTTGGTTTTGGTTGTCTGCTGCACCCTCGTTTCTCCAAATTTTCCTACCCTGTCAGCAGCAACCCCCATCCAGAAATGGCTAAAAAAAATGAGCAAAACAGCTGGGAACAGCAACGTGTGGAACCCTATGGCTCTGGAATTCTTATATCAGGACTCTCTCTGTGCCTTATGCTTGTCAGCACCTCCTTCTCAGTGCAAAAACTAGTAATGAGTGGAGGTTTTTTCCTTAATAGCTCCTGAGAAGCAAATGATGTGCTTGGATTCTCATGAGTGGATCCATTAAGTTCATTGCTGGGAAACAGAAAGTAAGGCCAGAGTAGCACATCAGCTGGGAGCTGGTCACTCCCTGCAAAGGGCTCGTGTATGATGTGGGAACACCACGTTCCAGGATGGGCAAGAAAGGTCAATGTGCTCAATGTGCAGCTGCTGAGGTTTGGGTTCACCTGGAGCACAGTCAGGGGTGGTGAGCACTGGAAGATCCAGCTGCAGTCCCCATCCATGTCCCTTTCAGTGATGGCTTGAGGGTGTCTCAGCCTGGATCCAGAGTGCCCTGGGGGGCTCCTGGGGCTGGCTTTGCACTCAGGGTGAGGATGGCCAAGAGCCGCTGAGGCTGGCAGTGGGGACAAAGGCTGGGGCTCGTGGCCTGCCAGGTGTGGCTCTGGGGGCTGGGACATGCCAGGGCTTGGGTCACAGTGGGAGCTGTGAGCAGGGGCACGGCCAGCTTGGCAGCTGAGTGACATGGTTCTGCTGGCTGTGACATCAGAGAGGAGAGGTCACGCTGACCTCTGTGTCAGGAGCAGCTCTGGGCAGTTGGATTCTGGCAGTCAGTGAGTGCACATGCAGGGAAAATGCTGGGCTGGATGGGAGCTGGGAAAGATACCCTGGGGATTTAAAGCCAGAGTGAGAGCTGGGACCCTCAGGGCAGGGCACTGTCCCCAGGGCTGAGGGAAGTGGGGCTTGGGGCTCTCAATGTGGCAGGTGCCCAGAGAGGCTCTGGGGACATTGCAGGTGTCACCAGGGGGCTGGTCCCTCCCAGCCAGACATGCTGAGCCCCCTTTCTCCCACCAGGCCATGTCTCCAACACTGGCCTTCATCCTGGCCCTGTTATTCACCCCCAGTGGGTTGAAAGCGGACATGAAAATCGATAAGGACGCGGTCAGGCGGATGCGGGAGCGCGAGGAATTTTTTCATCAGGAGATGACTCGACTCCTGCAGGAGGTGGATGACAACAATTCCATCATGGAAAATCTGCTCCTTTCTGTACGACAGCTGCTGTGGCTGCCTTGGCTGACCATAGCTGGGCAGAAGGGGAATCCAGCAATTGAAAAGAATGAAGCTCAAAGGATGCAAGAGCGCGAGGAGTATCTGCTGCAGGAAATGACTCGGCTCCTGCAGGAGATTGATGGCAACAATTCCATCATGGAAAGCTTTTTCCTTTGTCTATGACAGCTGCTGTGGTTGCCTCTGCTCCCTCTGGCCTTCTGGCTGGTCATGAGATGGAAGTGTGGCTCTGCCAGACACAGCACACAGGAGGAATCCAGCAGCAAGACGAATATTGTGAGGTTGATGTTCAGCAGCAAGGAGAAGGTGAGTGAGTGTGAGAAGGACAAGGGTGCAGACAGGGGTAGCAGCATTTTGGCTGTGCCCAAGCCATCACCAATGGGCACATCTGGGATAAGGCTGGAGGGGGCTGTGAGCAACCTGATGTCATTGGAATGTCCCTGCTCATTGCTGTGGGATCACACTGGGTAGTCCCTAAAGGTCACTGCCAAGCCCAGCTGTACTGTGATTCTGTGATTCTGCAGCAGGGCCTGCCCAGCACGAAGGTGCTGCAGGAGCTGGTGGACGAGCTCCTCGGTGTGTGCCGAGTGCTCTCCAAGAGGAGCTTCATGCCGGAGCTGCACCCAGCTGCCGGGACGGACACCAGCCCTGCAGCCTGCAGCATCCAGGAGAGCAGCAGCACCTACCGCACGCTGGTCATCCTGCGGCCACCCCCCGGCCACTCCTTCAGCCCGAAGAGCAGCAAGTGGCCGCCAGCCAGGCGCATCCGTGTGGCGCTGGAGTGCCTGTGCTCCGGGGAGCAGCTGCTGGGGCACACGTGCTTCCTGCACGCCGCTGGTGGCCAGCTGCCCACGGATCAGGAGTGGTACCTGCTGGACACCCTCTGCACGGGCTCCTACTTGGACCTGCAGAAAGTCACCCGCTGGGTGCAGATGTTGGTGCTGGTGGCCTGGCCGCTTCTGCCGCAGTCGCGCCACTGCCAGCTCACGGCGCTGCCCTCCGGCAAGTCCTGCAGCTTCCGGCTGAGCGGCGCCGCTGGCCTGCACTGCAGCATCGAGATGGCTCTGGCCGTGCAGCTCGGCAGCTCAGGGGCCCGCCTGAGCCTTGAGTAGGCAGCAGCTGGCTCTGCCAGCAGCACCGTGTGGGCCAGAGAGCTGCCACCTCTCAGACTCACTGCCGCGATGGCACTGCTGCTGCGGTGACAGCATTGCAGGCAAAAAGGAGTTGGGGAAGGTGAAGGGAACCATTCCTCATGGGACATTTTTTGTTTTCTCTTAGGATTCTTTAGTTCCTTATTATGAAATCTGAAAAATGTAGGCAGATCATAATAATTCTAGAACCTCCCAAGGCAAAGCTGGGAAGGTTAACATGATTTCAAATACGTAGAAGTTTATGTTGAGAAAAATTAGACATCCATAGGAGTTTTCCTACACCACTTGTTTGGGTTTTTTTTTGCATTAAAAAAATAAAATATAGTTCTTTGACTCATATTTGGTCTCTCAACATGTCACTTGTGATGAGAATGCAGACAAGGCACAACCATTAGTAAATTGTCAATAGAAGCAACTATGGTGGCAATTCAAAATTGGCTCTCGCCCAGCTCCATCTCAACTCTAGGAGGATTTCTATAAAAAGGAAAGAGAAAATTTGGCCCACTACATACCCATTATGAAAAGGAAGGAAAGCCTCTTGTATCTAAGCCAAAGGTGACAGAGCCTAAGTGAAAAACGATCATCACATCTCAATTTAAAACTGCAGGCAGCTGTCCTGCTCCCAGACTGGTTCTGCTGATCTTCAGCAGGGAAGTAGAGGTGTTCCTAGAAACAGCAAACAAGACAAACTTCCTGGGCAAAACCAACCTGTGAAACTGCATCAACTCCAGGATCTTTTGGGCTGGGTCCTAACTTGTATTTTGTTAAATGCTCGCTGAACGGCACTTGTTGCTTCCCCCAACTTAATGACTACTATTACACTAATTGCAAGCATAACTTAGCACCAGCAGAGAACCTCCTCTTTGTCTTCCTTCTGGGTTAGAACAAAACAAATTTGAAGAGGAATAGTCCCTGAAAATTTGTTCCTCTCCAACTTCAAGTTGATCCATACCAGTTCTGACTAAGAGACAGCAAGAGACGATAAACTCTTCCAGAAGCTCTTCCGTGGTCATGGCTGAGGGAGCTTTTCCTGCAGCCCTGGAAAGGGCTCCAGGAGCCCTTGGCTGAGGATGGGGATCAAGGCTCAGGGAAAAGAACCAAAGGGCTCAAGGCAAAGGCTGAGAGGGCAGAGTTGCCACAGCGTAGCACAGAAAGAAAAGAGCCTCATCTTTTTTTTTTTTTTCTTTTTTTTTTTTTTTTTCTTTTTTCTTTTTTTTTTTTTTTTTCTGTGAGGGAATGAAACCAAAGAAATTGGTCTCAGCATGCCTTCTGGAATGGCAGATATCCCCACACATCAAACTCTAAGTGAATCTTTACCTTTACTAATTAGACAAATCTTGCATGTATCCCTCACTTAGGAACTGTCTGAAAACTGAGGCAAAGGCTTAGGGATGCCAGATGAGAGTAATGGCCTCATTGTAGTGACTGCATCTCTGTGCACTTTGCAAACTTGCAGAATTATTCCAGACAACTTAAAGAATGAAACAGATTTTGTCTCTCCTATCTGCTCTCACAAAATCCCTGGTGCTTCAGTTTGTTCAGTGTCTTTTTTTTGTGGTAAGGACAAGAGCATGCCTAATCAACAGCACATTACTATGGCATTTTTCCAACCGGCAAAAATATTCCTGTCTTCTGCTCACAGATTCTAAAGAAGAAAGAAAATCCGAAAAAATAGAGGTTTTCAGAGGTCTTAGGAGGAAAAACAAATTTGTGAGAGTACAAATCTGTCTTATCACATGAGGGGTTTTGCCAGTCCATCTGCTTGGAGAAAGATTCACTTTGGGAGGTAGTTTTCAAAAGTATTCCTTGGAATTGAGGGGCACAATGTCACAATGCATCCCCCTGTGATGTCACAGCCCACTGCTCTCTGACACCAGCCTCCAACCCCTGTGACAGCACAAAAGGCATTGAAACTCCTTGGAACCCCAAGATAAGCAGGGAGAGAAGGTGAGGTCACAATCCAGCAATGCCTGATGTCACCATCTACAGCTTGGTGACATCAGAGTCCTCTACCCTGTTGTCAGCGATGAGGTAATATTTTTTTACCTAATAACCAAAAGGTTATTAGGTAAAAAAATGAAAGTTTTTGGTTCTGTGTGTTGTTACTTCTGGGTTGGATTTGCTCCAGTTAATTTGTTGGGTGTTGCTGTCAGCTGGGAAAGCAGCCAGGTTAAAGACCTGACCAAAAAGGAAGGGGGATCAGAGGAGTGGGGACAGAAAAGTAGGTGGTGAGGAGAGAATAGAAATTCCCAAGTACCCAGGCAATGGGAAAGGGGACAGGGATTGTCCCTGGCCAAGAAAGGGGATAAAATGTAGTCCTTTTTTGGAGAGTGTGTGTGTTTGGCTCTTGAGGGAAAGAAGGCATACCTGCAACTCAGGTGAATTGTTACTAATAAACAGATTTCTTTTGCCTCCACTTCTTTGTCTCTCCATTTAAGTGTATCTAAAAGTTCATTTCTAACACTGTGATGACACAGCAGGCCTTCCATCCGTGCAGGCCCATGTTGTCAGAGAACAAAGGAAATCCTGTTTCCTAGTTTCAATCTCTACATTTCCATGATGCTCTTCCTCAGCCACCTGCATCACATCTCCCTGGCCCTGTCTCTAATGCCTGCTCCTGGCACCTTGCCATGGCTTCCTGGGAACAGTCCTGGTCTCTACTCACAGGGCCTCTGGTCTCTCTCCCTGGGAGAGGCCATCACATCCAGGCCTTCCAGGTCAGGCCCTGTACAAGGTTTTATCCGTTTTGGTTTAAAGCTCAGAGTTTGTCCTCTCTGCAGCCCTGCTGGATCGAGGGTGATGGGCACAAGGACACTTTGCACCTGTGTTTAGGGCTGTGGGGCTGTTCAGCCTTGCTTGCTCAGTAGAATGGGTCCTGTCCAGGGGGCTCCAAACCCAGGAAGGAATTCTCTCTGCCTTTTGTTTTGGCAGCAGTTCTTTCATTTGCACAATGACAAGGCCAGGCCTCCATGCTGGCAGCTGTCACCCCTGAGGTGACAAGGACAGCATGTAGGCCCCTGAAGAAAGGAAATCTGCAAATACACAAATGGTGCCCCAGGGGTGCAGCTCAACTTTTCTCCTCCTGCCTGTGCTGAGTTGTCCTCCCCACCTGAATTCTGAAGCCTGGGAAGGGCACTGTGCCAGCAAGGTACAGTCGCACACTTCACTGCTGACCAAACAAGGGCCCCTTACCATTGTTCAAGCTGCCGAACTGTGGGAAGAAAGGAAAATGTGTCTGAATCAGGGCAGCCAGGCTGCCAGCAGGGTCTTGTGGGCCTCCCTGTGCTGTTGTGGGACACCTCATGGGAACTGACCAAGTGAGGGACAGCTGGAAGCTCGGCTGGAGGAGAAGGTTGGGATTTTTCAAAGATTTGGATGCCCCAATTCAAGGCTGCTGCTGATCTCAAACTGGGAGGGGCTGTTGACTCTCTTGAGGGACAAGATGTTGCGGTGTAGAGGCTATGTGTCCCCAGCCCAGCGACAGAGAGAACAGGGGTGTGACAGATCCCCCTGGCAGACCCCGCAGAATTCCAGCTGCCAGCAGAGGTTCGGCGCAGATGAAAAAAGAGGCAGCAGCACGAGTCCTGGAGTCGGAACAGGCGTAGCTTTATTTGATGGTAAACTCCCCAAGTCCAAGGTCCCAAGACCCTGACCCAAGGGCAGGCAATAACATAAACAGGGATGGTCTTGGGGGAGAATACAATTGTTAACCAATGGAGAGAACTGAGGGTGGAACACAAGGTGGGGAAATACAATCTGTAAACCAATAGAGGATCTTAAGAGAGGGGAAAGGCTTAAGTAAACCAATGGGGTTTCAAAGGATAGAGAACTGACAAGGAAGGTTCTGGAGAAAAAGGCAGGCTTAGGGAAGGATTGACATCTGAGGAGGGAAGGAGCAGGGAAGGTGTTGGGGGAAAAAGAGTAGGGACAAGAGGGATTGAGGATTTGGCAGGGAGTGGCCTGCAACAAACAAGAAGACAGTTAACCAAGCTGAATAACAATGAGGGAGCGAGTCTAAATTTAGCAACATAAGATACAAAATGGGGAACCTGTGCTACTCCAAAGGCGGGGAGAAAAACACGGAATAAAAAAAACACAAATCAAGCAATAAAATATAGCAAATAAAGAAAATGAAAACACACCACAACAACAAGATGTGATGCAGAGAGATGCAGAGAGACTGGAGCCTTGGATTTCCTGTGGGAAAAGGTGCTGCGCCCACGGCCCTGGGCCTAAGGCTGTGCCCCACAGGACATGGGTGCCACCCGTGGTGGGGCACAAGGGGAAGGCTGAGGAAGCAGAGCCCAGAGACTCTGTGGGGGAAACAACAACAATTTCTTTTCTCTAAAATAAGGGTCTGAAGGAGCCTTGCTGGTGCTACTGGCAGGGGGGCCTCTGGCAGGGGTGGGGAGACTCCTCAGGGTCTGGGGCCTTTCTCTTTAGGGCCCGCCGGGGCCGCCCAGGTGAGCAGCGCCCGCCGTGGGTGGGAGCAGAGGGTCTGGGGCTGGTGCCCTGGACAGAGGGACCTGCCTCCTCCTGGGGCTGGTCCTGCTCTGGGGACACCGGCACAGCTGGGGGTGGCTTTGGCCCCTGGTGGCAGTGATCTCAGGAAGGAGCTGGAGTTGCTGTCCCTGCAGAGTGGGGTACGAGGGCCAGAGGAGCCCTGTCATGACTCTGGAGAGCCCAGGACCCATCACCACGTGGGCCATGCTGTGCCATCATCCCCTCTTGCCTCTGGCTGTTGTCATCCCTGAGAGTCATCAGCCCAAGCAGTTCTTTCTTCACTTGGAACTAATTTCTCCTGGTTTGAGGCTTGGCTGGTGTGAGGCAAGGATGCTGCGTGCAACCACCACGTGGCTCTGCCTCAGGGGGCAGAGATCTCTCTTCAAACCTGTGCACATGGAGGGTGTCCACTGACATGCTTTGGTGCTTTACAGTCCACATGGAAAAAGATGGATGTTTGTTCATCAGGAATTTTTCTTTTTATTGGGAGGGATGTTTTTCCTTGCTTGAGGAAGTGCCTCTTAAACTGTGCAGTTATATTCAATTTTATTTGGAATTGGACTTGTACCAGTCTAAATATATACAGGCAGCAGCTGGAATTTCAGAGTACCAAGATATTGTCCTTTTCCTGGGGAAACTAAGGCCACAGATAGTCCAGGAGATGCATTTCATGCTTGAGGAGGACTCCTGCCCAAGGTGCTGATTTCATCTGGAGTTCCTTGCACATCAGTGCCCCAGAACTCCCCCCATTAAGTCACTGCCATGGTCACATTTCATTTCTTTTCCTCTTCTATCCCATGTGCCCTGAAATGATGAAATGATAGAAAGGGTGAGGATGGTGTTGTGAATTCTTTAGACATGTGACAGGTCATGGTCTTATTCCACGAATGTGCATTTACATAGAGCAAACATGAGAGGTTAAAAACTCACTTTGGTCAGTGTCAGAAAGTAGAGCTGTTAATTATTATTTATGAATATTTCTCTACTCATCTCCAATGGATGAGAAGAGATGGCATCATGTTTGCATGAGTCTTCCTAGGCACACATAGTTTAAAAATTATTCAAAATCTGGATCAGCTGGATCGGCTGTATCTTACTAAGTCAATACCCTTGAAGTTCACTGCCTCCACAGTTTTTCAGGATTGATTTTTTAAAGTTTCTTCAATGCTGATCCATCCTAAAGTGGATTTCCCTTAGATCCTTTCCCCTCTTTGCCATTGCTATGTATGCCAGGAAGACTAGGTGCTTATTTCCAGAAGCACCATGCCTGACAGGTTTTTTATCTGGGCTGTTACTAAAGTGCACTTTTTGCTTGCAGGCCATCTAAGCCATGTCCTTTTTCACAGCTGTGCCTTACTCCTTGAGACTGCAGAGACTGCAAACAATGCACAGCCTAGAGGGAATGTCTATTCCTTTGATTCTGTCCTGGTCACAAAGGCACTTGGAAACAAGAAACCTGGAAAGAAAATATCAACGTAGCCATGCATGTTTATCTCCACGCCCTTGTTTCCTTCTTTCAGCTACCTTCTGGGTGAGGAATTCTGGCTGGTTATGGAGTACATGGATGGAGGCACCCTGAGCAATGTCATCAGCAAGAGCTACCTGTCTGAAGAGGAGATGGCAGCCATCAGTCGGGAGGTCAGCAATCCCATCTGTGCTGCCGAGGGCTTGGGCAGGATTGTCTGGGAAACAGGGGCTCAGAACAGGAGAGGTTTTATGTGCCAAGCTTTGTTTGTGTGTTGCTGCTATGCTGTGGGCAAGTAGAAACATCTCAGGTGAAATGGCTGCCAGTGCCCCTGCACTCACTGAACTCAGTTCTTGTACTCTTATCTCCTGCTGTTGTGTTCTTGCTCTGCCTCATGTATTTGCTCTTCTCCATCTTGCTTTCTAAACTTTTGCCTGTCTTCACTGCATTCCTTGTCTGTAAGAGCAAAGGTGCTGCTGGCAGGATTTGAAAGGAACAGCAAAGGAAGAGAGAGAGACTCGTTTCTCTCAGTCCTCAGCTAAAAAGGATAGGAGTGCAGCCAAAGCGCTGTTTGCTTCTGAGCACATCCCCTGCAGCAGCAGTCATCCTGGCTGGGGTGCAGGGGACAGTCTACAACAGCAGGTGCTGTTGCTCTTTCAAAGGCTGACACGCCTTTCCTTAGAAAGGTCCTGCTCTGCAAGTGTTGCAGCAGCAAGCTCTTCCTCTCAAAGGAAGCTGTGTTCTGCCATTATCCCCCATTCCCCTGGGGAAAGGGAATCTTTTTTGATTCTTTCTGTCCTTTCTTTTGTAATAAAATCACATCACTTAGTTTTTGCCATGTTGTTTCTGTTTCCTCTCTCAGTGCCTGCAAGGACTGGATTTTCTTCACTCCAACCATGTGATCCACCGAGATGTGAAGAGCAGCAACATCCTTCTCAGAACCGACGGCTCTGTCAAGCTGGGTCAGTGTATTCTTGGTCAGGTGCAACATTCCAGGGATGTGGGTGTGGGGCTGCTTGGAGTGACTGCCAGCTCCCCAGAAATGGTGCTGGTGGCAGTGCAGGGACACTCCCTGTGAGCTGGTGACATGGCTGCAATGTGTACAGAGGCATGACAAGGAACAAGCAGTCAAGAGTGGTGTTGCTCTGTGTGTGTCCCTTCCAGAGGGAGGGAGCTACAGGTCTAAAGCTTCCAACGAACAAAAGCCGCTGCTGGAGGTAGTGTAAAAAAATGTGAGGATTTTTTAAGTCACCAATGCCATATATCCTTGGCTAAAGACCTGAGAAAACAGAGTAGGCACAGTTGTCCAGGAGATTCAACAGCACATTCTCAAACTTCCACTGGGGAATTCTATTGCTTAGTTTCCTAATTGCACAGAATAAAATAACAACAGTTGTTTTGCTTTCTCCTCAGCCGATTTTGGCCTCCCTACTCAGCTCACCCCTTAGAAGAATACACGGAGATTGTTAGCAGGGACTGCTTGGTGGATGGCGCCTGAAGTGGTGACACGTGAACCATATGGCCCCAAAGTGGACATATGGTCTTTTGGAATTATGGGAATTGAAATGGTGGAACAAGAACCTTTTTACTGGAACCAGAGTCCTACCTCGGTAAGGAGCAAATCCTCACTGATCCCGCTGTCTTTCTCACCTGTCCCATGTTCTGTGTGCCATTGGACAAAATCCCATTGCCATCTGCTGGCATTACTTCCACAACGGTGCCCTTTTAAAAATGTCCCTGCAACACATCAGCATCTGCTGTAGTTTTGGTTGCATGAGTGGGGGAATTCAAGCCTTACCACATGCAAACAAACTCCATTCTCAGGCAACACTTGCCTTTGGGTAATAAGTGGTTCCAGTTCTTTTGTCTGTGTAGATGGCCCCAATAACATGAAACAAGAATCTTAGAACTACTCTTATCCTTCCAGAAATGAAGGAAGAAAACCCAAACCAAACAGAGTTTCTAAAACTGTTGTTTTCAGAGAGGGACTGCATCCCCTGTGCAGTTTCTTCTTGCTGGGAAGGTTGCCTGAAACCTGGGCAGGAGGGTGTAGAGACCACAGAGTCTCTTCTGCTTCTTTGCAGTGCTGCTGAAACACTCAGTGACCATGTTTCTCTCACAGTTCAAGCCACATTCTCCATGTCACCAAGCCAGCAGCTGGTGATGTGGAGAGCCTGCCAAAACCTCCCAGCGTTTCCTGGCACTTTCTGGGATGGGCCTACCATTAATGCATTGACTTGAGTATCCAAATGAGCAGAGAGTGACCATAGGGGTGGCACCTCTCCTTCTTCTGACCATGAAAAGCTTTTCTTTTGCTGCATAAGGGAAGCTGAAATTTTCCGACTGCTGAGCGACAGAGCTGCAGGTGTTTCCTGTGCGTCCAAGCAGGCATTTTCATCCCAACACATTTCTGCAGGCATCTTAATGTGTCTGTGTGGAATATGAGATTGTAGGTGTTAGTTGCCTTACCTGGGGATTGACTGATGAATTTCCTTTCTTTCCTTCCAATTACCATTGTTTCAAGAACAGGAGAAAAATCTTGATGGGTTTTGTTC